>NC_138759.1:140628077-141053077 GCF_965113315.1 Podarcis vaucheri
AACCCTAACCCTCAACCTAACCCTAACCCTAACCCTAACCCTAATCCTAAAAGAAACGCTAACCCTAACCCTAACCCCAAATCCTAACCCTAACCCTAACCGTAACACTAACCGTAACCGTAACCCTAACCCTAACCAAGACGCTAACCCTAACCAAGACGCTAACCCTAACCAAAGCCCTAATCTTAACCCTAACCCTAACCCTAACCCTAACCGAAACCCTAACCCTAACCCTAACCCTAACCCTAACCCTAAACCTAACCCTAACCCTAACACTAACCCTAACCCTAACACCAACCCCAACCCTAATCCTAACCCCAACTCTAACCCCAATCCTAACCCTAAACCTAACCGTAACACTAACCGTAACCCTAACCCTAACCCGAGCCCCAATCTTAACCCTAACCCTAACCGAAACGCTAACCCAAACCGAAACGCTAACCCAAACCGAAACGCTAACCCTAACCCTAACCCTAACCCTAACCCTAACCCTAACCCTAACCCTAACCGTAACATAACCCTAAGCCTAACCCCAAACCTAACCCTAACCCTAATCCTAACCCTAACCCTCAACCTAACCATAACCCTAACCGTAGCCGTAACCGTAACCCTAACCGTAACCCTAACCGTAACCCTAACCCTAAAAGAAACGCTAACCCTAACTTTAACCCTAACCCTAACCCTAACCCTAACCCTAACCCGAATCCTTACCTTCACCCTAACCCCAATCCTAAACCTAACCGTAACACTAACCGTAACCCTAACCCTAACCCTAACCAAGACGCTAACCCTAACCAAGACGCTAACCCTAACCAAAGCGCTAACCCTTACCCTAACCCTTACCGAAACCCTAACCCTAACCCTAAACCTAACCCTAACCCTAACCCTAACCCTAACCCTAACACCAACCCTAACCCTAACCCTAACCCTAACCCTAACCCAATCTTAACCCTAACCCTAACTCTAACTGAAACGCTAACCCAAACCGAAATGCTAACCCAAACCTAAACGCTAACCCTAACCCTAACCCCATTCCTAACCCTAACCGTAACATAACCCTAAGCCTAACCCCAAACCTAACCCTAACCCTAACCCTAACCCTAATCCTAACCCTAACCCTCAACCTAACCCTAACCCTAACCCTAACCGTAGCCGTAACAGAAACCCTAACCGTAACCATAACCCTAACCCTAACCCTAACCCTAAAAGAAACGCTAACCCTAACCCTAACCCTAACCCTAACCCTAACCCTAACCCGAATCCTTACCTTCACCCTAACCCCAATCCTAAGCCTAACCCTAACCGTAACACTAACCGTAACCCTAACCCTAACCAAGACGCTAACCCTAACCAAGACGCTAACCCTAACCAAAGCGCTAACCCTAACCCTAACCCTAACCGAAACACTAACCCTAACCCTAACCCTAACCCTAAACCTTACCCTAACCCTAACCCTAACCCTAACCCTAACCCTAATACCAACACCAACCCTAACCCAAACCCAACTCTAACCCCAATCCTAACCCTAACCCTAACCGTAACACTAACCGTAACCCTAACCCTAACCCTAGCCCCAATCTTAACCCTAACCCTAAGCGAAACGCTAACCCAAACCGAAACGCTAACCCAAACTGAAACGCTAACACTAACCCTAACCCCATTCCTAACCCTAACCATAACCGTAACATAACCCTAAGCCTAACCCCAAACCTAACCCTAACCCTAACCCTAACCCTAATCCTAACCCTAACCCTCAACCTAACCCTCAACCTAACCCTAACCCTAACCCTAACCCGAACCCGAACCCGAACCGTAACCGTAACCTTAACCCTAACCCTAACCCTAACCCTAAAAGAAACGCTAACACTAACCCTAACCCTAACCCTAACCCTGACCCGAATCCTTACTGTCAGGGCTGCCTCAGGTCTCAGCTCACAAAAGACCAACGCCATGCTCTTCTTATATGCAAGGATGTTTATTGCAGTTCATTATCGGTTCCACAACCGAGGCGCGCAGCCCCGCGTCTCTTAGGCTAGACGTTTGAAGTCCCCTCTGAATCAGTCCCGCCCCTACACCAGCTTAAGAGGCTTGTGCTAGTCCACCTCTTCCTGTCTTTCCTTTTCTGCAGGGTCTTTCTGCCCCCCTGGGTTCCTTCCCTCCTGCTCTCTCCTGAAGCGGATTCCTCAGATGCCTGTTCCCCCCTCCTTCGTGCTTTGGGGCCAGGCTCCTCCTCCGGGCTCTCTCCATTTCCGCGCGCCTCCACATTTGAACTTGGCGCGCGTTCGCTACCCCTGACCTTCCTCTTGACACTTACACTACTCCCTGTACTACTCTCCACCTCTTCCGGCAGGACGTAATGCCCCGATCTCCTTCCCCTGTCTCCATCCTGCTCCGCTCCGTGTGTCACACTGGGAACTCCACTCTCTTCACTTCGTTCCTGCTGGGAAGCCGGCCCCGATCTCCCACTCCTACTCGGGGTTTCCCTGCTGCTTCCCTGCTCCTGGCAGGTCCCCCCTGTGACCCCCCTTGGCCTGACTAGGGGCGCCCCCTTCTGGGAATCCTCCGATTCACTTGAGAGACTCATGGAAGACCTCAAGTCATTGTCATCCTCTTCCTCACTGTCCTGGGATTCTTCCCCATCGCTCTCCGTCTCCCCCCTCACCTGTGCCTCTGTCTCTGAACCCCTGACATCCATCCCCCCCTCGAAGCCCCCCCTTCCCCCCTCCCGCTGCTCGGGCGCAGGTTCCGGGGGCTCCGTCATTGCGGAGGTCGCTGCCGGACACAGGTCGTCGATGTCAATCTCCTCTGCTTCCAGTTCATTGTTTGTGTGCTCGAACCCATGGTCCTCTCCCAACATGTTCACGTCCTCCCCTCCCCCTGTTGCCTGGGTGGGGTCTGCTTGCCAAGGACCCATCCACCACCTCGTGCGCCAGTCCTCTTCTGGTTGGTCGTCCCACCAGTAAGAAGGGTCGGTGTCCACCCCCGAACACGATCCCCTTGGAGGGCTCGACTCTGGCGTCGTCTCCTCTGCGGAGGAGAACCCTCGGAAGCTGCTGGCGGAAAGTGTGGGCGTAAAAAGCCAATCGTCGAAAAACTGTGCTGGCATGGGCCTGTGTGGGAAAAGGGCATGGAACTCGTCCTTGAGGAGGGGTTCGTCCAAAGCGTAGTCCGGCACCCAACTGTTGGCGCTGGCCGGGGCGCCCTCCGTGGCGAGAAAATATTCTACTCCCTCCTCCCCCCATCTCGAGTCCAGAACCTCTGTGACCTCGTTGATTGGTTCGTCCCTAGGTGACCTCCCCCTCTTGGGCGACTCTCTGCTTGGTTCTGGTGCCGTCCCTGACTCCTGAAACCTGTGTGGGGCCCTGTAAGGGGTGAGCACCGACCTATGAAAGACTGGGTGCATTCTGGAACCTTCGGGGAGGGCCAGTCGAAACACTACGGGATTGATCCTGGCCTCAACTTGGTACGGCCCTAGTTGCCTGTGTCCTAGCTTCTTTTTAGCTAACGACTTGGCCGGCATCGCTTGGGCCGCTAACCATACCCAGTCTCCCACCTGGATGTCTTCCCCCTCACTCCTGTGTTTGTCTGCCTGCACCTTATAGGCCTGTTTGGCTAGCTCCAAATGTCTCCGTAGCTCGTCGTGGACCTCTTGCAATTCTGCTGCGAAATGGTCGGCTTCCTGTGGCGCCCCCTCCCCCATCGTTACGAGCCCCGGGAAGGTTCTGGGATGCCGTCCATTGTTAGCGAAGAACGGCGTCACCCCCGTCGACGCGTGCTTCGTGTTGTTGTAGGCAAACTCAGCCATCGGCAGGTAATCCACCCAAGCCGCGGGTCGCTGATTGGCGTAACATCTCAGGTACTGCTGCATGATCGCGTTGACCCTCTCCGCTTGGCCGTTGGTCTGCGGATGTCTCGCCGACGACAGGTTGATTTTGACGTGCAGAATCCCTAGGAGCTTCTGCCAGAAGCTGGACACAAACTGGCGCCCCCTGTCGGACAGAATGGACCGTGGCAAGCCATGCACCTTGAACACGTGGTCAATGAACAGTTTGGCGGTCTGCTCCGCTGTCGCCACCTTCGCGCAAGGAATGAAATGCGCCATCTTGGTGAACAGGTCTACAACCACAAGCACCGCCGTCTTGCCTCGCGAACTGGGCAGATCAGTGACAAAGTCCAGCGCCACCCTCTCCCACGGTTGCAGTGGCGTCTCCAGCGGTTCCAGCAGTCCCGCTGGCTTCTGGTGCACTGGCTTGGACCTTTGGCATGTGTCACACCTGGCGACGTACTCCGCGACCTCCCCTCGCATCTGGGGCCACCAAAAGTCTCTGGCCACTAATTCCGTCGTCTTTTCCTTGCCGAAGTGGCCAGCGCTGGGTGCGTCGTGCAACTGCTGCAGAACCTTCGCGCGGAGATCGTCTCCCGGAACGTAGAGAGCACCCTTACGGGTCAGCAGGCCGTCGCGTATCTGGAACTCGTCGTCCTTCGCCGTGCCTCTCCGCACCTCTTCCATTTTGGACTGTGCGAATGGATCCGCCTGCAACGCGCGCCACATCGCCTCCAGGTCCACGGCGGCTGAAGTGCACGCCCACGCCTGTGGTGCAAAAATGTGCTTGGCTGCCGCCGGTGCCGCTTCCTCGAGATACTGCGGTTTCCTGGAGAGCGCATCTGCTATGACATTGTTGTCGCCTGGGATGTACTCTATCCTGAAATCGAAATCCGCAAAGAACTCCGCCCAGCGTATGTGCCTCTGGCTCTGTAGCTTTGCCGTGCGCCAGTACTCTAGGTTCTTGTGGTCCGTGCAGACCTGCACGGTGTGCTTGGCTCCGATGAGAAAGTGCCTCCATGCCTTGAAAGCTGCGTGGATGGCCAGCAACTCCCTGTCCCAGATGGTGTAGTTCTGTTCCAACTTGCTGAGCTTCCGGGAGTAGAAAGCACAGGGCCTCCAGTACCCCTGCGGGTCTTCCTGCAAGAGGACGGCCCCCACCGCTCTGTCAGATGCGTCAGTTTCCACCCTCATGGGCCTGCCGGGATTCACGTGTAACAGCTGTTCTTCGGACGCAAAGAGACTCTTAAGTCTCCTGAAGGACTGCTCCGCCTGGTCCGTCCAGGTGAACTTCTTCTTCTTGGAGCTGAGAGTGTCCGTGATAGCTGCCGTCTCCCTGGCGAAACCCCTGATGAACTTGCGGTAAAAGTTGGCGAAACCGACGAACCTCTGGACCTCCTTCCGCGTTCGCGGGCTCTTCCAGTCCAACACCGCGCAGACCTTGGCGCTGTCCATGGCTAGTCCCCTGTCGGACAGCCTATAGCCCAGAAAATCCACCTCCGTCACGTCGAATTGGCACTTCTCCAGTTTGGCGTAGAGCCTGTGTTCCCGTAGCCTCTGCAGGACTTCCTTAACGTCGCTCTCGTGAGCCTCCGGCGATTCCGAGAAGATAAGAATGTCGTCGAGGAAACATACGCACTTCTTGTAGAGGAGTCCCGCTAGCACATGATGCATAAAAGCTTGGAAAAAGTGGGAGCCATTTTGGAGACCAAACGGCATAACTCTGTATTCGTAAGTGCCCAACGGTGTGAACATGGCCGTCTTCCACTCATCACCCTCTTGCACGCGTATGAGATTGTATGCGCCGCGGAGATCCAACTTGGTGAAGATCTTCCCTTTCCGCACCGTCCCGAGCAGGTCGTCAATCTTGGGCATGGGGAAGGCTGCAGGCTTTGTTTTCGAGTTTATGAAGCGATAGTCTACGATCAGCCTTTTTTGGGGCATGTCCTTCTTCTTCACGAAAAACACAGGACTGCCCCCTACAGGCTTCGATTCTCGGATGAATCCCCGCTGCAGGTTGTGAGCTATGAACTCCTTGAGCTCCTGCAGCTCATCCTCGGACATGGAATACAGCTTCGCAGTCGGTAGCATTGTCCCTGGCAAGAAGTCAATTGCGCAGTCATAGGGCCGGTGGGGTGGCAACTGGTCAGCCTCCTTCTCGCAGAAGACCTCCAAAAACCCCTTGTACTTGAGGGGTACAGCTTGCGCCATGCTGAGTCTCAGCTGCTGCCCTTCCTCCGGGCCCTCCTCCTCTTGACCGGTCTGGATGCAATGCTGCGCGCAGTATGACGAGCCGAAGGTGAGCTGCCGCTGGTACCACGCCATGGTTGGGCTGTGCCTATCCAGCCAACTCATGCCTAACACTATAGGCGTGTCTGACAGGCGGGTGACGTTGAAACTGATGATTTCTCGGTGATTGCCAATCTGCATCACCATGGGTGGCGTCTGTTGCACCACCTGCCCACCCAGCAACTTCCTGCCATCCACCGTGACGACGTTCAAAGGCAGCGTGGCTGGTAGGAGCTCTATGCGATGCTGCTTGACGAAGTGCACCCCCACGAAGTCTGCGTTGCTCCCACTGTCAATTGTAATGGGGACTTCTAGGGTGCGTCCATTAGGTAGTTGGAGAGTTGCAGTGAGCTGCACCACTGGCTTAGGTGGCAGGGGGTCTGTAGGCTGCAAAGGCGCTGGGGACTGCCCTACTGACTTGCCTGGCTGTGCCCCAGCATTTCTGCTTCCAGCCAGGCATTGTCGTTTCCCTGAAATTGCTCTTCATGTTGTGCTGCTGCAGTTACTGTTGCTAAGGCTGCAGTGTGCTGCCGGAGCCTCTGGGGACACTCTTTGGCCATGTGCGTCCCACTGTCACAGATGTAACACTTCCTGTTCCCTCTAGGAGGCTTTGTCTTGACTGCTCCGGACGCTGGGGCTCCAGCCGCTGACTGAGCCTTTACACTCCCCAGTTCCATCGGTTCCTCCCCTGCCTGCAGCTGAGGTGAGGGACGCGTACGTCCTGGATCTCTGGGAAAGAAAGGAGGCACTCTAGACGGTGCGTGAAGCTGGCTACCCCCCTCATCGCGCCAAGGGCGTTCTTCATGGCGTACTCCAATGGCAAGCGCCCGCTGCACCACGTCTGCCAGGGTTTTAGGTCTGTCCCCCCTTGCCAGTTCGTCTTTCACAGGGCCAGAGAGCCCCTCCCAAAACAAGTCTCTGACTGCCAGAGAATCTTTCTCCCATCGCAGCACATTCAGCAAGGCGAAAAAGCGAGCATGGTACTGACGTACGGAAGCCTTGCCTTGCCTTAAACCATGCATCTGCTGGCGTGCCACATCCACATCCACGCTAGACTGAAAGCAAGCGTCCATGCATTTGATAAATTCATCAGAGTTCCTTCGAGCAGGGCATTCCTCGCGCCACAGATTGCGCAGCCAAGCCCTTGCTTCCCCATGCAAGTGGGACACAATGAAACCCACCTTCTCCTCCTCATCTTTAAAGTCGTCGCGAAGCAAGTGCAACGCATATTCTACGTCTGCTTTAAAACTGGGGTACTGCTTCAGGTTCCCATCGAAGTGGGCTACCAAGTTGCCTCCTCTTCTGCCCAGTGCTACTCCTGCAGCCTTGGCCCCCGGGAACCCCACCTGGCATGCATGATCCCACCTGGCTTGCAGATCCTGGCACCCCTTTTCCGCCTCTTCCCCCCTCTTCTGGGAGACCACTACCTCAGTGGTAAGCTGGGAGACTGCGTTGCGTAGCTCAGCTATCTGATGCTCCATACTCATGGCTGCCAAACTTCGTGAGCTTTGCAAAAAAAAATTTGCGTATCTTTGGGAGGGGACTTACTGTCAGGGCTGCCTCAGGTCTCAGCTCACAAAAGACCAACGCCATGCTCTTCTTATATACAAGGATGTTTATTGCAGTTCATTATCGGTTCCACAACCGAGGCGCGCAGCCCCGCGTCTCTTAGGCTAGACGTTTGAAGTCCCCTCTGAATCAGTCCCGCCCCTACACCAGCTTAAGAGGCTTGTGCTAGTCCACCTCTTCCTGTCTTTCCTTTTCCGCAGGGTCTTTCTGCCCCCCTGGGTTCCTTCCCTCCTGCTCTCTCCTGAAGCGGATTCCTCAGATGCCTGTTCCCCCCTCCTTCATGCTTTGGGGCCAGGCTCCTCCTCCGGGCTCTCTCCATTTCTGCGCGCCTCCACATTTGAACTTGGCGCGCGTTCGCTACCCCTGACCTTCCTCTTGACACTTACACTACTCCCTGTACTACTCTCCACCTCTTCCGGCAGGACGTAATGCCCCGATCTCCTTCCCCTGTCTCCATCCTGCTCTACTCCGTGTGTCACACTGGGAACTCCACTCTCTTCACTTCGTTCCTGCTGGGAAGCCGGCCCCGATCTCCCACTCCTACTCGGGGTTTCCCTGCTGCTTCCCTGCTCCTGGCAGGTCCCCCCTGCGACCCCCCCTTGGCCTGACTAGGGGTGCCCCCTTCTGGGAATCCTCCGATTCACTTGAGAGACTCATGGAAGACCTCAAGTCATTGTCATCCTCTTCCTCACTGTCCTGGGATTCTTCCCCATCACTCTCCGTCTCCCCCCTCACCTGTGCCTCTCTCTCTGAACCCCTGACACTTACCTTCAACCTAACCCCAATCCTAACTCTAACCGTAACACTAACCGTAACCCTAACCCTAACCCAAACCCTAACCAAGATGCTAACCCTAAAGAAAGCGCTAACCCTAACCCTAACCCTAACCAAAACACTAACCCTAACCCTAGCCCTAGCCCTAGCCCTAACCCTAATCCTAACCCTAACCCTAACCCTAACCCTAACCCTAACCCTAACCCTAAACCTAAACCTAAACCTAAACCTAAACCTAAACCTAAACCTAACCCTAACCCTAACCCTAACCCTAACCCTAACACCAACCCTAACCCAAACCCTAACCCTAACCCTAACCCGAACGCTAACCTTAACCCTAACCCTAATCCCAATCCTAACCCTAACCCTAACCGTAACACTAACCGTAATCCTAACCCTAACCATAACCCTAACCAAAACCCTAACCCTAATCCTAACCCTAACCCTAACCCTAACCCTAACCCTAACCGTAACCCTAACCCTAACCCTAACCCTAACCAAAACGCTAACCCTAAACAAAAGGCTAATCCTAACTGCAACCCTAACCCTAACCCTAACCCTAACCCTAACCCCAACCCCAACCCTAAGCCTAACCCTAACCCTAACCCCAATCCTAACCCTAACCCTAACCGTAACACTAACAGTAACCCTAACCCTAAGTGAAAGGCTAAACCTAACCATAAAACTAACCATAACCCTAACCCTAACCCTAGCCCCAATCTTCACCCTAACCCTAACCCTAACCGAAACGCTAACCCAAACCGAAACGCTAACCCAAACCGAAATGCTAACCCGAACCCGAACCCCATTCCTAACCGTAACCCTAACCGTAACATGACCCTAACCCTAACCCTCACCCTAACCCCAATCCTAACCCCAATCCTAACCCTAACCCTAACACTAACCGTAACACTAACCCTAACCCTAACCCTAACCAAGACGCTAACCCTAACCAAAGCGCTAACCCTAACCCTAACCCTAACCGAAACGCTAAACCTATCCCTATCCCTATCCCTAACCCTAACCCTAACCCTAACGCTAACCCTAACACCAACCCTAACCCAAACCCTAACCCTAACCGAAACGCTAACCCTAACCCTAACCCTAACCCTAACACCAACCCTAACCCTAACCCTGACCGTAACCCTAACCCCAACCCCAACCCTAACCCTAACCCCAACTCTAACCCCAATCCTAACCCTAACCCAAACTGTAACACTAACCGTAACCCTAACCCTAACCCTAGCCCCAATCTTAACCCTAACCCTAACCGAAACGCTAACCCAAACCGAAACGCTAACCCAAACCAAAACGCTAACCCTAACCCTAACCCCATTCCTAACCCTAGCCCTAACCGTAACATAACCCTAAGCCTAACCCTAAACCTAACCCTAACCCTAACCCTAACCCTAACCCTAATCCTAACCCTAACCCTCAACCTAACCCTAACCCTAACCCTAACCCTAACCCTAACCCTAACCGTAGCCGTAACCGTAACCGTAACCCTAACCCTAACCCTAACGCTAACGTTAACCCTAACACCAACCCAAACCCTAACCCTAACCCTAACCCGAACGCTAACCTTAACCCTAACCCTAATCCCAATCCTAACCCTAACCCTAACCGTAACACTAACCGTAATCCTAACCCTAACCATAACCCTAACCGAAACCCTAACCCTAATCCTAACCCTAACCCTAACCCTAACCGGAACCCTAACCCTAACCCTAACCAAAACGCTAACCCTAAACAAAAGGCTAATCCTAACTGCAACCCTAACCCTACCCCTAACCCTAACCCTAGAATCATAGAATCATAGAATTATAGAATCATAGAATCATAGAATCATAGAATCATAGAATCATAGAATCATAGAATCATAGAATCATAGAGTTGGAAGAGACCACAAGGGCCATCGAGTCCAACCCCCTGCCAAGCAGGAAACACCATCAGAGCACTCCTGACATATGGTTGTCAAGCCTCTGCTTAAAGACCTCCAAAGTAGGAGACTCCACCACACTCCTTGGCAGCAAATTCCACTGTCGAACAGCTCTCACTGTCAGGAAGTTCTTCCTAATGTTTAGGTGGAATCTTCTTTCTTGTAGTTTGGATCCATTGCTCCGTGTCCGCTTCTCCGGAGCAGCAGAAAACAACCTTTCTCCCTCCTCCATGTGACATCCTTTTATATATTTGAACATGGCTATCATATCACCCCTTAACCTCCTCTTCTGCAGGCTAAACATGCCCAGCTCCCTTAGCCGTTCCTCATAAGGCATCGTTTCCAAGCCTTTGACCATTTTGGTTGCCCTCCTCTGGACACGTTCCAGTTTGTCAGTGTCCTTCTTGAATTGTGGTGCCCAGAACTGGACACAGTACTCCAGGTGTGGTCTGACCAGAGCAGAATACAGTGGCACTATTACTTCCCTTGATCTAGATGCTATACTCCTATTGATGCAGCCCAGAATTGCATTGGCTTTTTTAGCTGCCGCGTCACACTGTTGGCTCATGTCAAGTTTGTGGTCAACCAAGACTCCTAGATCCTTTTCACATGTACTGCTCTCAAGCCAGGTGTCACCCATCTTGTATTTGTGCCTCTCATTTTTTTTGCCCAAGTGCAATACTTTACATTTCTCCCTGTTAAAATTCATCTTGTTTATTTTTGCCCAGTTCTCTAATCTGTCAAGGTCGTTTTGAAGTGTGATCCTGTCCTCTGGGGTGTTAGCCACCCCTCCCAGTTTGGTGTCATCTGCAAATTTGATCAGGATGCCCTTGAGTCCATCATCCAAGTCGTTGATAAAGATGTTGAATAAGACCGGGCCCAAGACAGAACCCTGTGGCACCCCACTAGTCACTCTTCTCCAGGATGAAGAGGAACCATTGATGAGCACCCTTTGGGTTCGGTCAGTCAGCCAGTTACAAATCCACTGAGTGGTAGCAGAGTCAAGACCGCATTTTACCAGCTTCTTTACAAGAATATCATGGGGCACCTTGTCAAATGCCTTGCTGAAATCAAGGTAGGCTACATCCACTGCGTTCCCTTCATCTACCAGGCTTGTAATTCTGTCAAAAAACGAGATCAGGTTAGTCTGACATGACTTATTTTTCAGAAATCCATGCTGACTATTGGTGATCACAGCATTCCTTTCTAGGTGCTCACAGACTGTTTGCCTAATGATCTGTTCCAGAATCTTCCCTGGTATTGATGTCAGATTGACTGGGCGGTAATTATTTGGGTCCTCTCTTTTCCCCTTTTTGAAAATAGGGACAACATTTGCCCTCCTCCAGTCTGCCGGGACTTCGCCTGTTCTCCAGGAATTCTCAAAGATGACTGCCAGTGGTTCTGAGATCACATCTGCCAGTTCTTTTAATACTCTTGGATGCAGTTCATCTGGCCCTGGAGACTTGAATACATCTAAACTAGCCAAATATTCTTGTACTATCTCCTTAGTTATTCTGGGCTGTGTTTCCTTTGCTGAATCATTTGCTCTAAATTCTTCAGGTCGGGCATTGTTTTCTTTATCGGAGAAGACTGAGGCAAAGAAGGCATTGAGTAGTTCAGCCCTTTCTGTGTCCCCTGTTTGCATTTCACCATCTTCTCCTCTGAGTGACCCCATTGTTTCTTTGTTCTTCCTTTTGCTACGAACATACCCATAAAAGCCTTTTTTGTTGCTTTTAACCTCTCTAGCAAGCCTGAGTTCATTCTGTGCTTTAGCTTTTCTGACTTTGTGTCTACACGTGCTGGCTATTTGTTTGAATTCCTCTTTGGTGGTTTCCCCCCTTTTCCATTTTTTGTACACATCCTTTTTTAATCTTAATTCAGTTAAAAGTTCTTTAGATAGCCACCCTGGCTTCTTTAGGCACCTTCCATGTTTCCGTCTCATTGGTATTGCCTGACGTTGTGCTTTTAGTATCTCCCTCTTAACAAACTCCCAGCCATCATGAACTCCCTTTCCTTTTAGTATTGTTGTCCATGGGATCTCACCCAGCACTTCCCTAAGTTTTATGAAGTCGGCTAACCCTAACCCCAACCCCAACCCCAACCCTAAGCCTAACCCTAACCCTAACCCTAACCCCAATCCTAACCCTAACCCTAACCGTAACACTAACAGTAACCCTAACCCTAAGTGAAAGGCTAAACCTAACCATAAAACTAACCATAACCCTAACCCTAACCCTAGCCCCAATCTTCACCCTAACCCTAACCCTAACCGAAACGCTAACCCAAACCGAAACGCTAACCCAAACCGAAATGCTAACCCGAACCCGAACCCCATTCCTAACCCTAACCCTAACCGTAACATAACCCTAACCCTAACCCTAACCCTCACCCTAACCCCAATCCTAACCCTAACCCTAACACTAACCGTAACACTAACCGTAACACTAACCCTAACCCTAACCAAGACGCTAACCCTAACCAAAGCGCTAACCCTAACCCTAACCCTAACCGAAACGCTAAACCTATCCCTATCCCTAACCCTAACCCTAACCCTAACCCTAACGCTAACCCTAACACCAACCCTAACCCAAACCCTAACTGTAACACTAACCGAAACGCTAACCCTAACCCTAACCCTAACCCTAACACCAACCCTAACCCTAACCCTGACCGTAACCGTAACCCTAACCGTAACCCTAACCCTAACCCTAACCCTAAAAGAAACCCTAACCCTAACCCTAACCCTAACCGTACCCTAACCCTAACCCTAACCCTAACCCGAATCCTTACCTTCACCCTAACCCCAATCCTAACCCTAACCCTAACCGTAACACTAACAGTAACCCTAACCCTAGCCCCAATCTTAACCCTAACCCTAACCCTAACCCAAACCAAAACGCTAACCCAAACCCTAACCCTAACCCTAACCGTAACACTAACCGTAATCCTAACCCTAACCATAACCCTAACCGAAACCCTAACCCTAATCCTAACCCTAACCCTAACCCTAACCGTAACCCTAACCCTAACCCTAAGCAAAACGCTAACCCTAAACAAAAGGCTAATCCTAACTGCAACCCTAACCCTAACCCTAACCCTAACCCTAACCCCAACCCTAAGCCTAACCCTAACCCTAACCCCAATCCTAACCCTAACCCTAACCGTAACACTAACAGTAACCCTAACCCTAAGTGAAAGGCTAAACCTAACCATAAAACTAACCATAACCCTAACCCTAACCCTAGCCCCAATCTTCACCCTAACCCTAACCCTAACCGAAACGCTAACCCAAACCGAAACGCTAACCCAAACCGAAATGCTAACCCGAACCCGAACCCCATTCCTAACCCTAACCCTAACCGTAACATAACCCTAACCCTAACCCTCACCCGAACCCCAATCCTAACCCTAACCCTAACACTAACCGTAACACTAACCCTAACCCTAACCCTAACCAAGACGCTAACCCTAACCAAAGCGCTAACCCTAACCCTAACCGAAACGCTAAACCTATCCCTATCCCTATCCCTATCCCTAACCCTAACCCTAACCCTAACCCTAACCCTAACCCTAGCCCTAACCCTAACGCTAACGCTAACGCTAACCCTAACACCAACCCTAAACCAAATCCTAACCCTAACCGAAACGCTAACCCTAACCCTAACACCAACCCTAACCCTGACCGTAACCGTAACCGTAACCCTAACCCCAACCCCAACCCTAACCCTAACCCCAACTCTAACCCCAATCCTAACCCTAACTGTAACACTAACCGTAACCCTAACCCTAACCCTAGCCCCAATCTTAACTCTAACCCAAACCGAAACGCTAACCCAAACCGAAACGCTAACCCAAACCAAAACGCTAACCCTAACCCTAACCCCATTCCTAACCCTAGCCCTGTTGTTGTTTAGTCGTTTAGTCGTGTCCGACTCTTCGTGACCCCATGGACCAGAGCACGCCAGGCACTTCTGTCCTCCACTGCCTCCCGCAGTTTGATCAAACTCATGCTAGTAGCTTCAAGAACACCATCCAACCATCTCATTCTCTGTCGTCCCCTTCTCCTTGTGCCCTCCATCTTTCTCAACATCAGGGTCTTTTCCAGGGAGTCCTCTCTTCTCATGAGGTGGCCAAAGTATTGGAGCCTCAGCTTCACGATCTGTCCTTCCAGTGAGCACTCAGGGCTGATTTCCTTCAGAATGGAGAGGTTTGATCTTCTTGCAGTCCATGGGACTCTCAAGAGTCTCCTCCAGCACCATAATTCAAAAGCATCAATTCTTCGGCGATCAGCCTTCTTTATGGTCCAGCTCTCACTTCCATACATCACTACTGGGAAAACCATGGCTTTTACTATACGGACCTTTGTTGGCAAGGTGATGTATCTGCTTTTTAAGATGTTGTCTAGGTTTGCCATCGCCTTTCTCCCAAGGAGCAGGCGTCTTTTAATTTCGTGACTGCTGTCACCATCTGCACTGATCATGGAGCCCAAGAAAGTAAAATCTCTCACTGCCTCCATTTCTTCCCCATCTATTTGCCAGGAGGTGATGGGCCCAGTGGCCATGATCTTAGTTTTTTTTATGTTGAGCTTCAGACCATATTTTGCGCTCCCCTCTTTCACCCTCATTAAAAGGTTCTTTAATTCCTCTTCACTTTCTGCCATCAAGGTTGTGTCATCTGCATATCTGAGGTTGTTGATATTTCTTCCGGCAATCTTAATTCCGGCTTGGGATTCATCCAGCCCAGCCTTTCGCATGATGAATTCTGCATATAAGTTAAATAAGCAGGGAGACAATATACAGCCTTGCCGTACTCCTTTCCCAATTTGGAACCAATCAGTTGTTCCATATCCAGTTCTAACTGTAGCTTCTTGTCCCACATAGAGATTTCGCAGGAGACAGATGAGGTGATCAGGCACTCCCATTTCTTTAAGAACTTGCCATAGTTTGCTGTGGTCAACACAGTCAAAGGCTTTTGCATAGTCAATGAAGCAGAAGTAGATGTCTTTCTGGAACTCTCTAGCTTTCTCCATAATCCAGCGCATGTTTGCAATTTGGTCTCTGGTTCCTCTGCCTCTTCTAAATCCAGCTTGCACTTCTGGGAGTTCTCGGTCCACATACTGCTTGAGCCTTCCTTGTAGAATTTTAAGCATAACCTTGCTAGCATGTGAAATGAGTGAAATTGTGCGGTAGTTGGAGCATTCTTTGGCACTGCCTTTCTTTGGGATTGGAATGTAGACTGATCTTCTCCAATCTTCTGGCCACTATTGAGTTTTCCAAACTTGCTGGCATATTGAGTGTAGCACCTTAACAGCATCATCTTTTAAAATTTTAAACATGAAGGGGCCCTAGCCCTAACCGTAACATAACCCTAAGCCTAACCCTAAACCTAACCCTAACCCTAATCCTAACCCTAACCCTAACCCTAACCCTAACCCTCAACCTAACCCTAACCCTAACCGTAGCCATAGCCGTAACCGTAACCCTAACCGTAACCCTAACCCTAACCGTACCCTAACCCTAACCCTAACCCTAACCCTAACCCGAATCCTTACCTTCACCCTAACCCCAATCCTAACCCTAACCCTAACCGTAACACTAACAGTAACCCTAACCCTAGCCCCAATCTTAACCCTAACCCTAACCCTAACCGAAACGCTAACCCAAACCGAAACGCTAACCCAAACCAAAACGCTAACCCTAACCCTAACCCTAACGCTAACGCTAACGCTAACCCTAACACCAACCCTAACCCTAACCCTAACCAAAACGCTAACCCTAACCCTAACCCTAACACTTACCCTAACCCTAACCCTAACACCAACCCTAACCCTAACCCTAACCCTAACCCCAACCTTAACCCTAACCCTAACCCTAACCCCAATCCTAACCCTAACCCTAACCGTAACACTAACCGTAACCCTAACCCTAAGCGAAAGGCTAAACCTAACCATAAAACTAACCATAACGCTAACCCTAACCCTAGCCCGTCTTAACCCTAACCCTAACCGAAACTCTAACCCAAACCGAAACGCTAACCCAAACCGAAACGCTAACCCAAACCAAAACGCTAACCCTAACCCTAACCCCATTCCTAACCCTAGCCCTGTTGTTGTTTAGTCGTTTAGTCGTGTCCGACTCTTCGTGACCCCATGGACCAGAGCACGCGTGTCTCTTATTTAAGGATTTTTTCCTCCCACCACTAGGTCCGCGTGCTGTTTGCTCCATTTGGTTTATGACATTTGGATGATCATCTTCATTAATTGATAGACTCCTACCTTCAGGAGCACTGTCTCCCTCCCCCACATTAGTCAGTTTAAAGCCCTCCTGATGAGGTTTCTGAGATTTTTGGCAAAAACATTTCTCCCAACCGTTGTGAGGTGCAGCCCATCACTTGCCAGAAGTCCATCTTCAATAAACTGCAGTCCGTGATCTAAGAATCCAAACCGTTCCTGTTTACACCATTTGCGAAGCCAGCTGTTCACTTCCACTATTTTCCCCTCTCTCCCTGGGCCACGTCGTTCAACTGGGAGGACAGACGAGATGACAATTTGTGCATTTAGTTGCTTCAATTTCCTGCCGAGAGCCTCGTAGTCTCTTTTGATCTTCTGGAGGCTATTGCTTGCAGTGTCATTGGTTCCCACATGAACCAAGAGGAAGGGGTATTCGTCAGTGGGTTTTATGATTCCTTGCAGTCGTTCAGTTACATCTTGGATCTTAGCCCCGGGGAGACAGCACACTTCCCGAGACATCTTGTCAGGCCCACAGATCACTGCTTCTGTTCCCCTCAGTAGGGAATCCCCTATCACCACTACACGCCTCCTCTTGGGTTTGGTCGGGGTTCTTCCGTGAGCTGTCCGTTCCAAGGTCACCTGCACATTCCCTGAGGACTGACTTTGCTGCTCGTCTTCATATACCTGATCAACTGTAATGAGGGAGAGATCCTCAAATGGAGTCTGCTCTTCGTCTTCCATGCTAGGGGAGAGGACCTCAAAGCGATTGTGTATTTCTAAACAATCAGAGTGAACCCTGGGCCTCCTACTTCTTTGAGTCACGTTTCTCCATATATCTGGCTCCTGTGTTGGTGAACAAGCCTCCTTCTCAGGGGAGTCCCCTGTCTCCTCCTTGGTGGGGACGGTGTGCTCTGTTGCTTCCAAGAAGAGCTCCAGCTCTCTAATTCTTTGGAGCGTAGCTACACGTTCCTCCAGTTGCTGGACTTTGTCTTTTAAAAGGGCAATCAACATGCAATTGCTGCAGGTAAAGCTGCCTGCAACCTTTGGCAAGATGGCAAACATTGCGCAGGAATCGCAGGTGACTGCAGCTGTTCCCTCCCCTTCCATCATGAGATCGTGTTGTTGGGGGTGGCTACAGAGGTCCTCCATCATAAAAAGCTTGAAGACAGGACAAATAACTTCCCCCACAAAAAAAAACCCTAGGTCTCCCCCAACAAACGTTTGAGATTAGCTCCCCTAAATCTAAAAGATGGGTATAACTGCTGCCCTACGAACTCTGATAAGCTCCTCCCACAGCTAATCCCCTGCCTCAACAGAAACCCTGCCCCCTCTGACCTTTACACAGGGAAAACAGCTAATCAGCCAGAAAGAAACACACACACACAAGAAAACCCTTTTTGCTCCTTCTTCAACTGCTGCCCTACGAACTCTGATAAGCTCCTCTCACAGCTAATCCCCTGCCTCAACAGAAACCCTGCCCCCTCTGACCTTTACACAGGGAAAACAGCTAATCAGCCAGAAAGAAACACACACACACAAGAAAACCCTTTTTGCTCCTTCTTCAACTGCTGCCCTACGAACTCTGATAAGCTCCTCCCACAGCTAATCCCCTGCCTCAACAGAAACCCTGCCCCCTCTGACCTTTACACAGGGAAAACAGCTAATCAGCCAGAAAGAAACACACACACACAAGAAAACCCTTTTTGCTCCTTCTTCAACTGCTGCCCTACGAACTCTGATAAGCTCCTCCCACAGCTAATCCCCTGCCTCAACAGAAACCCTGCCCCCTCTGACCTTTACACAGGGAAAACAGCTAATCAGCCAGAAAGAAACACACACACAAAAGAAAACCCTTTTTGCTCCTTCTTCAACTGCTGCCCTACGAACTCTGATAAGCTCCTCCCACAGCTAATCCCCTGCCTCAACAGAAACCCTGCCCCCTCTGACCTTTACACAGGGAAAACAGCTAATCAGCCAGAAAGAAACACACACACAAAAGAAAACCCTTTTTGCTCCTTCTTCAACTGCTGCCCTACAAACTCTGATAAGCTCCTCCCACAGCTAATCCCCTGCCTCAACAGAAACCCTGCCCCCTCTGACCTTTACACAGGGAAAACAGCTAATCAGCCAGAAAGAAACACACACACACACAAGAAAACCCTTTTTGCTCCTTCTTCAACTGCTGCCCTACGAACTCTGATAAGCTCCTCCCACAGCTAATCCCCTGCCTCAACAGAAACCCTGCCCCCTCTGACCTTTACACAGGGAAAACAGCTAATCAGCCAGAAAGAAACACACACACACAAGAAAACCCTTTTTGCTCCTTCTTCAACTGCTGCCCTACGAACTCTGATAAGCTCCTCCCACAGCTAATCCCCTGCCTCAACAGAAACCCTGCCCCCTCTGACCTTTACACAGGGAAAACAGCTAATCAGCCAGAAAGAAACACACACACACAAGAAAACCCTTTTTGCTCCTTCTTCAACTGCTGCCCTACGAACTCTGATAAGCTCCTCCCACAGCTAATCCCCTGCCTCAACAGAAACCCTGCCCCCTCTGACCTTTACACAGGGAAAACAGCTAATCAGCCAGAAAGAAACACACACACACAAGAAAACCCTTTTTGCTCCTTCTTCAACTGCTGCCCTACGAACTCTGATAAGCTCCTCCCACAGCTAATCCCCTGCCTCAACAGAAACCCTGCCCCCTCTGACCTTTACACAGGGAAAACAGCTAATCAGCCAGAAAGAAACACACACACACAAGAAAACCCTTTTTGCTCCTTCTTCAACTGCTGCCCTACGAACTCTGATAAGCTCCTCCCACAGCTAATCCCCTGCCTCAACAGAAACCCTGCCCCCTCTGACCTTTACACAGGGAAAACAGCTAATCAGCCAGAAAGAAACACACACACACAAGAAAACCCTTTTTGCTCCTTCTTCAACTGCTGCCCTACGAACTCTGATAAGCTCCTCTCACAGCTAATCCCCTGCCTCAACAGAAACCCTGCCCCCTCTGACCTTTACACAGGGAAAACAGCTAATCAGCCAGAAAGAAACACACACACACACAAGAAAACCCTTTTTGCTCCTTCTTCAACTGCTGCCCTACAAACTCTGATAAGCTCCTCCCACAGCTAATCCCCTGCCTCAACAGAAACCCTGCCCCCTCTGACCTTTACACAGGGAAAACAGCTAATCAGCCAGAAAGAAACACACACACACAAGAAAACCCTTTTTGCTCCTTCTTCAACTGCTGCCCTACGAACTCTGATAAGCTCCTCTCACAGCTAATCCCCTGCCTCAACAGAAACCCTGCCCCCTCTGACCTTTACACAGGGAAAACAGCTAATCAGCCAGAAAGAAACACACACACACAAGAAAACCCTTTTTGCTCCTTCTTCAACTGCTGCCCTACGAACTCTGATAAGCTCCTCCCACAGCTAATCCCCTGCCTCAACAGAAACCCTGCCCCCTCTGACCTTTACACAGGGAAAACAGCTAATCAGCCAGAAAGAAACACACACACACACAAGAAAACCCTTTTTGCTCCTTCTTCAACTGCTGCCCTACAAACTCTGATAAGCTCCTCCCACAGCTAATCCCCTGCCTCAACAGAAACCCTGCCCCCTCTGACCTTTACACAGGGAAAACAGCTAATCAGCCAGAAAGAAACACACACACACAAGAAAACCCTTTTTGCTCCTTCTTCAACTGCTGCCCTACGAACTCTGATAAGCTCCTCCCACAGCTAATCCCCTGCCTCAACAGAAACCCTGCCCCCTCTGACCTTTACACAGGGAAAACAGCTAATCAGCCAGAAAGAAACACACACACACAAGAAAACCCTTTTTGCTCCTTCTTCAACTGCTGCCCTACAAACTCTGATAAGCTCCTCCCACAGCTAAACCCCTGCCTCAACAGAAACCCTGCCCCCTCTGACCTTTACACAGGGAAAACAGCTAATCAGCCAGAAAGAAACACACACACAAAAGAAAACCCTTTTTGCTCCTTCTTCAACTGCTGCCCTACAAACTCTGATAAGCTCCTCCCACAGCTAATCCCCTGCCTCAACAGAAACCCTGCCCCCTCTGACCTTTACACAGGGAAAACAGCTAATCAGCCAGAAAGAAACACACACACACACACACAAGAAAACCCTTTTTGCTCCTTCTTCAACTGCTGCCCTACGAACTCTGATAAGCTCCTCCCACAGCTAATCCCCTGCCTCAACAGAAACCCTGCCCCCTCTGACCTTTACACAGGGAAAACAGCTAATCAGCCAGAAAGAAACACACACACACAAGAAAACCCTTTTTGCTCCTTCTTCAACTGCTGCCCTACGAACTCTGATAAGCTCCTCCCACAGCTAATCCCCTGCCTCAACAGAAACCCTGCCCCCTCTGACCTTTACACAGGGAAAACAGCTAATCAGCCAGAAAGAAACACACACACACACAAGAAAACCCTTTTTGCTCCTTCTTCAACTGCTGCCCTACAAACTCTGAGCCTGCTTTTGTTCAAGGCCCTGTTTATACTTGGATTTGCCAAGCTGTTCGAAACTTGACAGCTACCCTATTTAGAACTTTAATCTAAATAAAACCTGGGCCATGAGTCAGTTTTGTAGTGTGGAAACTTGAAAGTCTGCATGTTCTCACACTGGAATATATCACTGTATCATTTTGTCAAAAGTCTCTTACATGCTTAATGTTTTAAAACAAGCAGTGCCCTGAGGATAAACAGTGGATTCTGCCCCAAATGTTAATTTCTGGGCAAGTGCTAAATCTATACCCAGAGCTCTCAATTGCATGAATATTGTGCAAAGCTGCTCTTTGATTTCACAAACTGGCAGTTGTCCAGCTTGCACATACAAATGTCATCCCTCTTCCTGTAAAACTGTAACAGTATTTCAGTGGAGATTTACTTCAGCAAGCTTAGAAAACATAGACACACATTTGGACACATCACGCCACGTGGAGGTCAGCATTAAACTGAAAAACCAAAACACACTTGGCACATATGTGGCCAAACTATATCCTGCCTTAATAAGGTTCTATGTGGCAAATTTCATACAACAGTCAGCATCCAAACCGTCAGCATCCAAAATAGACCAAAAAAAGGAGGGAGGAAAATCTCAATACCTGTATGCAGTATAGAATTTTAGTAGCAAACAAGTCCAATGAGTTTTCGCCTACATCAATTTTAGCCCTTGATCAGGAGTCAAAATGCAAAGTTGAAACTAAAGGTTAACTGAAGCATAATTTATAGTAAGCTTCTTCTAAGGCATACAAAGTAAAGTGATGGATGGACAAGGTGTTACAGAAAATCTCATGCTGGTGTATACACCATACTCTTAAAGTATACACCCAAAAAACCAGGGGAACCGTAGTTTACCCCCATGGTGCTACAATTCCCAGCACTATTAACAACCTACAGTTTGCATGGTTCTTGGGGGGGGGATGTGTTTTGAACGTATAGTGTGCATGGAAAATCAAAGAGAGAGAGATAAAAATGAGGAGCTGCATTTCAAATTGATACGACATATATATTAGATCTGAAAGAACACCCTGTTGCTATTTGATGCTTATGAATGCATCTTCACAGCCTTGCCCAGTCTGACAGGTTGCCATGGAAACAGCAGTGTCAGCATCCAGCAGTCCATTTGTAAATGGACGGCTCCATGTTCCGTATCTCTAAAGTTGAGTGTGTGCTTGTGTAGGTGCTGAAATAAATTGTTTTAGATTTATCAAGAGTTTCACCTGATAACAAGCAACTGAAGATAAAACAGCAGTAAAGAAAGATAAAATGATACTCCCCAGAAAATGTTACTTGGCCCAGAACAAAACACCCCAAACACAGAGCAGAGGCAGCTCAGGACAATCTGCTGCCTTGGGCAAAGCTCAAGATGGTGCCTTCTCCTAAGGCACAGACAGAAGCCAATTTGACTGGTAGTTTAATCTTCAATACTGGTAAAAGGACTGCATCCAGAGGACAGCAGGCTAATGCAAGGGGTACAGGCCAGACAACATGGCACTCACATGGCACTGTCCCTCCCTGCACCTCAGCACCTGTCACCTGAGGCAACTGCCTCCCTCTGCCTCATCGTAGGGCTGGCCCAGAAGAAAGGTATTAGTTTGGTCTTAGGAAACACAATCAGCTGGTTTGATTTCACTCCTCAATATACAGCTTTACAATGCAGAGAAATAATGTTTGGTTTCATTTCAGTACACACCTGCCATATCTCCTTCAAGCCCTACCCATTCCTCCATGCAAATTGATGCTAGCATATCCTTAAAGTCCTTCAGTGAGGGAAGCTGTTAGCCGTCCTATGCATTACACAGCAGAATGAGGCCGTTGTCTGAGGAATTCCTGACTGTACCACTTCAGGTGGCAGCAGGTGAGTCCCTCTTCCTGATCTGCTACCCTCTGACTCACCTAGCTGCTCCTCACTTCTGGGCTGGCCTCATCCTCAAGTGCAGGGCAGGCCCAATATATTTTGGCACCTGAGGCAAACCACCAAATGCTGCTCTCCGCCTGCCAGGGAAGAAGGGCTTGGTAAAGGCCAACATCAGGAGCAAAGGTGGAATAAAGATCTGCTGCATCAGGACCTGCGGTCCCTGTGGATCCTGCCATCTGAGGCAGTTGCCTCACCTTGCCTCATGTGTGGGCCGGTCCAGCTCAAGGGTGCAGCAGCAAAGAAGAAGGCAGGCCTGGCTCCACCGGCAGGCCTCTGCTAATTGCTTCTCTTTCTGCCTTGTGCTGGACCTACACGGACCTGTTTAACCTTATTAGAATGATATTAGATATTGTCAGGGTTACTTCCAGATCCTAGCTCACAAAGGATCACGCTAGCCAACGATGGTTAAATAAAAGTCTTTATTGAGTTACAGTCTCCATTCTCGAGCTGCTGCGTGCAACCCTACGTCTTATGCTTAGATCGGCGAAGCTCCGTCTGAGTCTCCGCCCCTTGCGCACCAACTTAATATCCTAGCCCTGCTCCACCTTTTCCGCCTGACAGTTCTCCTCTGGGTCCCTCTGCCCCCCTGGGTCTCTTCCTTCCGGGATTCTTCTGACGCTGACCCCCCTGACTCTCCTGTCTCCTTGCGCCGGGCTTTAGGACCTAGCTCCCTTTCCGGGCTGCCAACTGCGCCACCTTCCTGTGCATTTGAACTTGGCGCGCGCGCCCAACCTTCCACTTTCCGTCTAACCGTCACTTCGCTCCCCGATGAAGGTGTGGCCACTCCTGACTCGTGCCCTCCCTCCTGTTGCGAGCTGCCAGCGCTTGATCCCTGGCGCTCTTCCTCTTTCCTACTCTCTGGCGGTGACGCTGGTCCCGATTTCCAACTGCTCCCCTCTGAGTCCCCTCTGGCTCTATCTTCCTGGGGTGTCCCCCTAGTCTCCCCCCTTGCCCTGGCCACCGGTGCTCCTTTTTGGGAATCTTCTGATTCACTGGAAAGACTCGGAGATCTCGGGTCGTCGTCATCACTCATCCTTTCTTCTGCCTCCTCCCCCTCGCTCTCTGTTTCCTCCCTTGCCCTCGCCTCTGCTCCTGAACCCCTGACATCCATCCCCCCCTCGAAGCCCCCTCTTCCCCCCTCCCCTCCTTCCGGTGCGGGAGCTGGGTGCTGCAGCGTCAAGGGAACGAATGTCGGGTACAGTTCGCTTCCCGTGGAGGGCCTCCATCCGAAGTCTTCCGGTTCTTCCTCCCTGCTCTCGTCGACGACGGTCACCTCTGCTTCCATCTCTGTGCCGCCGTGCTCGAAACCCTGGCCGTCCCCGAAAACGTCCATGTCCGTCTCTCCCTCACTTCCTCCTGGAGGCGTTGCTCGTCCTGGACCCTCCAGCCACTGTCTGCGCCACTGCTCCTCTGGTCGATCATCCCACCAATACGAGGGTTCTGAAGCAGATCCCGAGGGTGACCCCTCCGGGGAACGGGCGTCTCGTGACGGTTCCTCATCCGAGTCGAACCCTCGGAACGTGCTGGCTGAAAGCGTGGGCGTGAAAAGCCAGTCGTCGAAAAAGTCCGCTGGCATTGGCCTATGGGGAAAAAGGGCATGAAACTCTTCCTTGAGCAGAGGTTCATCTAAAGCGTAGCCCGGCACCCAGCTGTTGGCACTGGCCGGGGTGCCCTCCTTGGCGAGAAGGTATTCTACCCCTTCTTCCCCCCATCTGGAGTCCAAAATCTCCGTGACTTCGTTGAGGCGCACCTCCTGTGCCACTCCCCGTTGCCTGGTTCCCTCTCGGAGCGGACTCGGCGCCGTTCCGGGTTCCTGAAACCTGTGCGGTGCCTTGTAGGGAGTGAGCACCGATCTGTGGAACACCGGATGCATTCTGGAACCCTCCGGAAGCGCCAGCCTGAAAGCCACCGGGTTGACCTGCTCTTCGACTTGGTAGGGCCCCAGTTGCTTATGCCCTAGTTTCTTCTTGGCCAACGACCTGGCCGGCACTGCGTGGGCTGCTAACCAGACCCAGTCTCCCACCTGGATCTCTTCGCCAACCCTTCTGTGTTTGTCTGCCTGCACCTTGTATGCGTGTTTGGCCAGCTCCAGGTGCCGCCGCAGCTGATCGTGGACCTCCTGCAACTCCGACACGAACGCATCTGCTGTCTGCGGCTCCCCCTCCACCAGTCTTTCCAGTCCCGGGAAGGTTCTGGGGTGCCTCCCGTTGTTGGCGAAGAACGGCGTGACCCCCGTGGACACGTGCTTCGTGTTGTTGTAGGCGAACTCGGCGAGCGGCAGGTAATCCACCCACGTCGCCGGCTGTTGATTCGCATAGCATCTCAGGTACTGCTGCATGATGGCATTGACCCGCTCCGCTTGCCCGTTGGTCTGCGGGTGTCTCGCCGACGCCAGGTTGATCTTGACGTTTAGGAAGCCCATCAGCTTCTGCCAGAAATTCGAGATGAACTGCCGCCCACGGTCGGACAGAATAGACCGTGGCAGACCGTGAACCTTGAACACGTGGTCTATGAACAGTTTGGCGGTTTGTTCCGCCGTGGCCACCTTCGCACACGAGATGAAATGTGCCATCTTGGAGAACAAGTCCACCACCACCAGCACGGCCGTCTTGCCCCTCGAGCTGGGCAGATCCGTGACGAAGTCCAGGGCGACTCTCTCCCATGGCTCGACCGGAGTTTGCAGCGGTTCCAACAGTCCGGCCGGCGGTCTGTGCACTGGTTTGGCCCTCTGGCAGGTGTCGCACCTCGCCACCTAGTCCACGACCTCCCCTCTCATTCCGGGCCACCAGAAATCCCTGGCGACTAATTCCACCGTCTTCTCCTTGCCAAAGTGCCCGGCAGTGGGCGCGTCGTGCAGCTGATGCAGTACCTTGGCGCGAAGTTCGTCTCCCGGCACGTAGATGGCCCCTTTGCGGATGAGCAATCCATCTCTCAGCTGGAACCCGTCGGTCGCT
This sequence comes from Podarcis vaucheri, assembly GCF_965113315.1. Classification (NCBI taxonomy): domain Eukaryota; kingdom Metazoa; phylum Chordata; class Lepidosauria; order Squamata; family Lacertidae; genus Podarcis; species Podarcis vaucheri. The sequence goes on from NC_138759.1 coordinate 140,654,111, forward strand.
GCCGTGCCCCTTTGCATCTCTGCCATCTTTGCTTGCGCGAAGGAGTCATTCTGCAACGCTCGTCGCACCGCCTCCAGGTCCACTGTCGCCGCAGCGCACGCCCACACTGTTGGTGCGAAGATGTGCATGGCGGCCGCTGGCGTGGCGTCCTCCAGATACTGTGGCTTACGGGAGAGCGCGTCCGCCATGATGTTGGTGTCCCCCGGGACATACTCTATACGGAAGTCGAAATTCGCAAAGAACTCAGCCCAACGTATCTGCCTCTGGTTCAGGAACTGTGCCGTGCGCCAGTGCTCCAGATTCTTGTGGTCCGTGCAGACCTGCACCGTGTGCTTGGCTCCAATCAGGAAGTGCCTCCATGCTTTGAACGCTGCATGAATAGCCAGCAACTTCCTGTCCCAGATGGTGTAGTTCTGTTCGGACTTGCTGAGCTTCCTGGAGTAAAACGCTCCCGGCCTCCAAACCCCCTGCGGGTCCTTCTGCAGCAGGACTGCTCCGACAGCCCTGTCCGAGGCGTCTGTTTCAACTCTCATCGGCCTGCTGGGGTCGACATGAAGTAGCTGTTCTTCCGACGCGAAAAGACGCTTGAGTGCCTGAAAAGACTGCTCCGCCTGCGCTGTCCAGATGAACTTCTTTTTCTTGGAACTGAGCGTGTCCGTGATGGCCGCTGTCTGCATAGCGAAGCCTTTGATGAACTTGCGATAGAAGTTCGCGAAGCCGACAAACCGTTGGACCTCCTTCCGGTTGCGTGGGCTTTTCCAATCCAACACCGCTCGAACCTTGGCGCTGTCCATGGCGAGCCCCTTGTCAGACAACTTGTATCCCAGGAAATCCACCTCCGTCACGTCGAATTGGCACTTCTCCAGCTTGGCGTAAAGCCTATGTTGCTGTAGCCTGCTCAGCACTTCCCTGACGTGTCTGTCATGCTCCTGCTGCGATTCCGAAAAGATCAGGATGTCATCCAAGAAACAGACGCACATCTTGTAGAGGAGCCCCGCCAACACGTGATGCATGAAAGCTTGAAAAACGTGGGAGCCATTTTGCAATCCAAAAGGCATAACCCTATATTCGTAGGTGCCCAGGGGCGTGAACATGGCTGTCTTCCACTCATCTCCTTCCTGCATGCGAATGAGGTTGTACGCCCCCCGCAGGTCCAACTTGGTGAACACGCTGCCCTTGCGTACTTTTGCGAGGAGGTCGTCGATTCGGGGCATGGGGAAGTCCGATGGCTTGGTCACACTGTTCAAAATGCGGTAGTCCACTACGAGTCTTTTTTGGGGCGTGTCTCGCTTCTTCACAAAGAATACAGGACTGCCCCCCGCTGCCTGGGACTCTCGGATGAAACCGCGCTCCAAATTATGATCTATGAACTCTTTGAGTTCCTGCAGTTCGTCTTCAGACATGGAATACAGCTTCCCTTTGGGCAGCGCCGCCCCCGGCAGCAGGTCAATTTTGCAGTCATATGGTCTGTGGGGGGGTAGCCTGTCTGCCTCCTTCTCGCAGAAAACCTCCAAAAATTCTGCGTACTTGTGGGGAATTGCTTGCAGCGTGCCGAGCAGCAGCTGTGACTCCTCTTGCTCCCCTTCCTGCTGGGGCATGATGCAGCGTTCAGCACAAAAGGAAGAGCCGAAGGTCAGCTGCCTCTGGTACCAAGCCAGCGTCGGGCTGTGCTTGTCCAGCCAACTCATGCCCAATACAATAGGCGTGTCCGACAGTTGGGTGACATTGAAGCTGATGATTTCCCTGTGATTTCCAAGCCGCAGCACCATAGGTGGCGTCTGCTTCACCACTTGCCCCCCTAGCAGCTCCCTGCCATCCACCGTGACAACCTGCAGGGGCAGCGTGGCAGGTAGCAACTGTATAGCGTGCCGGTCGACAAAGTCCTGCCCTATGAAGTCTGCATTGCTTCCCGAGTCGACGGTGATTGGCACGTCCATGGTGATTCCATTGGGTAGCTGGAGCGATGCGGTGAGCCTCACTACTGGCTTGGGCGGGAGGGGGTCCATGGGCGGTAAAATCTCTGGGGACTGCTTCACTGACACGTCTGGCTGGGCCCCAGTGCCTCTTCCTCCAGCCAGACATCGTCGTTTCCCTGCTGTGGTTCTCCGTGCTGCGTAGCTGCAGTCACCATTGCTGAGGCTGCAGTGTGCTTGTGGAGCCTCCGGGGACACTCTTTCGCCATATGTCCTGTATCTTCGCAGATATAACACTTCCTGTTCCCTCTAGGAGGCTTCGCTTTCACTGCTGCCGGTGCTAGGGCTCTGGCTGCTGACTGAGCCCTTGCACTCCCGACCTCCATCGGTTCCACCCCTCCCCCTGTTGGAGGCGTGGATTGCGCACGCGCTGCTTCTCTGGGAAGGAAGGAGGAGCCTCTGGCTGTTTCGCGCCCGCTGCGCCCTTCGTCCCTGCTCCACGGACGTTCTTCCAGCCGCACCCCCACCGCCAGCGCCCTCTGAACGATCTCCTGCGTGGTCCGGGGTCTCTCCCCCATCGCAATCTCATCTTTAACCGAGTTGTGCAAGCCCTCCCAAAAAAGGTCTCTGACAGGAGCCGAATCTCTGTCCCATTCCAGGGCACTGACCAAAGCGAAAAAGCGGGCATGATACTGCCTTACGCTGGCCCTCCCTTGCCTTAGTCCATGCACCTCCTTTCGGGCAATATCCACGTCAATGCTTGATAAAAAACAGCCATCCATCGCTTTAATAAAGGCGTCTGCATTTTGGAGCGCAGGATCCTTATCTCTCCACAAATTGCGCAGCCATGCTTTAGCGTCTCCATGCAAATGGGACATGACGAACCCCACTTTCTCTTGTTCATCTCTAAAGTCTTTGTGCAGCAGTTGCAGTGCACACATTACGTCTGCTCTAAAGTTGGGGTACTGTTGCAAATTCCCATTGAAGTGAGAGACCAGACCGCCTGTGCGTCTCCCCAACCCAATCCCCTCTGGTTTGGGTGTCTGTTGCCCTTGCTTCGTAAGCACGTCCAACCTGACCTGGAGATCCCTGTAGGCGGCAGCTGCATCCTCCTCTCTCTTCCTGGACGCCAGCACCTCTGCATTCAGTCGTGAAACTGCTTCTCTGAGTTCCGTTATTTGCTGTTCGGCCGTCATATTGTCTGCCGTTCGTGAGCTCTCTTGTAGGCACCCGCTTTCTCTCCTCTCCGCGAGGCCGTGGATGCCCACAATTTGTAGAGACGGAGCTTACTGTCAGGGTTACTTCCAGATCCTAGCTCACAGAGGATCACGCTAGCCAACGATGGTTAAATAAAAGTCTTTATTGAGTTACAGTCTCCATTCTCGAGCTGCTGCGTGCAACCCTACGTCTTATGCTTAGATCGGCGAAGCTCCGTCTGAGTCTCCGCCCCTTGCGCACCAACTTAATATCCTAGCCCTGCTCCACCTTTTCCGCCTGACAGTTCTCCTCTGGGTCCCTCTGCCCCCCTGGGTCTCTTCCTTCCGGGATTCTTCCGACGCTGACCCCCCTGACTCTCCTGTCTCCTTGCGCCGGGCTTTAGGACCTGGCTCCCTTTCCGGGCTGCCAACTGCGCCACCTTCCTGTGCATTTGAACTTGGCGCGCGCGCCCAACCTTCCACTTTCCGTCTAACCGTCACTTCGCTCCCCGATGAAGGTGTGGCCACTCCTGACTCGTGCCCTCCCTCCTGTTGCGAGCTGCCAGCGCTTGATCCCTGGCGCTCTTCCTCTTTCCTACTCTCTGGCGGTGACGCTGGTCCCGATTTCCAACTGCTCCCCTCTGAGTCCCCTCTGGCTCTATCTTCCTGGGGTGTCCCCCTAGTCTCCCCCCTTGCCCTGGCCACCGGTGCTCCTTTTTGGGAATCTTCTGATTCACTGGAAAGACTCGGAGATCTCGGGTCGTCGTCATCACTCATCCTTTCTTCTGCCTCCTCCCCCTCGCTCTCTGTTTCCTCCCTTGCCCTCGCCTCTGCTCCTGAACCCCTGACAGATATGTTTTTCTAAAATATCACAGGGCCTACTTGTAAATTAAAACTGTTTCTTTGTTTTCTCCATCAAAACAGTTTCCCTGCTGATGGTTGCTGGTTGCTCTGCAGGGCCCTCTGGTGTCACATTTTAATAATGCATTACGAAGGTTAAAAGTAAGATGTCATGTAACCCAAAGGGTTCTCATCAATGGTTCCTCTTCATCCTGGAGAAGAGTGACTGGTGGGGTGCCACAGGGTTCTGTCTTGGGCCCGGTCTTATTCAACATCTTTATCAACGACTTGGATGATGGACTCAAGGGCATCCTGATCAAATTTGCAGATGACACCTGTCAGCGCTGCCTCAGGTCCCAGCTCACAGAGGACCAACGCCAGTTGCTCTTTATAAACAAAAGTCTTTATTGTGGTTCATTGTTGGTTTGACACCCATGGCGCGCAGCGCTACGTCTGAGTCCTTAGACCGGCGAAGCTCCGTCTGACTCCTCCCCCCCCCTGCACCAGTTCAAGACCCGAGCCTTGCTCCACCTCTTCCTCTCCTCCTTTTGCTCCTTTCTCCTCCGGGTCCTCCTGTCCTCTGGGGTTACCTCTTTCCTACTTTCTTCGGAGGCGGATTCTTCTGACTCCTCCCCACCCTTCCGGCGGGCTTTAGGACCTGGCTCCCAATCCGGGTTTTCTGCTGGCCCGCGCGCCTCCACATTTGAACTTGGCCCAGCCGCCTACTTTCCTCCTAACGGCTACACTGCTCCCCTCACTGCTTTCTCCTTCAGGGAGGCTGGCCGGACCTGCTCTTCCCTCCGCCCCTCCACTCTCTGACGGAGGCGTGGTCAGTCCAGCCTCACTCTCTCCTCCTGCAGGAGGCTCTTGTTTTAATCCTTGGGCTTCTTCCCCCCCGCTACGCTCTGGTGGGGAAGCTACCCCTGATTTCCAGCTGCCGCTTGGAGACTCCCCACTAGCCCCCCTTGCCCTGCCTCTGGGGGCCCCCTTCTGGGAATCCTCTGATTCGCTGGAGAGACTCATGGAATCTCTCTGATCACTGGCATACCCTCCTGAGCTCCCCTCAGATTGTTCCCCTTCGCTCTCCATCTCCTCCTTCCCCTGTGGCTCAGCCCCTGAGCCCATGACAACACCAAACTGGGAGGGGTGGCTAACACCCCAGAGGACAGGATCACACTTCAAAACGACCTTGACCGATTAGAGAACTGGGCCAAAACAAACAAGATGAATTTTAACAGGGAGAAATGTAAAGTATTGCACTTGGGCAAAAAAAATGAGAGGCACAAATACAAGATGGGGGACACCTGGCTTGAGAGCAGTACATGTGAAAAGGATCTAGGAGTCTTGGTTGACCACAAACTTGACATGAGCCAACAGTGTGACGCGGCAGCTAAAAAAGCCAATGCAATTCTGGGCTGCATCAATAGGAGTATAGCATCTAGATCAAGGAAAGTAATAGTGCCACTGTATTCTGCTCTGGTCAGACCTCACCTGGAGTACTGTGTCCAGTTCTGGGCACCACAGTTCAAGAAGGATACTGACAAACTGGAACGTGTCCAGAGGAGGGCAACCAAAATGGTCAAAGGCCTGGAAACGATGCCTTATGAGGAACGGCTAAGGGAGCTGGGCATGTTTAGCCTGGAGAAGAGGAGGTTAAGGGGTGATATGATAGCCATGTTCAAATATATAAAAGGATGTCACATAGAGGAGGGAGAAAGATTCCACCTAAACATTAAGAAGAACTTCCTGACAGTAAGAGCTGTTTGACAGTGGAATTTGCTGCCAAGGAGTGTGGTGGAGTCTCCTTCTTTGGAGGTCTTTAAGCAGAGGCTTGACAACCATATGTCAGGAGTGCTCTGATGGTGTTTCCTGCTTGGCAGGGGGTTGGACTCGATGGCCCTTGTGGTCTCTTCCAACTCTATGATTCTATGATTCTATGATCTACGTTGTGAAAACCGTTGTTGTTGTTTAGTTGTTTAGTCGTGTCCAACTCTTTGTGACCCCATGGACTAGAGCACGCCAGGCACTCCTGTCTTCCACTGCCTCCCGCAGTTTGGTCAGACTCATGTTTGTAGCTTCGAGAACACTGTCCAACCATCTCGTCCTCTGTCGTCCCCTTCTCCTTGTGCCCTCAATCTTTCCCAACATCAGTGTCTTTTCCAGGGAGTCTTCTCTTCTCATGAGGTGGCCAAAGTATTGGAGCCTCAGCTTCACGATCTGTCCTTCCAGTGAGCACTCAGGGCTAATTTCCTTAAGAATGGATGCATTTGATCTTGTTGCAGTCCATGGGACTCTCAAGAGTCTCCTCCAGCACCATAATTCAAAAGCATCAATTCTTCGACAATCAGCCTTCTTTATGGTCCAGCTCTCACTTCCATACATCACTACCGGAAAATACCATGGCTTTAACTATACGGACATTTGTTGGTAAGGTGATGTTTCTGCCTTTTCTTTTTTCTTTTCTTTTTCTTTTTGCTTTTTAAGATGCTGTCTAGGTGACAACCGTTACTTAATGTTTAAAACCATGAGTGTCGATCTGCCCTTTCAAATAGGAGCCTTGTTGTGAAATGTGATTGCTAAGAGATGACCAAGAGGAGCCAGTGAAGATGCCAGACTAAGGACCTGACCAAACCACAGAACCATCTGTCTTCAAGTTTAGTAAACGTACAAACCACTTTTTAAGAAAACATTCTTTGCAAAGCAGTGCATAACAACCAAACCAACCAACTTACGCACATCTTTAAAATAAGACCTGCATTTCATAATCATATATATATATATATATATATATATATATATATATATAATCAGCAGAAAAATCGATCAACCCAGCAAAGACTATAAGCCACTTAAAGTTCCATCTGCACTCAAGGGAAACTGACTATAAATGTGTTATCTGACTTGAATGGTTTTGAATATAACTTTTTAATGAAAAGTTGATAATTTTTTATTCTGATGTTTATTCTTTGTCTACTTATGGATTAATTAATTTAGGGCAAATGCCCCTGTTATTGCTGGTAAACAATATAATTACAATTATAATTACATAGCAGTATATGCACAAATCAGACTTCCCAGTTTTAGTTTTTAAAAGGTGAGCCTCCCCCTCAGTAATAGGTTTATTGTATCATTTCTAAAGCTTCAGGAAAACCATGGTATGTGGGGCCAGCTTATATAATAGAATCAAGCCCCTCAGTGTTTTTGGGGCCAATCCATTTTTTGAAAGACAACAAGTTTACATATGGAACAAATGGATGGCAGATAGAATTTGTTAACACAAAATACGTATGGACTTTTCGAAATATAGAAAAGTATTCACATTCAGATACCAATACAAATAAAACAAACTGCTTGACATCTTCCCTAGGCTCTCATGGTACCCAGTTCAACGGCTACTGAACTTCTTTTGCAAATCTTGGCTGCCAGGCAACCGAAAATTTGATGAGGCAACGTGAGAAGCTTCAGAAGCATGATGTATATTAAAGAGTTGGTCTCTTCTGCCAGAAACACTATTTGGCAAGCTGCAGGATTCCTTCTGTGTGATCATTCTGAGACCTGTTTGACTAAAAGAAGCTGTTAGATGAGAAACAGAAATAGCAACTGGTGTTAATAGCTGCTGGTAAGCAGGCTGCATTGCAGCTGCTTTGCATGAAGGATGGCGAAAGGGGAGGTGGAGAATAAGACACAGAACCATGCGATACCTGCTGGCAGTCCAGTGGTACGAGGAGAGCCAGAGGGGAATCTGTAAATGCCTTTCCTACCGTCAGCTTTGACGCAAGAAACTGTGACAAGAGAAGGGGTGTTGAAATATACTCAGAGTCGCAAAGTGATTTCATGCTCTTTATTCAGCTCATAGTGGTGAGGAGGAATGAATGAAAGTCCCCTCACAGTATCTGCTTTATATACATTATTTACACAATGGGCTGCACATGATTGGCTAATTCCGGAATTCTACTGTAAGCCAATCAGGTTGTGGATTCACTTCTATCTGGAGCAGGATTGGGTGGTTCCTGCCAACCAATCATACTGCTGCATTGTTCTAGGACTAATCAGACTGCTTCAGTTTGGATCCTATTCAACTCAGTACATAACACCCCTCCCCTCTAAGTTCCAGTCCTGCCCGGGATGTCGCATTCATAGTCCCCAAGGATGCAGGCGGCCTACGTGTGCGTTGCGGCCTGGGGTGTTCCCTGGTCCGGGCTCCAGGTTCTGGCTCGTGTTCCAAGGATGCTGGCTGTGATGGGGCTGTTTGGTCTGGTGCAACCGGCTCGCTCAGTCGTGGTTCTGGTTCCGGTGTCCTTTCGGCCTCACGGGTCCTCTCTGTATTTACTGATTCTGCCTCTCCTGCTGGCCCCTCCTGCTCTATGGGCCTCACTGCCCCGCTGTTCCCTTGGGTCTCTTCTGACCTGTCCTCTTCCTGGTTTTCTCCCGGGAATCATCGGCGTATCTGGTCGCAGTGGCGGCGCCAGCATTGCCCCCCATCCGTTAGCACCTCGTACGACACTGGCCCAGTGAACCTGGTGACTGTGGCGGGTACCCATGCTGGGCCTGCCCCAAAATTCTTTGCGTACACTGGGTCCTGGGCCTCGAAGGTCCGGGGGTTCCTGCCTTCCCCCACCACTACCTCATCCTGAGCTCTATCGGGGTGAAGGCGGTCCAATCTGATTGCAAGGCGCCGACCCATTAGTAGTTCAGCGGGGCTCCGGCCAGTTGTTGAGCTGGGGGTGCTGTGCTGTGCTAGAAGGAATGTGGCAAGGCAGTACTCCCAGTCCCCTTGCGTCATGCGGCGAAGGGTGTCCTTGGTGGTCCGCACCATGCGTTCTGCTTGGCCATTGGTGGCAGGGTGGAACGGCGCCGAACGGATGTGGCGGATGGCGTTCTGTGCTGTGAAGGTTTGGAATTCTCCTGACGTAAATGCAGTCCCGTTGTCTGAGACGAGAGTGTCAGGGAGCCCGTGGGTTGCAAACAGCCTGCGTAGTACCCGGATGGCTGCGGACGTGGAAGTGGACGGTACCAGTGCGACTTCCAGCCATTTGGTGTAGGAGTCCACCACTACGAAGAATGTTTTCCCCTGAAAGGGGCCAGCGAAATCCACATGCAGGCGTGACCATGGTGCTCGGACGGACTCCCAGGATTGGACTGGGGCCCTTGGGGGATCTGGGCGGGATTCTTGGCAGGCCTGGCAGTGTTTGACCCAGGCCTCTATCTCTCAATCGATCCCCGGCCACCACACATAACTCCTGGCAAGGGCCTTCATTCTTACTACCCCTGGATGTGTCTCGTGTAGGGCTGTGAGGACCCTTTTGCAGAGGGGCTGGGGAACAACGACTCTGCTTCCCCATAACAGGCACCCCTTGTGGGCCGACAGTTCATGTTTGCGGGTTGTGTAGCCGGCGAATTCTGGCCCTGGACTGCTGCTGGGCCATCCCCTCCACACCCAGTACAGGACCCGGGAGATGACCCTATCTTTCTTGGAATGGTGTGCAACTTCTTGTGCCTGAATGGGGCGGTCGGGAAGCAGCTCCAGGCTCATAACCTCTTGTGCAGGTGCTGGGTCGGGGCCTGTTTCCGGTAGTGGTAGCCTGCTGAGGGCGTCCGCATGGCCCATCGCCTTCCCAGGGCGGTGAATCAGTGCATATTGGTAGCTGGCAAGGAAAATTGACCACCTGAGGACGCGAGGAGACAGCACTTGGGGGGTCTGCTTTTCGGGGGCAAACAAGGCAAGCAACGGCTTGTGGTCAGTCACCACGGTGAAGGGCCGCCCGTACAAGAAATCATGGAATTTTTTTACTCCCTTCACGATTGCCAGACCCTCCTTGTCGATTTGCGAGTAGTTCCGCTTGGTTGCGTTGAGTGTCTGGGAAAAGTACGCCACCGGTACCTCTCTTCCATCTGGGAGTTGGTGCCCCAGGACAGCGCCAATGCCATAGGGTGAGGCGTCGCATGCTAGCACCACCGGCAGCCTCTCGTCGAAGTGTGCCAAGACAGAGTTTGAGACAAGCAAGTCCTTGACTGCCTGGAATGCGGCCTCCTGGCGCTGGCCCCACCCCCAAGGGGCCCGCTTGTCCAGGAGTCTGTGTAGGGGCTCCAAGACCGCCGCCTTGTGGGGAAGGAAGGAATGGTAAAAGTTCAATAGTCCCAAGAAGGCCTGAAGTTCAGTCTTGCTCTTGGGCGCTGGGGCATCACAAATGGCCCGTACCTTGTCCCCAGTTGGGTGGACCCCTTCTGCGTCCACCATAAATCCCAGAAAGTCCACCTGAGGCACTCCTAGTAGACATTTTTCCCGCTTCACCTTGAGACCCGCCGTCTGGAAATGGTGCAGAACGGTGCGGAGGCGGTCCTCAAACTCCTCTGGTGTGGGCCCGGCAATCAACACATCATCGAAGAAGGGGGTGACGCCAGGAATTCCTTTAAGGAGAGAGTCTATTAGATTCTGGAATATGCCTGGTGCCACACTGACACCGAATTGCAGCCGCTTTACCCTGAACGCTCCTCTATGCGTCACAATCGTCTGTGCCTCTGCTGTGGCCTCATCTACTGGCAGCTGTTTATATGCTTGGGCCAAGTCCAGCTTGCCAAAAAAATTCGACCCAGCCAGGGTGGCAAGGACATGGCTGACCACTGGCACTGGGTATGCGTGGGCCGTGAGGGCCTTGTTTATGGTACATTTGTAGTCTGCGCAGATGCTGACCAAACCATTAGGCTTGACAGGTGTGACGATTGGGGTTTCCCAGGGGGCATTAGGCACCGGCTCCAGTACTCCTCGCTCCACGAGTCGGTCCAATTCCTCGTCTATATGGGGTTTCAAGGCGAACGGGACCCGGCGGGCCTTGAGCCTGACCGGTCGTACTGCGGGGTCAAGCTGTAGCGCATTGGGGGGCCCGTATACTGTCCCAATTCCCCATCGGAAACCCCTGGAAATTCCTTGCATATGGCGTCCACGTCCACTTGTAAGCTAGTGTGGTTCACCCCGGTGACAGCTAGCCCCAGTGGTCCAAACCATGCCAATCCCAGTAAGCTAATGTAGGGGCCCTTGACCACAAGCAAGTCCAGTTGCCACGTCCGCCCTCGGTATTGCACCCTGAAGGTCCCCACGCCCATTGTGGGGACCTTACGTTTCTGGAAGTCCCGTAGGGTGAATGGGGCCGGCCTGAGTTTGGGACCCCCAGTAGGACACAGTTTCCTTAAGGTCCTTGCCGAGATTATGGATAGAGTTGAACCCGTGTCAAGCTCCATGCGGCATGGGGCCCCCTCTATCTGTACCTCTACATAAATTTTCTCTACCTTGGGGTGGGGCAACTGGTATACCTGGCAGTCCGTGAGCTCTGTCGAGTTGCCTTGGTGCGTTGGGCCCCGGGACCTAGGGCTCTTGGGTTGGTCATTTTATGCCTGTTGTTGGGTGGGCTGAGCCCGACACACCCGGGCAATGTGTCCCGATTTTCTGCACTGCCTGCATTCTGCGTTGCGGAAACGGCAGGTCCTCCTCTCGTGACTCTCCCCGCAGCTTGCGCAGTTTCCTCCTTCTCGTCGAGGCAGCTGTGGTCTGTGCGCTGCTTGAGTGTGCTGCTGTACTCGGTGCACCTCCTCCCTGTCGGATCCTGAGTCGCTGGTGAGGTCTTCGTGGTGGACCCTTGGTTGGGACGACAAGCTCGGCCATGCCTCTTGCGTCAACCTCTCGGCAGCTTCCGTTGCCAGGGCCTCCTCCAGAGCGACCTGGAACGTTAGGTCCTTCTTAGCGTAGAGGCGTCGTTGCAGCTTCTCATCCTTCAGGCCACCGACGAGGCGGTCACGAAGCATGTTCTCCAGTTCTGAGAAGTTGCAGAACCGGGCGGCTTGGCGGAGAGAGGTCACAAACCCAGTTATGGTTTCCCCAGGGGCTTGTCTCTTTGCGTAGAAGGCATTTCGACGAGCCACCACTGAGGGCTGCGGCGAAAAGTGCCCCTTCAGCTGTTCCATTATTGTTTTGTATGGAACAGTAGCGACGTCTTCAGGTGCAAGAAGAGCCCGGGCGATTTCAAACGTCTCCTCTCCACAGACGCTGAAGAATATCGCCCTCTTCTTGGCATCTTCTTCGTTGGTGACCCCTTTGGCTTCTAGGAGGAAGGTGAAACGGGAGGCGTACGCTTCCCAGTCTCCAGATGCTGGGTTGAATGGCGAGAAGCTGCTGTTGGCTGCCATTCTGAGTTCCTTGTGTCCCGGAGCTGAAGCCTGGATACACGGTGCGAGGCAGCGGTGCGGCAGGTGGCGGTGGTGCGGTGCTGTGTGTGGTGGTCAGCTCAGCGGGATCCCACCTTCGTCGCCAGTGAAATATACTCAGAGTCGCAAAGTGATTTCATGCTCTTTATTCAGCTCATAGTGGTGAGGAGGAATGAATGAAAGTCCCCTCACAGTATCTGCTTTATATACATTACTTACACAATGGGCTGCACATGATTGGCTAATTCCGGAATTCTACTGTAAGCCAATCAGGTTGTGGATTCACTTCTATCTGGAGCAGGATTGGGTGGTTCCTGCCAACCAATCATACTGTTGCATTGTTCTAGGACTAATCAGACTGCTTCAGTTTGGATCCTATTCAACTCAGTACATAACAGGTGTCTATTCACCAAGCTCTGATTCCAAAGTGGGCTCTCGTGATTTGATCTGGGCGAGTTATGACCCAGATGGGATTAGGAGTCTACTTCAGAATTGGCGGTCCCTTTAAGAGCTGGTCTGAAGGCTGTGGCCTTGTCTCCGTTTCTGTACAATTTCCCCTGAGAGTGTTGGGATGTCACCAGGATGTGCTAATGACATCTAGCTCTCTTTATCTGACACACCTAAATCAGGAGGGGCTGGGGCTGTTTCAAACTGGTGTCTGTGCAGCTTCTGTTTGGTAGGGAGTGCCACACCATCTAGATATCTGTGTTATGCCTGATTTGAAGCTTGCAAAATCAAAAGTTGTTTATTCAGTAATAATTTTAAATATGTACCTGGTTAACATTAAAACAATTATACAAACAAATCCATAAATTAGCCAACAATGGAACAAATACAGGGAGCTAATCTGGACCAATAATCTTCCCCTCCAAACCAGTAACAAACCCACACAAGCCAATACGGCCTCAAACTAGTACTCTTTGCAGGTTTCTGACTTAGCCACACTGCCACTTGTCATGAGCCGATAAGTTTTCTGCTTGCCTCGTTGTCAGGGAACTGCCATCGGCTCAGGGGGGAGAGGGGGAAAGCCGGATGGATTACAGAGAGCCCCCAAAGATCGTGGGAAGCAGCTCCTCCTCAGCAGAGGAGGGTAACCACGCCTCCAGTGGAGAGGAGTTTCTGGGCTCGGAGGAGGCGAGGCAGTGCCAGGACACCTTGCCTGAGCAAAGCGGGGAGGAGAGAGGTCCTCCATTACCCATGCCCTTCTTCACGCCGAGAGGGGAGGCGCAGACTGGGTGTCAAGAAACTACTTTCCTGGGGAAGGTTTAAGGACCGGCCACTCATGGATTCTGCCAGTGAATGAGCCAGCCACGGGAGAGTGGTGCTCTGGACAGATAAGTTTATTTTGGCATCAAAAGCAAGGCTTCACAGCCGAGCAGGGAGGCATTTGCCTGCTTGCTCTCAAGCAACCCCTTGGAACCCTTACATCCGTGCTTTCCAGGTATGAGTCCAAGCTGCGTTTCATTTGTCCCAGGAAAACCTGCTGTTTAGCACTAAACTGGAACAAATGTCAATCTGCAGAAAACACAACAGGCACAAGAGATTGAATGGAAGATAAAACAAATTGTCAGAGCTGCTTCAAGATCCTAGCTCACAGAGGATCACGCTAGCCAGCGGTTACTTAGTAAAAGTCTTTATTGAATTACAGTTTCCATTCTCAAGCTGCTGCGTGCAACTCTACGTCTTATGGGTTAGACCGGCGAAGCTCCGTCTGAGTCTCCGCCCCCTGTACACCAGCTAAGTACCCTAGCCTTACTCCACCTTTTCCGCCTGACCGTTCTTCTCTGGGTCCCTCTGCCCCCCGTGGTCTCTTCCTTTCTGGACGCTTCTGACGCTGACCCCCCGGACCCTTCTGTCTCCTTGCGTCGGGCTTTAGGGCCTGGCTCCCTTTCCGGGCTGCTTACTGCTCCACCTTCCTGTGTATTTGAACTTGGCGCGCGCGCCCAACCTTCCACTTGCCGCCTGACCGTTTCCTCGCTCCCCGATGGAGGTGTGGCCACTCCTGACTCATGCCCTCCCTCCTGCTGCGAGCTGCCAGAGCTCGGTACCTGGCGCCCTTCCTCTCCACTACGTTCTGTTGGTGATGCTGGCCCCGATTTCCAACTGCTGCTCTCTGAGCCCCCTCTGGACCCTTCTTCCTGGGGTGTCCCCCTAAGCTTCCCCCTTGCTCTGGCCACTGGCGCTCCTTCCTGTGAATCTTCTGATTCACTGGAAAGACTCGGAGATCTCGGGTCGTCGTCATCACTCATCTTTTCTTCTGCCTCCTCCCCCTCGCTCTCTGTTTCCTCCCTTGCCCTCGCCTCTGCTCCTGAACCCCTGACACAAATGAAACAAAAGACATTTGAATCGGCAGATAAATGCGGCAAACTTCTGGCATGGCAATTGAAGAAAAGACAGAAATTAAATACAAACCTAGAAGTGGATGGAAAGAACATATCTAAACCTAACGAGATCAGAAACTGTTTTTTGAGTTATTTTAAAAAACTTTATTCTCAAGGACCACAAAATCAAGAGGATATAGACAGATTCCTTAATAAATATGGATTACAAAAGATCTCTCATCAAAGCAAGGTGGATCTAAACCAGAGAATAACAGAACAAGAGATAGAGGGTGCCATTCAAGACATGCAACTGGGCAAATCTCCAGGGCCAGATGGATTGACTTCCAGATATTACAAATCTCTGAAGGAGTGGCTGGTTCATCCGTTAAAGGAAGTCTGTAATGAGATCTTAGAGGGGAAAAGGGCACCAGAATCGTGGAAAGAAGCGTATATTTCACTCATACCAAAGACAGAAACTGAAAAGACTCAACTCAAGAACTACCGCCCAATATCATTACTTAATGTGGATTACAAAATTTTTGCAGACATTTTGGCAAAAAGGTTTAAAAGAGTGTTGATGGAGAAGATTCATAAGGACCAAGCAGGCTTTCTCCCAAAAAGGCACCTATCAGACAATGTAAGGAATATAATAGACATTTTGGAATTGCTAGAGGTGAAAATTAACACTAAAGCAGTGCTGATTTTTGTGGATGCGGAGAAAGCCTTTGATAACATTTCTTGGAGTTTTATGAAAAAGAATCTTCACGGGATGGGGGTAGGCCAAGGATTTGAGAATGGTCTGGGTGCGATATACTCTGAACAAAAAGCTAAGTTAATTGTAAATAATGTGGTAACTGAGGAACTCAGGATAGAAAAAGGAACACGACAGGGATGCCCTATTTCCCCACTGCTTTTTATTTCAGTTCTGGAGGTGTTGCTGAACATGATTAGAAATGACCAGCAGGTTAAAGGTGTACAGGTCAGAGATAAACACTATAAGTTAAGGGCATTTGCAGATGACTTAGTATTGACCTTACAAGAGCCTGACACTAGCACGAAAAGGGTGTTGGAGATAATCCAGCAATTCGGCCAGGTAGCTGGATTTAAATTGAACAAACAAAAAACGAAAGTCTTAGAAAAAAACTTAACAGCCATGGAGAAGGAGAAATTTCAAGAAGAGACAGGACTGACATTGGTTAAGAAGGTGAAATATCTAGGGGTTTATTTGACATCAAAAAATCTGAACTTGTATAAGGACAACTATGAAAAATGTTGGTTAGAAATTAAAAAAGATCTAGAAATATGGTCAAATTTGAAATTGTCAATGTTAGGCCGAATTGCAGTGATAAAGATGAATGTATTGCCTAGAATGTTATTTTTGTTCCAAACTTTGCAGATTCTCGACAAGATGGACTGTTTCAAGAGGTGGCAGAAAGATATTTCGAAGTTTGTCTGGCAGGGCAAAAAGCCCAGAATTAAATTTAAAATACTGACAGATGCTAAAGAAAGAGGGGGATTTGCCCTGCCGGACTTAAAATTGTACTATGAAGCAGCAGCATTTTGCTGGCTGAAAGAGTGGATGCTCCTCGAGAACACAGACATTTTGGATTTGGAAGGTTTTAATAACGCATTTGGTTGGCATGCATATCTATGGTATGATAAAATTAAGGTGCATAGGGCCTTTAAAAACCATATTGTTAGAAAAGCATTGTTCAATGTCTGGATAAGATATAAAGATCTGTTGGAAAACAAAACCCCTAGATGGATCTCACCCGTGGAGGCTAAGGCAGTGAAGAAACTCAATATGGAGGTCGGATGGCCGAAGTATTGGGAAATCTTGGAACAGGAGGGAGATAAATTGAAATTACAAAGCTATGAGAAAATGAAACCTAAAGTATTTCCAAATAATGGAGATCTTTAAACAGGACAGGAAAATTGGCTTCCAGGTGGAAAAATCAAAATTAGAAACTGAACTGTTAGAACCCAATTTTAAGAACTTGTCAAGAATGTATAATTTGCTGTTGAAATGGAATACACAAGATGAAATAGTTAAATCGGCTATGATTAAGTGGGCACAGGATATTGGTCATAACATCATGTCTGCTGACTGGGAATGGTTGTGGAACACCAGTATTAAATTTACGGCATGTAATGCCTTAAAGGAAAATATTATGAAAATGGTTTACAGGTGGTACATGACCCCAGTCAAGCTAGCAAAAATTTATCATTTGCCTGATAATAAGTGTTGGAAATGTAAAGAAACTGAAGGTACTTTCTATCACCTTTGGTGGACATGCCCGAAGATTAAGGCTTTCTGGGAAATGATATATAATGAAATGAAAAAGGTACTTAAATGTACTTTTCTTAAAAAACCAGAGGCCTTTCTCTTGGGCATTGTCGGCCAAGTGGTGTCAAAGAGAGACAGAACTTTCTTTATGTATGCTACAACAGCAGCAAGAATACTCATCGCAAAATATTGGAAGACACAAGATCTACCCACCTTGGAAGAATGGCAGATGAAAGTGATGGACTATATGACACTAGCTGAGATGACTGGCAGAATCCGCGATCGGGGAAAGGAGACGGCGGAAGAAGAATGGAAGAAATTTAAGACTTACCTTAAGGACTATTATAAACTTGCTGAATGTTAGAATGTCGAGGTTTGAGTAAGAAAGGGTTACAGCGAAATAAGATTAGATGAAGAAAAGAGTAAGAGGACAGAGGACTGACAGATGTATTTAGAGTTGCTAAAAACATTTTGGACATTGGGATGCAGAAAGGGGAGGTACGGGGAAGTCGGAGAAACACGGTTTATGAAAAAAGGTTATGAAACTATACGTGTTTGTATGTCTTTTTATATGTTTGTATTGTCCTAAAAAATCTGTAAAACCAATAAAAAAATTTATAAAAAAAAGAGAGTTGAGACTGACGCATCTGACAGAGCGGTGGGGGTCGTCCTTTTACAGGAAGACCCGCAGAGGAACTGGAGGCCCTGCGCTTTCTACTCCCGGAAGCTCAGCAAGTCGGAACAGAACTACACCATCTGGGACAGGGAGTTGCTGGCCATCCACGCGGCTTTCAAGGCGTGGAGGCACTTCCTCATCGGAGCCAAGCACACCGTGCAGGTCCGCACGGACCACAAGAACCTAGAGTACTGGCGCACGGCGAAGCTACAGAGCCAGAGGCACATACGCTGAGCAGAGTTCTTTGCGGACTTCGATTTCAGGATTGAGTACATCCCAGGCGACAACAATGTCATAGCAGATGCGCTCTCCAGGAAACCGCAGTATCTCGAGGAAGCGGCACCGGCGGCAGCCAAGCACATTTTTGCACCGCAGGCATGGGCGTGCACTTCAGCCGCCGTGGACCTGGAGGCGGTGCGTCGCGCGCTGCAGACGGATCCGTTCGCACAGTCCAAGATGGAAGAGGTGCGGAGAGGCACAGCGAGGGACGACGAGTTCCAGATACGCGACGGCCTGCTAACCCGTAAAGGTGCTCTCTACGTTCCGGGAGACGATCTCCGCGCGAAGGTTCTGCAGCAGTTGCACGACGCACCCAGCGCTGGCCACTTCGGCAAGGAAAAGACGGCGGAATTAGTGGCCAGAGACTT
This sequence comes from Podarcis vaucheri, assembly GCF_965113315.1. Lineage (NCBI taxonomy): Eukaryota > Metazoa > Chordata > Lepidosauria > Squamata > Lacertidae > Podarcis > Podarcis vaucheri. Next base: position 140,672,187 of record NC_138759.1, read on the forward strand.
TTGGTGGCCCCAGATGCGAGGGGAGGTCGCGGACTACGTCGCCAGGTGTGACACTTGCCAAAGGTCCAAGCCAGTGCACCAGAAACCAGCCGGGACTGCTGGAACCGTTGGAGACACCACTGCAACCGTGGGAGAGGGTGGCGCTGGACTTTGTCACTGATCTGCCCAGTTCGCGAGGCAAGACGGCGGTGCACGGCTTGCCGCGATCCATCCTGTCCGACCGCGGTCGCCAGTTCGTTTCCAGTTCGAGACACCCGCAGACCAACGGCCAAGCGGAAAGGGTCAACGCCATCATGCAGCAGTACCTGCGCTGTTACGCCAATCAGAAGCCTGCGACTTGGGTGGACTACTTGCCGATGGCCGAGTTTGCCTACAACAACACGAAGCACGCGTCCACGGGGGTGACGCCGTTCTTTGCCAACAATGGGCGGCATCCCAGAACCTTTCCGGGAGTGGAGACGACGGTGCAGGGAGCGACGCAGGGAGCGGAGCATTTGGCCGCAGAATTGCAGGAGGTCCACGAGGAGCTCCGACGGCACTTAGAGCTGGCTAAACACGCATACAAGGTGCAGGCAGACAGGCACAGGAGGGCAGGGGAAGACATACAGGTGGGGGACTGGGTATGGTTGGCAGCCCAGGCGGCGCCTACCAAGTCGTTAGCCAAGAAGAAGCTAGGACACAGACAGCTGGGGCCATACCAAGTTGAGGCCAAGATCAACCCCGTAGCTTATCGGTTGACCCTCCCAGAAGGTTCCCAAATGCACCCGGTCTTTCATAGGTCGGTGCTTACGCCCTACAAAGCCCCACACAGGTTTCAGGAGCCAGGGACGGCACCGGACCCACGCAGGGAGTCCCCAAGGGGGGGGGAAGTCACCGAAGGCCGAGACACTCAACGAGGTCACAGAAATTCTGGACTCGAGATGGGGGGAGGAGGGAGTAGAATACCTCCTCGCCAGAGAGGGTACCCCGGCCAGTGCCAACAGTTGGGTGCCGAGCTATGCTCTGGAGGAGCCCCTTCTTAAGGACGAGTTCCATGCACTCTTCCCACACAGGCCCATGCCAGCGGAATTTTTCGACAACTGGCTTTTTACGCCTACACTTTCAGGCAGCACCTTCCGGGGGTTCTCCTCAGCAGAGGAGACCACGCCAGAATCGAGTCCTCCAAGGGGATCATGCTCGGGGGTGGACACGGATCGCTCTTACTGGTGGGACGACCAACCAGAGGATGAGTGGCGCAGGAGATTGCTGAGGGGGCCCTGGCAAACAGCAACGTCCGAAGAGACAGGGGGAGGGGAGGACATGGACGTGTTAGGAGAGGACCTTGGTTTCGAGCACACATGCAATGAGCTGGAAGCAGAGACGATTGACGTCGACGAACTGTATCCAAGATCTACCCCAGCGACTGAGGAGCTTCCGGAACCTGCACCCGAGCAGCGGGAGGGGGGAAGGGGGGCTTTGAGGGGGGGATGGATGTCAGGGGTACAGGGACAGAGGCACAGGGAAGGCAGGAAATGGAGAGCGATGGAGAGGAATCCCAGGAGAGCGAGGAAGAGGATAGCAATGATGCAGGGGATTCCATGAGTCTCTCCAGCGAATCAGAGGATTCCCAGAAAGGGGCGCCTGTGGTAAGGGCAAGGGGAGCCCCGGGGGGAAAGTGTCAGGAGCGGGGGGCCAGCAGGGGACCCCAAAGCGGCAGCTGGGAATCAGGGCCAGCCTCCCCACCAGAGCACAGCGAGGGAGGGGGAGGTTCCAGTGTGTCAGAGGGAGCAGCTCCGGCGGCAGAGAAAGGGGAGGGATCAGAGCAAGCCGTTCTCCCGGAAGGGGATGAAAGCAGTGAGGGGAGTAGCATAACTGTCAAAAGGAAGGCCAGAAGTTGGGCGCGCGCGCCAAGTTCAAATGAGGAGGCGCGCGGGAGAACAGGGAGTCCGGAGGAGGAGGGGCCAGGACCCAAAGCCCGCAGGAGGGGGCAGGAGCAGTCTGGAGACTCCGCTTCAGGAGAAAGCAGGAGGGAAGGAACCCCGACGGGCAGAAAGACCCTGCGGAAAAGGAAAGAGAGAAAAAGGTGGGGCAGCATTAGCTTATTAAACTGGTGTAGGGGAGGGACCGATTCAGAGGGGACTACTAATGTCTAGGAGAAAGAGACGCGGGGCTGCACGCCTCGGTTGTGGAACCAGTAATGAACTGCAATAAACATCCTTGTATATAAGAAGAGCTTGGCATTGGTCTTTTGTGAGCTGAGACCTGAGGCAGCCCTGACAGCGTTCGTTGCAATTCCGCAGTAAACAGCAGGTTTTCCCAGGGGAGAGCAGCAGGAGAAATGGAAATGTGGAAGAGCCCTGAAACTCCCATCATCCCCAACCATTTGCCCTGCTGGCTGGCGCTGATAAGAGTTGTTCAGAAATACTGAAAGGGAGGAAGGAGTAGCTGGGGGTGAAGAAGACTGGCCTTGATTAGTGCCAGCCTCACTATAGCCTCCATCCAGACTGTAGGGATCACTGTCACCCAACAAGCAGAGCTGAGCAGCCAGGTAGGTGTGGACAAGACTGGCCTTCTCTCTCCAAGGCTCTTCTCCACTCTCCACATCCACAGGACTGAAAAATATCCACCAAAAAAGCACTTCAGCACACAAAAGGATATTTCGGATACCAGCTTGTCCCAATGGTCCTGCAGGATCCCACTTAGAGCTCCGACATTATCAAAGTGCCACAAATACTTTGGGGTCAAAAAGATCAATGAATCAAGTACTTCTGCCAATGTGATAAAGAGCAACGTTTCTCTATGAATATCATACAAAAGAGCCTCACAGTTGATTCCTCAATACCTATGGAAACCTATGAAAAAGTCTGAATGTATTAATGGGATTAATTGGAAGATTAATCAGTAAGGTTGTAAAGTGTAGCTTTACAATGTGGATTTTTAATTGGATTTTAATTTCAACATCCCCTGTGAAAGGTTCCTCATACCAAGACATAAAGCCAAGGCTTTTTGTTCTATCAGCAGTAATCTAATGGATCGAGGGCTGGAACAGAGTTCTTGGAATACCGTTTTTCTTAGAATTTCTCATATCTGATGCAAAGAGGCAAAGTAGTGGTCTCTCTTTCTCCAGCCCCAGAGGATACACAGAGATGAAGGCAGGGAAATGGCACCTGTTGCAACGAGCAACAGTTTCGTGCTTTATACTCTGACCATACATGGCTTCAAATCTCACATCAGAGCACTCATCACATGGGCAGGGGCACAAAAATGGCTATCAATCTCCAGGGTATTTTTTTTTAGTGTGAGGTTGGCCACAAAACTGTGCAGCAAGAAAGCTAATAATGTGCAGTTGGAAAAATGGAGGTGAGGGGAACTAGGCACCTTAGGTGTATGTGTTTATTAAGCACTTAAGTGACAGGCAGTGTCAGGGACAGTATGTACACCAAATGTGTAAAAATAGAATGTGCTCCGTTTCCATACCAAGGGTATGTTCACATTTCCACTTACTCCCCATCCAGTGCTCTCCTACGGGTGGTTTTTGAAGCTGTGCTCACATGATGTTAGCCACAACCATAAAACCTGCTTCTATGTGCAGTTATTTACAGAGTCAGGTCTTTTCAAAGTAAATCTCCACAATGCACTCCTGACATCTTCTGGACTATCTCTGAAGTCAGTCCTCAGGGAATGTGCAGGCGACCTTGGAACGGACAGCTCACGGAAGAACCCCGACCAAACCCAAGAGGAGGCGTGTGGTGGTGATAGGGGATTCCCTACTGAGGGGAACAGAAGCAGTGATCTGTGGGCCTGACAAGATGTCTCGGGAAGTGTGCTGTCTCCCCGGGGCTAAGATCCAAGATGTAACTGAACGACTGCAAGGAATCATAAAACCCACTGACAAATACCCCTTCCTCTTGGTTCATGTGGGAACCAATGACACTGCAAGCAATAGCCTCCAGAAGATCAAAAGAGACTACGAGGCTCTCGGCAGGAAATTGAAGCAACTAAATGCACAAATTGTCATCTCGTCTGTCCTCCCAGTTGAACGACGTGGCCCAGGGAGAGAGGGGAAAATAGTGGAAGTGAACAGCTGGCTTCGCAAATGGTGTAAACAGGAACGGTTTGGATTCTTAGATCACGGACTGCAGTTTCTTGAAGATGGACTTCTGGCAAGTGATGGGCTGCACCTCACAACGGTTGGGAGAAATGTTTTTGCCAAAAATCTCAGAAACCTCATCAGGAGGGCTTTAAACTGACTAATGTGGGGGAGGGAGACAGTGCTCCTGAAGGTAGGAGCCTATCAATTAATGAAGATGATCATCCAAATGTCATAGACCAAATGGAGAAAACAGCACACGGACCTAGTGGTGGGAGGAAAAAATCCTTAAATAAGAGACACGGGGGAATGATTAATGGATTTCAATGTCTGTACACTAATGCGCAAAGCATGGGAAATAAACAAGATGAGCTTGAGCTCTTGGTACAGCAAACTAAATATGACATAATAGGCATCACTGAAACCTGGTGGGATAAGTCCCACGATTGGAATGTAATAATGGGGGGATACAATCTATTTCAGAGAAACAGACCAGACAAGAAAGGAGGAGGAGTGGTGTTATATGTCAGGGATGTGTATACCTGTGAAGAGATCCAAGATTTAGATCCTCAAAGCCAAAGTGAGAGCATTTGGGTCAAAATTGAGGGAGAGAAGAATAACAGAGACCTCATTGTGGGAGTTTACTATAGATCCCCAAGCCAAACGGAGGACATAGATGATGCCTTCCTGGAACAGATGGCCAAGCATGCAAAAGGAAGGGAGATAGTAGTAATGGGGGACTTCAATTACCCGGATATTTGTTGGACGTCAAACTCAGCCAAGAGCATAAGGTCAAACAGATTCCTCACTGGCCTTGCAGACAACTTCATTGTCCAGAAAGTGGGAGAAGCAACAAGAGGAACAGCCATTTTAGATCTGGTCCTAACCAATGTTGATGACCTGGTTAGTGGGGTAGAAGTGGAAGGATCATTAGGCGCGAGTGATCATGCTCTTCTGAAGTTTACTATACAGCGGAAAGGAGCAGCCAAGCATACTAGGACTCAATTTCTTGACTTTAAGAAAGCCGACTTCATAAAACTTAGGGAAGTGCTGGGTGAGATCCCATGGACAACAATACTAAAAGGAAAGGGAGTTCATGATGGCTGGGAGTTTGTTAAGAGGGAGATACTAAAAGCACAACGTCAGGCAATACCAATGAGACGGAAACATGGAAGGTGCCTAAAGAAGCCAGGGTGGCTATCTAAAGAACTTTTAACTGAATTAAGATTAAAAAAGGATGTGTACAAAAAATGGAAAAGGGGGGAAACCACCAAAGAGGAATTCAAACAAAAAGCCAGCACATGTAGACACAAAGTCAGAAAAGCTAAAGCACAGAATGAACTCAGGCTTGCTAGAGAGGTTAAAAGCAACAAAAAAGGCTTTTATGGGTATGTTCGTAGCAAAAGGAAGAACAAAGAAACTGTGGGGTCACTCAGAGGAGAAGATGGTGAAATGCAAACAGGGGACACAGAAAGGGCTGAACTCCTCAATGCCTTCTTTGCCTCAGTCTTCTCCGATAAAGAAAACAATGCCCGACCTGAAGAATTTGGAGCAAATGATTCAGCAAAGGAAACACAGCCCAGAATAACTAAGGAGATAGTACAAGAATATTTGGCTAGTTTAGATGTATTCAAGTCTCCAGGGCCAGATGAACTGCATCCAAGAGTATTAAAAGAACTGGCAGATGTGATCTCAGAACCACTGGCAGTCATCTTTGAGAATTCCTGGAGAACAGGCGAAGTCCCGGCAGACTGGAGGAGGGCAAATGTTGTCCCTATTTTCAAAAAGGGGAAAAGAGAGGACCCAAATAATTACCGCCCAGTCAGTCTGACATCAATAGCAGGGAAGATTCTGGAGCAGATCATTAGGCAAACAGTCTGTGAGCACCTAGAAAGGAATGCTGTGATCACCAATAGTCAGCATGGATTTCTGAAAAATAAGTCATGTCAGACTAACCTGATCTCGTTTTTTGACAGAATTACAAGCCTGGTAGATGAAGGGAACGCAGTGGATGTAGCCTACCTTGATTTCAGCAAGGCATTTGACAAGGTGCCCCATGATATTCTTGTAAAGAAGCTGGTAAAATGCGGTCTTGACTATGCTACCACTCAGTGGATTTGTAACTGGCTGACTGACCGAACCCAAAGGGTGCTCATCAATGGTTCCTCTTCATCCTGGAGAAGAGTGACTAGTGGGGTGCCACAGGGTTCTGTCTTGGGCCCGGTCTTATTCAACATCTTTATCAACGACTTGGATGATGGACTCAAGGGCATCCTGATCAAATTTGCAGATGACACCAAACTGGGAGGGGTGGCTAACACCCCAGAGGACAGGATCACACTTCAAAACGACCTTGACAGATTAGAGAACTGGGCAAAAATAAACAAGATGAATTTTAACAGGGAGAAATGTAAAGTATTGCACTTGGGCAAAAAAAATGAGAGGCACAAATACAAGATGGGTGACACCTGGCTTGAGAGCAGTACATGTGAAAAGGATCTAGGAGTCTTGGTTGACCACAAACTTGACATGAGCCAACAGTGTGACGCGGCAGCTAAAAAAGCCAATGCAATTCTGGGCTGCATCAATAGGAGTATAGCATCTAGATCAAGGGAAGTAATAGTGCCACTGTATTCTGCTCTGGTCAGACCAGAACTGGACACAGTACTGGAGTACTGTGTCCAGTTCTGGGCACCACAATTCAAGAAGGACACTGACAAACTGGAACGTGTCCAGAGGAGGGCAACCAAAATGGTCAAAGGCCTGGAAACGATGCCTTATGAGGAACGGCTAAGGGAGCTGGGCATGTTTAGCCTGGAGAAGAGGAGGTTAAGGGGTGATATGATAGCCATGTTCAAATATATAAAAGGATGTCACATGGAGGAGGGAGAAAGGTTGTTTTCTGCTGCTCCGGAGAAGCGGACACGGAGCAATGGATCCAAACTACAAGAAAGAAGATTCCACCTAAACATTAGGAAGAACTTCCTGACAGTGAGAGCTGTTCGACAGTGGAATTTGCTGCCAAGGAGTGTGGTGGAGTCTCCTACTTTGGAGGTCTTTAAGCAGAGGCTTGACAACCATATGTCAGGAGTGCTCTGATGGTGTTTCCTGCTTGGCAGGGGGTTGGACTCGATGGCCCTTGTGGTCTCTTCCAACTCTATGATTCTATGATTCTATGATTCTATGAAATTACAATGTGCATCTTTGTACTTGGAAGTCCAGGGCAGTTTCTGCTCTGCATCAATGCTGTTAACTGCAGGCTGTAATTTGGAAGAAAACTCAAGTGTGCTTCCCTAACAGTGCCACTTTTAAGCTTGACATGTGGAAACAACCCAAATTTCCTTTCAGAATCTTTAACAGGGGTTGTCAGTTGGGGGGGGGGAGGGCAGGATTTAATACATTATTGTAATAATAATAGCACATCCGTTTTCTAAAGAACTAGTTTTTGAGATTTATTTGCACATGGCAACTTCAGCCCTGCTACTTGATTAAGCATTGAGATTCACAACATTCAGGAGCAGTAAGGCTGCTGCTGTCCTGCTAAAGGTGGGGCTCCTCCCAAGCAAAAATAAAAAAGGTTAGTGACTCCTCAATGGATTTTTTTTCTAGATGGAAGAGTCAGTAGCTTCTATGGCTCTGAAGATAAAGAGAACTCTAGTTTGTTCTGCAAACAGAAGGCTAAAATAAACATGAGGAAGTAACTAAGTTGAAAATTGGTAGTGAAGCAGCAGCAACATCTCCTGGGTGCCTCCTGCACTCTTATTTCTTTCCATGGCAAATAAACCTTGCAGTCACTTTGGTTAACTTTGCCTTAAGCCCTCAGAATGGCCAGGCTTCACCTCGGGCAAATTGCTCTGAGTTTTAGGGCTTTTCGGTTTTTCCTATGGAAGACTGGAGGCTTTGTACCATGATCATTCTTATCAATCCTGCACATTAGGATTATATTGCTTAACTCTGGTGTTTTCAAAGCTTTAGAATACTTTGTTGGCTTCTGTCTGTCTCAAGAAACAATGGAGTGTGCCTCCAGGGGTGAAGTCAAACCGTTGCGTGAGCAACACCAAAATGACTTCCCCAGGACACAAGTCTGGGCAGTGTGTGTGGAGGTCCTACGCTGCCCCGACAACATGACCCCCATTCTCAGCCCCACAGATGTGATCCAAAGGAAAGCAGAGCAATACGTTTGGCACCATCTTGGCTGCAGTAATTGCTGGAAGGAGGCATACAAGGTGCCATCCAGCTGCCTTAGGGACTCTGTTCCACATCTGTGTAGGGTTTACTCCTTAGCATTTTCTTCTCCTGAAGATATCCCACAAAGCAGCAGGGGGTTAGGATTAAAGTTTTCCTTCTCCTAAATGGGCTACTTTCCCAAGTGGACTCTCACTTCCCTCTGCAGCATGTGCAGAAACTGCCTTCTGGACCATTGGACCCAATCCACTGGAGCCTGTCTTCGCATGCAGACGGAAGTCCCAACTCACCAAGATTAGGGTTGCTAAGGACTTGTAAAATGGTCACCATCCCTCTGCAGCCAGAGGGTATGCAAAGACATGCACCTTCTTGCTCCCATGAGAGCTGCTAAAATGGAAGATGCTGGATTTGTATCCAGAGTAGGGATGCTGTCCCACTTTGGTTGTCAGTTTGCTGAACTGCCAGCTGATTATGGTCTGCTGCACTTCTCACTTGATTATATTTTGCTATTCCCATTTCAGTCTCACTCATCGTCAAATATAATGTTGTTGTTTTCAAAAAACCCTGCCCAATGAGTGTCTGATTCTATCTTAATTGTCCATCAAGCAGGCATATTGCCTCATGCTTTCGTAGGCCTGAGGAGATGGTTCCTCCTTCTGCTTGCAGTTGAATCCACACACACCAGCTACTGTGGAAGGTGAAAAACTGAACCCAATTTAACTTCAAACTTTGAGTGCTGTTATTGATCTTCTAGTTACCCTGTCTGAAGTTAACCACCCCAAACTGATGGCTCCACGATTGCCACAGCAGCAGACTTTTTATGATTTTGAGACCTTCCTTCCTCTCCCCACGCCACCACAGTCAGTTTTTCAGTGAGATGCTTTTCATATTTATTGTGAAGCAAATAAGTAAGGCAAATATCAATGTTACCCTACCAGATCTTTCCTTTCTCTCGTCTGCGTGTGCAGAGCAGTGGCAGCTTCTCGGCTCTCCCAGCTCCATCTCGGATCGGCGACTGAGGGTGGAACCATGCAGCTCTTCCTTCTTGCTCAGAATCTGCACACCCTTGAGGTGTCTGGCAAGAAACAGCAGCTCACCATAACGCCCATGTTGAGCCCTTGGAGGACATTGTGCCTGAGGATCAGGTGGCCCTCCTTGATAAGACACCCCCCCCCGGGTAGATGATGGGCAGTGTGGCATCAGTGAGGTCACAACTCTAGAGGTTGCTGCATGCATGCTGGGTGGTAAGGGCCATGAATCCCTGACTCGTGCCCCCGAAGAATTGATGCTTTTGAATTATGGTGCTGGAGGAGACTCTTGAGAGTCCCATGGACTGCAAGAAGATCAAACCTATCCATTCTTAAGGAAATCAGCCCTGACGTTGAGGCTCCAATACTTTGGCCACCTCATGAGAAGAAATGACTCCCTGGAAAAGACCCTGGTGTTGGGAAAGATTTAGGGCACAAGGCAAAGGAGACGACCTCCCACTTTCCGTTTGACCGTTTCTTCTCTCTCCGATGGAGGTGTGGCCACTCCTGACTCATGTCCTCCCCCCTGCGGCGAGCCGCCTGATCCCGATGCCTGGCGCCCTTCTTCCCCACTGCGCTCTGTTGGGGATGTTGGCCCCGATTTCCAACTGCTGCTCTCTGAACCCCCTTTTGTCCCTTCTTCCTGGGGTGTCCCCCTAAGCTCCCCCCTTGCTCTGGTCACTGGCGCTCCTTTCTGTGAATCTTCCGATTCACTGGAAAGACTCGGAGATCTCGGGTCGTCGTCATCGCTCATCTTTCCTTCGGACTCCTCCCCTTCACTCTTTGTTTCCTCCCTTGCCCTCCTGAACCCCTGACATCCATCCCCCCCTCGAAGCCCCCCTTTCCCCCTCCCCTCCTTCAGGTGTGGGTGCTGGGTGCTCCATCGTCATGGGGACGAATGCCGGATACAGTTCGCTTCCTGTGGCGGGCATCCAGCTGAAGACTTCCGGTTCTTCCTCCCTGCGTTCGTCGACGACGGTCACCTCCTCTTCCATCTCTGTGCCGCCGTGCTCGAACCCAAGATCCTCCCCGAACACGTCCACGTCAGTCTCTGCGTCGGTCGCTCCCGGGTCCGTCGCTCGAACTGGACCCTCCAGCCACTTCCTGCGCCACTGCTCCTCTGGTCGATCATCCCACCAATACGAGGGTTCTGAGGCAGATCCCGAGGGTGACCCCTCCGGGGAACGCGTTTCCAGTGTCGGTTCCTCGTCCGAGTCGAACCCCATGAACGTGCTGGCGGAAAGCGTGGGTGTGAAAAGCCAGTCGTCGAAAAACTCGGCTGGCATGGGCCTGTGCGGGAAGAGGGCATGAAACTCTTCTTTGAGCAGAGGTTCCTCCAAAGCGTAGCCTGGCACCCAGCTGTTGGCACTGGCTGGGGTGCCCTCTCTGGCGAGAAGGTATTCTACCCCCTCTTTCCCCCATCTAGAGTCCAAAATCTCTGTGACCTCGTTGAGGGGCTCTTCCTGCGGTACTCCCCCCTGCTCGGTCCCCCTCTGGAGCGGACTCGGTGCCGTTCCCGGTTCCTGAAATCTGTGAGGAGCCTTGTAGGGAGTGAGCACCGATCTGTGAAACACCGGATGCATCCTGGATCCCTCCGGAAGTGTCAGCCGGAAGGCCACCGGGTTGACCTGTGCCTCGACTTGGTAGGGCCCCAGTTGCTTATGCCCAAGCTTCTTCTTTGCCAATGATCTGGCCGGCACTGCGTGGGCTGCCAACCAGACCCAGTCTCCCACTTGGATCTCTTCGCCGACCCGCCTGTGTTTGTCCGCTTGCACCTTGTATGCATGCTTAGCTAGCTCCAGCTACCGCCTGAGCTGATCGTGGACCTCCTGCAACTCCGACGCGAACTCGTCTGCTGCCTGTGGCTCCCCCTCCCCCATTCTTTCCAGTCCCGGGAAGGTTCTGGGGTGCCTTCCATTGTTGGCCAAGAACGGCGTCACCCCTGTGGACACGTGCTTCGTGTTGTTGTAGGCGAACTCGGCGAGAGGCAGGTAATCCACCCACGTTGCAGGTTGTTGGTTTGCATAACATCTCAGGTACTGCTGCATGATGGCATTGACTCGCTCCGCTTGGCCATTGGTCTGCGGGTGTCTCGCCGACGCCAGGTTGATCTTGACGTTCAGGAAGCCCATCAGCTTCTGCCAGAAGTTCGAGATGAACTGTCGCCCCCGGTCGGACAGTATAGACCGCGGCAGACCGTGAACCTTGAACACGTGATCTATGAACAGTTTAGCGGTTTGTTCCGCCGTGGCCACCTTCGCACACGGAATGAAATGTGCCGTCTTGGTGAACAAGTCCACCACCACGAGCACCGCTGTCTTACCCCTCGAGCTGGGTAGATCCGTGACAAAGTCCAGGGCCACTCTCTCCCATGATTCGGATGGGGTTTGCAGCGGTTCCAGCAGTCCGGCCGGCGGTCTGTGCACTGGTTTGGCCCTCTGGCAGGTGTCGCACCTCGCCACGTAGTCCGCGACTTCCCCTCGCATTCTGGGCCACCAGAAGTCTCTAGCGACTAATTCCATCGTCTTCTCCTTGCCAAAGTGCCTGGCAGTGGGCGCGTCGTGCAGCTGCTGCAGTACCTTGGCGCGAAGTTCGTCTCCCGGTACGTAGATGGCCCCTTTACGGATGAGCAATCCATCGCACACCTGGAACTCGTCGGTCGCCGCCGTGCCCCTGTGCACCTCTGCCATCTTTGCTTGTGCAAAGGAGTCATCCTGCAACGCGCGCCTTACCGCATCCAGGTCAACTGTTGCCGAAGCGCACGCCCACACTGTCGGTGCGAAGATGTGCATGGCCGCCGCTGGCGTCGCCTCCTCCAGATACTGCGGTTTACGGGATAGGGCATCCGCCATGACGTTGGTGTCTCCCGGGACATACTCTATGCGGAAGTCGAAGTTCGCAAAGAACTCAGCCCAACGTATCTGCCTCTGGTTCAGGAACTGCGCCGTGCGCCAGTGCTCCAGATTCTTGTGGTCCGTGCAGACCTGCACCGTGTGCTTGGCGCCGATCAGGAAGTGCCTCCACGCCTTGAATGCTGCATGAATGGCAAGCAACTCCCTGTCCCAGATGGTGTAGTTCTGTTCAGATTTGCTGAGCTTCCTGGAGTAAAACGCTCCCGGCCTCCAAGCCCCCTGCGGGTCTCGCTGCAACAGGACTGCTCCCACGGCTCTGTCTGAAGCGTCCGTCTCCACCCTCATCGGCCTGCTGGGGTTGACATGCAGCAGCTGCTCTTCCGACGCGAAGAGACGCTTGAGTGCCTGAAAGGACTACTCCACCTGTTCCGTCCAGATGAACTTCTTCTTCTTGGAACTGAGCGTGTCTGTGATGGCCGCCGTTTGCATCGCAAACCCCTGATAAACTTGCGATAGAAGTTCGCAAAGCCGACAAACCGCTGCACCTCCTTCCGGTTGCGCGGGCTTTTCCAATCCAACACCGCGCGAACCTTGGCGCTGTCCATGGCGAGCCCCTTGTCTGACAACTTGTAGCCCAGGAAATCCACCTCCGTCACGTCGAACTGGCACTTTTCCAGCTTGGCGTACAGCCTATGCTGCTGTAGCCTGCTCAGCACTTCCTTGACGTCTCTGTCGTGATCCTGTTGCGATTCAGAAAATATCAGGATGTCATCCAAGAAGCAGACACACGTCTTGTAGAGGAGCCCTGCTAACACGTGATGCATGAAAGCTTGAAAACAGTGGGAGCCATTTTGTAGTCCAAAAGGCATAACTCTGTATTCGTAGGTGCCTAGGGGCGTGAACATGGCTGTCTTCCACTCATCTCCTTCCCGCATGCGAATGAGGTTGTACGCCCCTCGCAGGTCCAACTTGGTGAACACGCGGCCCTTGCGCACCGTCGCGAGGAGGTCGTCGATCCTGGGCATGGGGAAGTCCGGTGGCTTGGTCATGCTGTTCAAGGTCCGATAGTCCACTACGAGCCTTTTTTGGGGCGTGTCCTTCTTCTTAACAAAAAATACAGGACTGCCCCCCACTGCCTTGGACTCTCGGATGAAACCGCGCTCCAAATTATGATCTATGAACTCTTTGAGTTCCTGTAGTTCGTCCTCAGACATGGAATACAGCTTCCCTTTTGGTAGCGCCGCCCCTGGCAGTAGGTCAATTTTGCAGTCATATGGTCTGTGGGGGGGGTAGCCTGTCCGCCTCCTTCTCGCAGAAAACCTCTAAAAATCCTGCGTATTTGTGGGGGATTGCTTGCAGCGTCCCCAGCTGCAGCTGTGCCTCCTCCTCCTCTCCCTCCTGCCGGGGCAGAATGCAGTGTTCAGCGCAATATGATGAGCCAAAGACCAGCTGCCGCTGGTACCAAGCCAACGTCGGACTGTGCCTGTCCAGCCAACTCATGCCCAAGACAATAGGCATGTCCGACAGTCTGGTGACATTAAAACTGATGACTTCCCTGTGATTTCCAAGTCGCATCACCATTGGTGGTGTTTGCTTCACCACCTGCCCCCCTAGCAGCTCCCTGCCATCCACTGTGACGACCTGCAGGGGCAGCGTGGCAGGCAGCAGCTGTATAGCGTGTTTATCGACAAAGTCCTGCCCTATAAAGTCCGCATTGCTTCCTGAGTCAACGGTGATTGGCACGTCCAGAGTGAGGCCATTGGGTAGCTGAAGCGATGCAGTGAGCTGCACTACTGGTTTGGGCGGGAGGGGGTCTGTGGGCTGCAAAATCTCTGGGGACTGCTTCACTGACTCGTCTGGCTGGGCCCCAGTGCCTCTGTCTCCAGCCAGACTCTGTCGTTTCCCTGCTGTGAGTCTCCGTGCTGAGTAGCTGCAGTCACCGTTGCAGAGGCTGCATTGAGTTTGTGGATTCTCTGGGGACACTCTTTCGCCATGTGTTGAGGACTTTCGCAGATGTAACATTTCCGGTTCCCTCTAGGAGGCTTCGCTTTGACTGCTCCCGGCGCTAGGGCTCTGGTTGCTGACTGAGCCCTAGCACCGCCAACCTCCATAGGTTCCGCTCCCCCTCCTGGCGGAGGTGTGGATTGCGCACGCGCTGCTTCTCTTGCTCATCTTGCAGTTGCAGCGCACACTGTACATCTGCTCGGAAGTTGGGGTACTGTTGTAAATTCCCATCGAAGTGAGATACTAGACCGCCTGCTCTTCTCCCCAACCCAATTCCCTCCGGTTTGGGTGTCAGTTGCCCTTGCTTCGTAAGCATTTCCAACCTGACCTGGAGATCCTTGTAGGCGGCGGCTGCTTCCCCCTCTCTCTTCCTGGATGCGAGTACCTTGGCATTCAGTTGCCTCACTGCTTCTTGCAGATCCGCTATCTGCTGTTCGGCAGTCATCTTGTCTGCCGTTCGTGAGCTCGTGAGTAGGCACCAGTCTTCACCCCTTTCTACTAGGTTTTAGGTGCCAAGATTCTTGGAGACGGAACTTACTGTCAGAGCTGCTTCCAGATCCGAGCTCACAGAGGATCACGCTAGCCAGCATTCACTGTATAAAAAGTCTTTATTGATTTACAGTTTCCATTTTCAAGCTGTAGCGTGCAAAAGTTCTGCAGCAGTTGCACGACGCACCCAGCGCTGGCCACTTCGGCAAGGAAAAGATGACGGAATTAGTGGCCAGAGACTTTTGGTGGCCCCAGATGCGAGGGGAGGTCGCGGATTACGTCGCCAGGTGTGACACTTGCCAAAGGTCCAAGCCAGTGCACCAGAAGCCAGCAGGACTGCTGGAACCGTTGGAGACGCCACTGCAACCGTGGGAGAGGGTGGCGCTGGACTTTGTCACTGATTTGCCCAGTTCGCGAGGCAAGACGGCGGTGCTTGTGGTTGTGGACCTGTTCACCAAAATGGCACATTTCATTCCTTGCGCAAGGGTGGCGACAGCGGAACAGACCGCCAAACTCTTCATCGACCACGTGTTCAAGGTGCATGGGTTGCCACGGTCCATTCTGTCCGACAGGGGGCGCCAGTTTGTTTCTAGTTTCTGGCGGAAGCTCCTAGGGATCCTGCACGTCAAACTCAACCTGTCGTCGGCGAGACATCCGCAGACCAACGGCCAAGCAGAGAGGGTCAACGCGATCATGCAGCAGTACCTGAGATGTTACGCCAATCAGCGACCCGCAGCTTGGGTGGATACCTGCCAATGGCTGAGTTTGCCTACAACAACACGAAGCACGCGTCGACGGGGGTGACGCCGTTCTTCGCTAACAATGGACGGCATCCTAGAACCTTCCCTGGGCTCGTAACGACGGGGGAGGGGGCGCCGCACGGGGCCGACCATTTCGCAGCGGAATTGCAAGAGGTGCACGACGAGTTACGGAGACATTTAGAGCTAGCTAAACAAGCCTATAAGGTGCAGGCGGACAAACACAGGAGGGAGGGGGAAGACATCCAGGTGGGAGACTGGTTATGGTTAGCTGCTGCAGCGGTGCCGGCCAAGTCGTTAGCTAAAAAGAAGCTAGGACACAGGCAACTAGGGCCGTACCAAGTTGAGGCCAGGATCAATCCCGTAGCGTTTCGACTGGCCCTCCCCGAGGGTTCCAGAATGCACCCGGTCTTTCATAGGTCGGTGCTCACCCCCTACAAGGTCCCACACAGATTTCAGGAGTCAGGGACGGCACCGGAACCAAGCAGAGAGTCGCCCAAGAGGGGGAGGTCACCTAGGGCCGAACCAATCAACGAGGTCACAGAGATTCTGGACTCGAGATGGGGGGAAGAGGGAGTAGAATATTTTCTCACCAGAGAAGGTGCCCCAGCCAGCGCCAACAGTTGGGTGCCGGACTACGCTTTGGACGAGCCCCTCCTCAAGGATGAGTTCCATGCCCTTTTCCCACACAGGCCCATGCCAGCACAGTTTTTCGACGATTGGCTTTTTACGCCCACACTTTCCGCCAGCACCTTCCGAGGGTTCTCCTCCGCAGAGGAGACGACGCCAGAGTCGAGCCCTCCAAGGGGATCGTGTTCGGGGGTGGACACCGACCCTTCTTACTGGTGGGACGACCAACCAGAAGAGGAGTGGCGCACGAGGTGGCGGATGGGGCCTTGGCAAGCAGACCCCACCCAGGCAACAGGGGGAGAGGAGAACGTGAACATGTTGGGAGAGGACCATGGGTTCGAGCACACATACACTGAACTGGAAGCAGAGGAGATCGACGTCGACGACCTGTGTCCGGCAGCGACCTCCGCAACAATGGAGCTCCCAGAACCTGCTCCCGAGCGTCGGGAGGGGGGAAGGGGGCTTTGAGGGGGGGATGGATGTCAGGGGTTCAGGGACAGAGGCACAGGTGAGGGGGGAGACGGAGAGTGATGGGGAAGAAACCCAGGACAGTGAGGAAGAGGATGACAATGACTTGAGGTCTTCCATGAGTCTCTCAAGTGAATCGGAGGATTCCCAGAAGGGGGCGCCCCTGGTCAAGCCAAGGGGGGTCACAGGGGGGACTTGCCAGGAGCAGGGAAGCAGCAGGGAAACCCCGAGTGGGAGTGGGAGATCGGGGTCGGCTTCCCAGGAGGAACGGAGTGAGAAGGGTGGAGTTCCCAGTGTGACACACGGAGCAAAGCAGGAAGGAGACAGGGGAAGGAGATCGGGGCAGGACGTCCTGCTGGAAGGGGCGGAGAGTAGTACAGGGAGTAGTGTAACTGTCAAAAGGAAGGTCAGGGGTAGCGAACGCGCGCCAAGTGAGGCCATTGGGTAGCTGAAGCGATGCAGTGAGCTGCACTACTGGTTTGGGCGGGAGGGGGTCTGTGGGCTGCAAAATCTCTGGGGACTGCTTCACTGACTCGTCTGGCTGGGCCCCAGTGCCTCTGTCTCCAGCCAGACTCCGTCGCTTCCCTGCTGTGAGTCTCCGTGCTGAGTAGCTGCAGTCACCGTTGCAGAGGCTGCATTGAGCTTGTGGATCCTCTGGGGACACTCTTTCGCCATGTGTTGAGGACTTTCGCAGATGTAACATTTCCGGTTCCCTCTAGGAGGCTTCGCTTTGACTGCTCCCGGCGCTAGGGCTCTGGTTGCTGACTGAGCCCTAGCACCGCCAACCTCCATAGGTTCCGCTCCCCCTCCTGGCGGAGGCGTGGATTGCGCACGCGCTGCTTCTCTGGGAACGAAGGAGAACCCTCTCGCTGGTTCGCGCCCTCCACGCCCTTCGTCCCTGCTCCATGGACGTTCCTCCAGCCGCACCCCAACCGTCAGCGCCCTCTAAACGACCTCCTGCGTGGTCCGGGGTCTCTCCCCCCTCGCAATTTCGTCTTTAACCGCTCCGCTCAGGCCTTCCCAAAACAGGTCTCTGACTGGAGCCGAATCTCTGTCCCATTCCAGGGCAATGACCAGTGCAAAAAAGCGGGCATGATACTGCCTTACACTGGCCCTCCCCTGCTTCAGTCCGTGCACCTCTTTCCGGGCAAGATCCACGTCTATGCTTGATAAAAAGCACGCATCCATCGCTTTAAGGAAGGCATCCGCACTTTGGAGCGCCGGATCCTTATCTCTCCACAAATTGCGCAGCCATGCTTTAGCATCTCCATGCAAATGGGACATGATAAACCCCACCTTCTCTTGCTCATCTCTAAAGTCCTTGTCCAGCAGTTGCAGCGCACACTGTACATCTGCTCGGAAGTTGGGGTACTGTTGTAAATTCCCATCGAAGTGAGATACTAGACCGCCTGCTCTTCTCCCCAACCCAATTCCCTCCGGTTTGGGTGTCAGTTGCCCTTGCTTCGTAAGCATTTCCAACCTGACCTGGAGATCCTTGTAGGCGGCGGCTGCTTCCCCCTCTCTCTTCCTGGATGCGAGTACCTCGGCATTCAGTTGCCTCACTGCTTCTTGCTGTTCGGCAGTCATCTTGTCTGCCGTTCGTGAGCTCATGAGTAGGCACCAGTCTTCACCCCTTTCTACTAGGTTTTAGGTGCCAAGATTCTGTGAGACGGAGCTTACTGTCAGAGCTGCTTCCAGATCCGAGCTCACAGAGGATCACGCTAGCCAGCATTCACTGTATAAAAGTCTTTATTGATTTACAGTTTCCATTTTCAAGCTGTAGCGCGCAACTCTACGTCTTATAAGCTAGACCGGCGAAGCTCCGTCTGAGTCTCCGCCTACTGTACACCAACTTAATACCCTAGCCTTACTCCACCTTTTCCTCCTGACCGTTCTTCTCTGGGTCCCTCTGCCCCCCGTGGTCTCTTCCTTCCGGGACTCTTCTGACGCTGACCCCCCGGACCCTTCTGTCTCCTTGCAGCGGGCTTTAGGGCCTGGCTCCCTTTCCGGGCTGCTTACTGTGGCGCCTTCCTGTGCATTTGAACTTGGCGCGCGCGCCCAACCTCCCACTTTCCGTTTGACCGTTTCTTCTCTCTCCGATGGAGGTGTGGCCACTCCTGACTCATGTCCTCCCCCCTGCGGCGAGCCGCCTGATCCCGATGCCTGGCGCCCTTCTTCCCCACTGCGCTCTGTTGGGGATGTTGGCCCCGATTTCCAACTGCTGCTCTCTGAACCCCCTTTTGTCCCTTCTTCCTGGGGTGTCCCCCTAAGCTCCCCCCTTGCTCTGGTCACTGGCGCTCCTTTCTGTGAATCTTCCGATTCACTGGAAAGACTCGAAGATCTCGGGTCGTCGTCATCGCTCATCTTTCCTTCGGACTCCTCCCCTTCACTCTCTGTTTCCTCCCTTGCCCTCGCCTCTGCTCCTGAACCCCTGACACTAACTAAACTTTGATTCTCACCCTGATTGTGTTAGTATGCATGTTGGGAAGCATGGCGACTTGCCAAATCATCACTTTTATAAACAACAGGTTACCATAGGATTTATAGGGGTTCATATTATCACATTCATTATGGCCCTTTGGGCCACTACCACACCGGCACGGCCAAGGTCACTGGGGAGAGTCTTGGCGGCTTCCCCCGCTGACTCCCAGTTCCCCTCCAGTGGTAGCAGACTGGAGGCCAGCCAGCCAGGCAGCGCAGTTGGAGCTGGCTGTTTTCAGGAGCTCCATGCTGCTGTGACGCCCACTATCTTGCCTCGCCAGAAGTCCATGAGCCTTTTTTAAAAAATACCTCAGATCGCAGCAAAAATGTAAAGTCATTTTAAGAGTGGTAAAATGAGAAACTGCAGAAAGTTGTGCCATTCACAAGGGTGGGTGTGTTTACCCTCCCCCTGATTAGATTACCCAAGCCTTTTTTGCCTGCACATGTCCTAGGTGAATTAGGGAGCTATTATTGAAATCACAACATCATTGTGGATACACACACTCCATTGCCAGAAATGCCCCGTCTATTTTGATCTGTTTTCAAATGGACACAGGCCGCATTAACACCACATACTATACAATTTTAAACAGTCATGGCTTCCCCTGAAGAATTATGCAATCTTTAGTTTGTTAAGACTGCTGGGAGGGACCCCTTTCAGAATTAGAATTCCCAGAATGGTTTTACACTGTTATGTACTAAGCTTGGGTTGTCTAATGACTCAGAGCTCTCAGAAATCTTTGGGAGAAGCCATGACTTTTGGCGTCATAGAGCTTTAAATGTATGAGTGTGAATGTGGCCTTACTGCAGGGCAATGCAGAATCAAACTGCAAATAAGCTTTTGTTTTTGGAATGAAGCTAGTTTCTCAAGAAACACTTTTCAGGGGCAAAACAATGTGCAACGGATCTCAGTTGTGTGTGGATTGCATAGAAAGCACAAGTGCTCAGTTCACTTTGATTCTAGAATGAAAAGTCTGTATCCAACCCCTCTCTGCCTCCCACATTGTATGGGGGGAGGGGGCTCATTTAATTTCACTGCACACAGGTGGTGTAGTGACAATAAAGGTTTGTTTGTTTGTTTGTTTGTTTGTTTGTTTATTATTACTACTACTACTACTACTACTACTACTGCTACAGGCAGTGCCACAGGTGGTTAATGGCATGCTTCAGCCTGACAATAGAATCCTGGAAGAAGCACTGCAGGATGTGGCAAGCAGTCTCAGAGACATGGCCAGGGTGTTGAAGAAAATGCATGGTAAGCTTGATATTTCCCACTTTCATTCACAAACTATTGCTCAGCCATTCATAGCACAAGGACAGAAAAGGTAGAAAGCTGGAGAAAATAGCATAAAAGTGATATGCACTCTAAAATGGGAGTAGCAAATGCCCTCCAGATGTTGTTGGACACAACTCTCATCATCCCTGACTATTGCCCATGTTGGGTGGGGTTGATAGGAAATTGAGTCCAAAGACCCCTGAAGAACCACAGGCTGGCTATCTAAAAGACAACAGTTGTATGTGTAGACTAAGATTGTGCAGAAATATGGAAAAGTCTCATGATGTGATCCTGACAACAGAATTCAACTTCCTGAGCATATTACTGCCCTGTGAAAAAGAAAGTGCAGATTCAGCTACTCAAAGTAGTTCCACTGAAATGAATGAACCTAAGTTAGTAATGGGTTTGCTCTGAGTAGAACTAGCACTGGATAGGATCAGCACGGGAAACCCAATGAAGCCACTGAGGGTTGCCTGCTTGGCAGTGACCTGTCCACATGACTTTCTTGGTGAAATGTTCATTTGTGGAATGCCCTCCATTGTGAGGTGTGTCAGTCTCCCTCATTATTAGCTTTTAGGAGAAATTTTAAAACACTCCTGTTTACCCAAGCATTTGAGAGCTGAAAGTCCTGCCCCTGGCACCCCTGAAATTTTTAATTTGAGAATAAGAGCAGTTTTTTGGCAGTTTTAGAATATTGTTTTCAACTGTTTCAAGAAATCTCACTAGTCTTGTTTTGGTATTGATGTGTTTTCTGCATGGACTCCTTTGGAGAAAGGGTGTAATATAAATTTAATAAAATAAATAAATAAACTGACTTCACCAGTTTTGGAAATGTGAAATTTATTTTTGATCCAGTTTTGTTTTTGTTTTTATGCTTCACTTCCTAGATTACATGGATCCTGCAATATTCTACGGCACAGGTGTCAAACACAAGGCCCGCGGGCCGAATCCGGCCCGCCAGACCTTGTCATGTGGCCCGTGTAGCTGCCGTTCTCGCTGCTGTTCTCGCCCGTCCAGTGCACCATCGCCTGGTTGTGCGCCGCGTCGCCTTTCAGCGCGAAGGAGGTGGTAAGCAGAGAGGCCGCCTCCGGAGGTCCCCCACCGGCGCGGCCCCCGCAGGCCGCCTGGCTCATCCCACGGGCTGCCGCGTCCCTGGCGGCGGCTCTGGTCCATTCGGCGCACCGCCCAAGAGGCGCCCAGCGCGAGCAGCAGCAGCAAGCGGAGCGGAGCTGCCCGGCCGGACGCTCCTCCGTGCGCTCCAGCAGCTGCTGCTGGCACCATGCTCGGCCTCCGCTGCGCCGCCGTCGCCGGGCAGGGATGTGAGTCTGGCAGGCGAGGCGCGGAGGACGGGAGGGAGCGAGCCGAGATGGAGGCGGGAGCGCGGCGCGGACGCGCGGCTTGGGAAACAACGTCCCAGCAGGGCTTCCACTCCCAGGCGAGGCGCAGCGCCACCCTCTGCCGGCGGGCCCCACCGAGCCCCAGAGCCCGGCCGGCCGCCTTCCCCAACGGCTGCTGGCAGCAGGGCTGCAGCGGGCGCGCCGGAGCAAGTGGACGGGAGCCCGGCGCCTGGGCAAGCGAACGTCCCCCTCAGCCTCGGCTTACCTCGGCCCGTCGTGGAAATGTGCTTCCTCCACCAGTGCCAGATTTGGGGCCGTGTGGGCGCCTCACCCGCCCTGAGCCAAGGGAGCACAAAATAATAACGATGCCTATTTATTCTATGGGGGGGCACCAAATTTTGTCCTCACTCAGGGTGGGTGCCATATTACCAAAGTCGGCCCCTGCCCCCCCCCCAATGGGATTTGAAATCCAGGGATTTGAAATCCAATAAATTCCTAGGAGTGCCCGTGTCCGTACTGAGTAAGCCCCTCAGCCCCTAAAAGCGGACGATACCAACTTTTCAACATTGTGATAGTGATGTTGTGATATGGTAGTGTTGAAAAGCAGAGGGAGGAACAAGCAGCATTGGCCCCCGTCAGAAACTGGGGTGCAACCGGCACAACTCCCCCCCCCCACCAGCGCCTGGCACAGGGAGGAGGCAGCAACAGGCGGAGAAGGAAGAGAAGGCGCAGACAAGCCCCAGCCACAAGACACAGTCCAGTAAAGGTGCCCTCAGACTGGGCCTGCACAATGTTATGATACATCACCACAGGGGCAGACTTTAGTAATCTTTCATAACAGGGGTGTCAGCCTGAATAAAATATTGAGGGGGGACAGGTAGGCCCCACCTCACATCATCATCATCATCATCATCATCATCATCATAATTTATTACTGGTCAAAGACCAGCTCGAACCTCACATCATTTATCACATGCCACACACACCCCATTTAAATGTAAAAGCCCATCAACTTCAGGGGTCTCAGCCTGCTCAAATATTTTAGGCTGATACAACCGGCCCTTTGAGGGTGACCAAACTGCTGATGCGGCCCCCGATGAATTTGAGTTTGACACCCCTGTTCTACGGTGTGATACAGATCTTCTTTTCTGGGTAAGTACAGCATGTATGCTTTTTGCTCTCTAAACGTTTTCCAAGTAGGAGTAGAGGGACAAGCAGGGGTACACTCTTGAGAAAATCCGCGCTCTAGAAACAGCCACACATGCTGCTCTTATTTCTTTATGCATTTGATTCCATTTATGCATCATTTCCTGTAAAATAAGTTGAGGTGAGTCCACAGTGAAAACATCAAGGATAACTTTTTATTTCATTTATGAATTGCTTCCCACAAGGCATCTTGAAATTATTTAAAATGCAATAAAAGCATATGCAAAACAATTGTATGCATTGTATAAAAGCAGCTAAAACATTAAAAACATTAAAACAACAAAATAAAAAAATTCCTTCCAGTAGCACCTTAAAGACCAACTAAGTTAGTTCTTGGTATGAGCTTTCGTGTGCATGCACACTTCTTCAGATACACACACGAAAGCTCATACCAAGAACTAACTTAGTTGGTCTTTAAGGTGCTACTGGAAGGAATTTTTTTATTTTGACTATGGCAGACCAACACGGCTACCTATCTACTATTAAAACAACAACATATACATAAAATCGATTCTAATCCATTACAGATGGATTGCCTCAGTCTTCTCCGATAAAGAAAACAATGCCCGACCTGAAGAATTTGGAGCAAATGATTCAGCAAAGGAAACACAGCCCAGAATAACTAAGGAGATAGTACAAGAATACTTGGCTAGTTTAGATGTATTCAAGTCTCCAGGGCCAGATGAACTGCATCCAAGAGTATTAAAAGAACTGGCAGATGTGATCTCAGAACCACTGGCAGTCATCTTTGAGAATTCCTGGAGAACAGGCGAAGTCCCGGCAGACTGGAGGAGGGCAAATGTTGTCCCTATTTTCAAAAAGGGGAAAAGAGAGGACCCAAATAATTACCGCCCAGTCAGTCTGACATCAATACCAGGGAAGATTCTGGAGCAGATCATTAAGCAAACAGTCTGTGAGCATCTAGAAAGGAATGCTGTGATCATAGAATCATAGAATCATAGAGTTGGAAGAGACCACAAGGGCCATCGAGTCCAACCCCCTGCCAAGCAGGAAACACCATCAGAGCACTCCTGACATATGGTTGTCAAGCCTCTGCTTAAAGACCTCCAAAGTAGGAGACTCCACCACACTCCTTGGCAGCAAATTCCACTGTCGAACAGCTCTTACTGTCAGGAAGTTCTTCCGAATGTTTTGGTGGAATCTTCTTTCTTGTAGTTTGGATCCATTGCTCCGTGTCCGCTTCTCTGGTTTTTGACAGAATTACAAGCCTGGTAGATGAAGGGAACGCAGTGGATGTAGCCTACCTTGATTTCAGCAAGTCATTTGACAAGGTGCCCCATGATATTCTTGTAAAGAAGCTGGTAAAATGCGGTCTTGACTATGCTACCACTCAGTGGATTTGTAACTGGCTGACTGACCGAACCCAAAGGGTTCTCATCAATGGTTCCTCTTCATCCTGGAGAAGAGTGACTAGTGGGGTGCCACAGGGTTCTGTCTTGGGCCCGGTCTTATTCAACATCTTTATCAACGACTTGGATGATGGACTTAAGGGCATCCTGATCAAATTTGCAGATGACACCAAACTGGGAGGGGTGGCTAACACCCCAGAGGACAGGATCACACTTCAAAACGACCTTGACAGTTTAGAGAACTGGGCAAAAACAAACAAGATGAATTTTAACAGGGAGAAATGTAAAGTATTGCACTTGGGCAAAAAAAAATGAGAGGCACAAATACAAGATGGGGGACACCTGGCTGGAGAGCAGTACATGTGAAAAGGATCTAGGAGTCTTGGTTGACCATAAACTTGACATGAGCCAACAGTGTGACGCGGCAGCTAAAAAAGCCAATGCAATTCTGGGCTACATCAATAGGAGTATAGCATCTAGATCAAGGGAAGTAATAGTGCCACTGTATTCTGCTCTGGTCAGACCTCACCTAGAGTACTGTGTCCAGTTCTGCGCACCACAATTCAAGAAGGACACTGACAAACTGGAACGTGTCCAGAGGAGGGCAACCAAAATGGTCAAAGGCCTGAAACGATGCCTTATGAGGAACGGCTAAGGGAGCTGGGCATGTTTAGCCTGGAGAAGAGGAGGTTAAGGGGTGATATGATAGCCATATTCAAATATATAAAAGGATGTCACATAGAGGAGGGAGAAAGGTTGTTTTCTGCTGCTCCAGAGAAGCGGACACGGAGCAATGGATCCAAACTACAAGAAAGAATATTCCACCTAAACATTAGGAAGAACTTCCTGACAGTAAGAGCTGTTCGACAGTGGAATTTGCTGCCCAGGAGTGTGGTGGAGTCTCCTCCTTTGGAGGTCTTTAAGCAGAGGCTTGACAACTATATGTCAGGAGTGCTCTGATGGTGTTTCCTGCTTGGCAGGGGGTTGGACTCGATGGCCCTTGTGGTCTCTTCCAACTCTATAATTCTATGATTCTATGAGATACTAACTGGGATAAAAAATCTCAACCTAAAAGGCTTGTTGAAAGAGGAATGTCTTTAACAGGCCCCAAAAGACTGGTAAATGCCACCGGACTCTTCCTCTTCCCTGCTAGAAAGGGGAGTGGAAAATTTCATACCAATGGCCTTAGTGACTCCAAACATCCAAATCACTGAATTTATTTATTTTTAAATTTATTTTTATTAATTTTCCATTAAGAACCTCCAATTTATAACAAATCAAATCATAATCCAATTCAAAAATTAAAATTAAATTAAAAAACAACCAAATTACAATCTGAATTGTTAATTATTAAATTTCACATGGACTTCCCATATTCTGGACCTCTGAAGAACTCATCTCAGATAGTTATATTTCTTCCCTCTTGTTGTTTTCATATTTTCCACATTCTGATCGTAAACTCTCAAAGTCTTCAGTCCCTGGCTGATCGATTCTCAGTCATGTTAAACAATCATATATCCAAAATAAAAAAATTCCTTCCTGTAGCACCTTAAAGACCAACTAAGTTAGTTCTTGGTATAAGCTTTCGTGTGCATGCACACTTCTTCAGAAGAAGAAGTGTATCTGAAGAAGTGTGCATGCACACGAAAGCTTAAACCAAGAACTAACTTAGTCCCCAGTTGGGTGGACCCCTTCTGCGTCCACCATAAATCCCAGAAAGTCCACCTGAGGCACTCCTAGTAGACATTTTTCCCGCTTCACTTCCAGACCCGCCGTCTGGAAACGGTGCAGAACGGTGCGGAGGCGGTCCTCAAACTCCTCTGGTGTGGGCCCAGCAATCAACACATCATCGAAGAAGGGGGTGACGCCAGGAATCCCTTTAAGGAGAGAGTCCATTAGATTCTGGAATATGCCTGGTGCCACGCTGACACTGAGTTGCAGCCGCTTTACCCTGAACGCTCTTCTATGCGTCACAATCGTCTGTGCCTCTGCTGTGGCCTCATCTACTGGCAGCTGTTGATATGCTTGGGCCAAGTCCAGCTTGCCAAAAAAATTTGACCCAGCCAGGGTGGCAAGGACATGGCTGACCACTGGCACTGGGTATGCGTGGGCCGTGAGGGCCTTGTTTATGGTACATTTGTAGTCTGCGCAGATGCGGACCGAACCATTAGGCTTGACGGGTGTGATGATTGGGGTTTCCCGGGGACATTAGGTACAGGCTCCAGCACCCCTTGCTCCACGAGCCGGTCCAATTCCTCGTCTATACGGGGTTTCAGGGCAAACGGGACCCGGCGAGCCTTGAGCCTGACAGGTCGTACTGCGGGGTCAAGCTGTAGAGCAATGGGAGGCCCCATATACTGTCCCAATTTCCCATTGAAAACCCCCGGAAATTCTTTGCAGATGGTGTCTGTCAGGGGTCAGATTAGCTGCTTGTGCTTAAAATTGTGCCCCCTCAGAGTTTGTGCGGCTCCACAAACCTCTGTGTGTGACAGAGCTCCTCAGACATGTCTGCTCTAGTCACTAGTAGAGTCTGACAGTGGCTGCCTGCGGAAGCGTTTCCAGCAAAGAAGCTCCTTAACGGAAACGCGTCTCCTGGACTCACGACGTGGCAGCTTCCGGCGAAGTATGGGTCTCCCTACAGTTGCTTCTGACACCTCCCCGCTATTTTCGCTGGACGTGTCTCTCACCCCTTTCTCTCCCCTGCTGTTTCCTGCCTTGGCTGCTGCGTCTCTCTCAGCATTACTGAGATCCTCCTCCAGAGACCCCTCGCTCCCCCTGCTAGTCCCTGCTTTAGCTGCTGACTCTCTCCCAGTCTCTGGGAGCCCTACCAACTCCCTTTCCTCTGATGTCAGTTCCCTGACATCCACCTCCCCTCCAGGGCCCCCTTCCCCCCCGCCCCTACTCTCTCCTCTGGGCGGTGAGGAGCTAAAACCCCGAAAAGAATCCTCTTCATCTTCAGACGTCTCGAACATTTCCCTCCATCGGTCTTCGTTCCGGCTCGCTGAATCCTCCTCCGCCTCGGAATCAGAGAACCCCTCCAACTCTTCTTCTTCGTCGGTGGTGGCGAAGTATTCCCTCCGGAACCTCGCCACTGGCTGAGGTTTACGAGGGAATCTCTGATGAAAAGTTTCTATCAAAACCTCGTGATCTACCTCCTCTGCCATGACCCAGGTGTTTTCCGACTCCGGCTCCCCTTCCCACATTACCAAATACTCTACTTGATCTCCCTTCCACCTGGAATCGAGAATCTCCGCTACATGGTAGCTGTGTTCTTTTTCCTCCATAGCTGGTCCCCTATTGACCCTCCCTTCTCTGTCCCCTTTATACGGTGACAGCAACGACCTGTGGAACACTGGGTGCAGCTTCATGTGGTTCGGTAACCGGAGTCTGAAAGCCACTGGGTTGACCTGCTGCGTGACTTCAAATGGGCCCAGCCTTTTGGGTCTTAACTTCTTACAACCCCCTTTGAATGGTAACCCTTGGGTGGACAGCCACACCTGGTCCCCCACCCTAATGCTTTCCCCTTCCCTTCTGGTTTTGTCTGCCTGCCTCTTATATTCCTCCTTAGCCCTGTTTAAGTTAAGTTGGAGCTGGCGATGGATCGCTTCCATTTCTTCAACGAACTGTTCTGCAGCTGGAACGCTCCAGTTCTCCCCTTCCCCCCCTGGGAAGGCTCGGGGATGACACCCGTGATTAGCCAAAAAGGGGCTCATCCCCGTGGACACGTTCTCTGCATTGTTGTAGGCAAATTCTGCCAACGCCAGCTTCTCCACCCAATCATTCTCTCTGTCATTCACATAACACCTCAAATATTGCTGGAGGACACCATTAGCTCTTTCCGCCTGCCCGTTGGTTTCTGGATGACGGGCAGTTGAGAAATTCACCTCTACATGCAATAAGCTCATGAGCTTCCTCCAGAACCTGGAAGTAAATTGTTTCCCTCGGTCAGAAACCACCCTCAAGGGGGCGCCATGCAGCCTAAACACATTTTCCACAAACAATTTAGCGGTTTCTTCCGCTGTGACCGCATGTGAGCAGGCTATAAAGTGGGCCATCTTGGTTAACAGGTCTACCACAACCATGATGGCTGTTTTCCCTCTGGACCTTGGCAGATCAGTCATGAAATCTATTGCCACTGCCTCCCATGGTCTTTCCGGCGTGGGTAGTGGTTCTAATAAACCTGCCGGTGCCCGCCTCTCCCCCTTGGCTCGTTGGCATTGGTCACACCCTCTCACATACTCCCGCACATCTTCCCTGACCTTGGGCCACCAGAATTCCCTGGTAACCAGCCACATGGTTTTGTGTTGCCCAAAATGCCCTGCTGTGGGGCTATCGTGCAGTTGCTTGAGTACCTTTTCCCTCAATTCCCCTTCAGGTATATATAACGCTCCCTTGTAGTACAACGCCCCGTTTCTCTCCTCAAAACCCCCGGGTTTGTCTCCCTCCCTCCTGAGACCCCTGAGTTTGTCCTGGGCGTATTCATCCTGCACCGTTCCCTCTACCAGTTCCCTTTGCCCCACCAATGCCGCCCCACACACCCAGCGGTCCTCTGGAATGACATGGGTCTCTTCGGGTGCACCCTCCCCCTCCAAATATTCAGGTTTGCGTGAGAGAGCGTCCGCCCTAACGTTCTCTGGGCCTGGCACGTAACAAATCTCAAAGTTAAATTTGGAGAACTCCTGGGCCCATCTCAACTGCCGTTGGTTGAGCACTCGCGCAGTTCTCCAATACTCTAGATTCTTATGGTCCGTGCACACTTGCACCTTATGTTGTGCACCAATTAGCAGGTGCCTCCATCTCCGGAAAGCCTCATGAATCGCAAGAAGTTCCCGGTCGTACACCGTGTAGTTCCTCTCGGATTTGTTCAGCTTTCGCGAAAAGAAGGCACACGGTCGCCACTCTGACTCCTCCTTCCCCGGCTGCAGAAGAAGCACCGCCCCTATGGCTCTGTCAGATGCGTCTGTTTCGACCCTCAGCTTTTTTTGTAAATCCACATGCAGAAGTTGTTCATCAGAGGCGAAGGCCCTTTTCAGTTCCTCAAACGCTCGCTCCGCCTCCGCCGTCCAAACAAACTTCTTTTTACTGCTGAGACAGTCCGTGATGGGCGCCGTCAGGTGGGCGAAGTTTCGGATGAACTTACGATAAAAGTTTCCAAACCCTAGGAACCGCTGCACATCCTTCTTGGTTTTGGGTGTTTTCCATTCCAGCACTGCTTGAACCTTGCCGGGGTCCATGGCCAACCCCTTGTCTGACAAGCGGTACCCCAGGAATTCCACCTCCTTGGTATGAAACTGACACTTCTCCAGTTTCACCCACAGCCTGTTGGCTTGCAGCCTGCTCAACACTTCTCTGACGTCTCTCACATGTTGCTCCTCATTCTCTGAATACACCAACACATCATCTAGGAAGGCCACGCAATTCTTGTAGAGCAAAGGCCCCAGTACGTGGTTCATGAAGGCTTGAAAACACGCGGAGCCTGTTTGTAATCCAAAAGGCATCACGAGGTATTCAAATGCCCCCAAAGGGGTGAACATGGTGGTTTTCCATTCATCCCCTTTCCTTATACGTATCAGGTTGTACGCCCCCCTTAGGTCCAGCTTTGTAAAAATCTTTCCTTTCCGCACCCTGGTCAAAATATCATCAATCCTGGGCATAGGAAAAGCCGCCGGCTCTGTCACTGCATTTAACCGCCGGAAATCACATACAAGTCTCGGCTTGTCCGTGTGCTTTTTATCCACAAAAAACACTGGGCTACCCCCCGCTGCCTTGGACTCTCTGATGAAGCCTCTCTTCAGGTTCTTGTCAATGAACTCTTGCAACTCCTGCATTTCCCTGTCTGACATGGCATACAACTTGCCTACAGGAAGCTGTGCTCCAGGGAGTAAATTGATCTGGCAATCAAAGGGCCTATGCGGGGGTAGTTGGTCAGCTTCCTTCTCGCTGAACACGTCGCTGAGATCAGCATACTGTGGTGGCACCTTCCCCTTCTCCATTACTTCAGTCCCTGCCAGGGTGGCTTGGGCCCCTGCTGACCCCTTTTCCCCCCTGCAGTGTTCTAAGCAATGTGCTGAACCGAAGGAAACCACTCTTTGATGCCAGCCCACCAGCGGATCATGTAGGGCTAGCCAGCTCATTCCCAAAATAATGGGAGCGCCTCCCAAGGTGGCCACATTAAACGCTATCAGTTCTGTGTGCCTTGCCACCCTCATTATCATTGGGACGGTCTGCAAGCTGACTCCTCCTCCCAACAGTTCCCTGCCATCGATCGTGGTCACCTGCAGGGGGTTGCTTAAAGGGATCGTCTGTATCTGGTGTTCAGCAGCAAACTCCTTGCTCATAAAATTGCAGGAGCTGCCTGAGTCCAACAGCGCCTTTATTTTTAGGGGGTGTCCATTTTGCAGCTCTAGCGACACTTCAATCACTAGAGCAGGTCGAGGAGCTTCTGGCACGGGCACTTTCACTGCTCTTTGGCCTGGCTGCAGTGCCCTGACGGTGGCAACCAGGCGTTGGCTTTTACCTGCTCCGTTTCTCCCTGCTCTCCCCCCTCAACAGCTCCCACCATCCCTTGCCATTCCTTCCTCTGGGGGCAGACTCTGGCAAAGTGGCCTGGCTGTTGGCAGAGATAGCATTTCCGGGCTCCTTTTCCCTCCTTCTTAGCCCCCTCACTGGGCTTTGAAACTGCGCGCGCGCGGGCTGTTCCGATTTCCATCGGCTCTGCCGGCGGGAAAGCTGGCTCAGGAATGTCTGGAATGCGGAACTCCTTCCAACGTTCCCCTCTCCCTTCCCGCCTCTCCAAGGCTCTTGCCTCCTGGCGCGCTCCAATGGTCAGCGCAGATTTGGTCAGCTGATCCATAGACACCGCCCTGGGGCTCCGGGACAGCTCGTCTTTCACAGCCGAAGAAAGACCTTCTTCAAATAGCATCTGAATGGGTGCCGCCGATAAATCCCACCCCAATCTGTGAATCAGCATGGTAAATTCAGTCCAGTACTCACGGACAGATCTGCTTCCCTGCTTGCAAGCCATTAGCTGTCTGCGCACCACCCCTTCCTCAATATCGCTGGAAAACATGATATCCATTGCACGAAAGAACTTCATAGTGTCCTTTAGGATATCATTGTGCGTTGCCATCAGGGGTCGAACCCAGTCTCGCGCCCCCTTCTCAAGATGCCCAATTACGAAAGCAACTCGCGATTCCTCATCAGGGAACTCATCAAACTGCACATTAAGGGCATATTGCATCTCTGTCCTAAAGGCATGGTAATCCTTGGGGTCCCCCCCAAACTTCTGCACCAATCCTGGTACCTTTCTGGGGAACTGAGTGGTTCTCCCCTTTTTGTCTGCATCCTGAGCCCTTCTCTCCTCGAGCCTCGCCGTCTGCAGCGCAAGTTGGACCTCCAGAGCTTGATACCTTTCTTCCAAGCTTGGACCAGCTCCAACCCCTGCCTCTCCGGTTCCGGCTGGGTTGCTCATGATGCTTTCTCCTGCACAGGCAGCGTACAGAGACTGTCAGACTGCTGTCAGGGGTCAGATTAGCTGCTTGTGCTTAAAATTGTGCCCCCTCAGAGTTTGTGCGGCTCCACAAACCTCTGTGTGTGACAGAGCTCCTCAGACATGTCTGCTCTAGTCACTAGTAGAGTCTGACAGTGGCTGCCTGCGGAAGCGTTTCCAGCAAAGAAGCTCCTTAACGGAAACGCGTCTCCTGGACTCACGACGTGGCAGCTTCCGGCGAAGTATGGGTCTCCCTACAGTTGCTTCTGACACCTCCCCGCTATTTTCGCTGGACGTGTCTCTCACCCCTTTCTCTCCCCTGCTGTTTCCTGCCTTGGCTGCTGCGTCTCTCTCAGCATTACTGAGATCCTCCTCCAGAGACCCCTCGCTCCCCCTGCTGGTCCCTGCTTTAGCTGCTGACTCTCTCCCAGTCTCTGGGAGCCCTACCAACTCCCTTTCCTCTGATGTCAGTTCCCTGACAGTGTCCACGTCCACTTATAAGCTAGTGTGGTTCACCCCGGTGACGGCTAGCCCCAGTGGTCCAAACCATGCCAATCCCAGTAAGCTAATAACCACGAGCAAGTCCAGTTGCCGCGTCCGCCCTCGATATTGCACCCTGAAGGTCCCCACCCCCATTGTGGGGACCTTACATTTCTGGAAGACCCGGAGGGTGAATGGGGCCGGCCTGAGTTTGGGACCCCCAGTAGGACACAGTTTCCTTAAGGTCCTTGCCGAGATTATGGATAGAGTTGAACCCGTGTCAAGCTCCATGCGGCATGGGGCCCCCTCTATCTGTACCTCTACATAAATTTTCTCTACGTTGGGGTGGGGCAACTGGTATACCTGGAAGTCCGTGAGCTCCGTCGAGTTGCCTTGGTGTGTTGGGCCCCGGGACCTGGGGTTCTTGGATCGGTCATCTGATGCCTGGCATCGGGTGGGCTGAGCCCGACATACCCGAGCGATGTGCCCCAATTTTCCGCACTGCCTGCACTCTGCGTTGCGGAAACAGCAGGTCCTCCTCTCGTGGCTCTCGCCGCAGCTCGCGCAGTTCCCTCCTTCTCGTCAAGGCAGCCGTCGTCTGTGCGCTGCTTGAGTGTGCTGCTGTACTCGGTGCACCTCCTCCCTGTCAGATCCTGAGTCGTCGGTGAGGTCTTCGTGGTGGACCCTTGGTTGGGACGACAGGCTTGGCCATGCCTCTTGCGTCGACCTCTCGGCAGCTTCTGTTACCAGGGCCTCCTCCAGGGCGACCTGGAACGTTAGGTCCTTCTTAGCGTAGAGGCGTCGTTGCAGCGTCTCATCCTTTAGGCCACCGACGAGGCGGTCACGAAGCATGTTCTCCAATTCTGAGAAGTTGCAGAACTGGGCGGCTTGGCGGAGAGAGGTCACAAACCCAGTTATGGTTTCCCCAGGGGCTTGCCGCTTTGCGTAGAAGGCATTTCGACAAGCCACCACTGAGGGCTGCGGTGAAAAATGCCCCTTCAGCCGTTCCATTATTGTTTTGTAAGGAACGGTAGCGCCGTCTTCAGGTGCAAGGAGAGCCTGGGCGATTTCAAATATCTCCTCTCCACAGACGCTGAAGAATATCGCCCTCTTCTTGGCATCTTCGTCGGTGACCCCTTTGGCTTCTAGGAGGAAGGTGAAACGGGAGGCATACTGTCAGGGGTTCAGGAGCAGAGACGAGGGCAAGGGAGGAAACAGAGAGCGAGGGGGAGGAGGCAGAAGAAAAGATGAGCGATGACGACGACCCGAGATCTTCGAGTCTTTCCAGTGAATCGGAAGATTCACGGGAAGGAGCGCCAGTGGCAAGGGCAAGGGGGGAGCTTAGGGGGGCACCCCAGGAAGAAGGGTCCAGAGGGGGCTCAGAGAGCAGCAGTTGGAAATCGGGGCCAGCATCACCAGCAGAACGCAGTGGGGAGGAAGGGTGCCAGGTACCGAGTTCTGGCAGCTCGCAGCAGGAGGGAGGACATGAGTCAGGAGTGGCCACACCTCCATCGGGGAGCGAGGAAACGGTCAGGAGGAAAGTGGAAGGTTGGGCACGCGCGCCAAGTTCAAATACACAGGAAGGTGGCGCAGTAAGCAGCCCGGAAAGGGAGCCAGGTCCTAAAGCCCGGCGCAAGGAGACAGAAGGGTCCGGGGGGTCAGCGTCAGAAGCATCCCGAAAGGAAGAGACCACGGGGGGCAGAGGGACCCAGAGAAGAACGGTCAGGCGGAAAAGGTGGAGTAAGGCTAGGGTACTTAGCTGGTGTACAGGGGGCGGAGACTCAGACGGAGCTTCGCCGGTCTAACATTAAGACGTAGAGCTGCACGCAGCCGCTTGAGAATGGAAACTGTAACTCAATAAAGACTTTTACAAAGTGATCGCTGGCTAGCGTGATCCTCTGTGAGCTAGGATCTTGTAGCAGCCCTGACAGTAAGCTCCGTCCCCAAATTGTGGGCATCTACGGCCTCGCGGAGAGGAGAGAAAGCGGGTGCCTACTTGCGAGCTCACGAACGGCAGGCAATATGACGGCCGAACAGCAGATAGCGGAACTCAGAGAAGCAGTGACACGACTGAATGCCGAGGCGCTTGCATCCAGGAAGAGAGAGGAAGACGCAGCTGCCGCCTACAGGGATCTCCAGGTCAGGTTGGAAATGCTTACGAAGCAAGGGCAACTGACACCCAAACCGGAGGGGATTGGGTTGGGGAGACGAACAGGCGGTCTGGTCTCTCACTTCGATGGGAATTTGCAACAGTACCCCAACTTTAGAGCAGATGTAAAGTGTGCACTGCAACTGCTGAACAAAGACTTTAGAGATGAGCAAGAGAAGGTGGGATTCATCATGTCCCATTTGCATGGAGATGCTAAAGCGTGGCTGCGCAATTTGTGGAGGGATAAGGATCCAGCACTCCAAAATGCGGATGCCTTTATTAAAGCGATGGATGGGTGCTTTTTATCAAGCATAGACGTGGATCTTGCCAGGAGAGAGGTGCATGGGCTGAAGCAAGGGAGGGCCAGTGTAAGACAGTACCACGCCCGCTTTTTTGCATTGGTCAGTGCCCTGGAATGGGACAGAGATTCGGCTCCAGTCAGAGACCTGTTTTTGGGAAGGATTGAACAGCGCAGTTAAGGACGAAATTGCAAGGGGGGAGAGACCCCGGACCACGCAGGAGATCGTTCAGAGGGCGCTGGCTGTTGGGGTGCGGCTGGAGGAACGTCCATGGAGCAGGGACGAAGGGCGTGGAGGGCGCGAACCAGTGAGAGGGTTCTCCCTCATTCCCAGGGAAGCTGCGCGTGCGCAATCCACACCTCCGCCAGGAGGGGGAGCGGAACCTATGGAGGTTGGCGGTGCCAGGGCTCAGTCAGCAACCAGAGCCCTAGCACCGGGAGCAGTCAAAGCGAAGCCTCCTAGAGGGGACCGGAAGTGTTACATCTGCGAAAGTCCGCAGCATATGGCGAAAGAGTGTCCCCAGAGGATCCACAAGCTCAATGCAGCCTCTGCAACAGTGACTGCAGCTCCGAGACTTCCGGGGTTGACGCGATCTGGGAATGGCGGATTCCCTCCGAGCTCCGGAGGGAATCGGCTCAGCAGGGGACGGGTCTTTGCCGTGCCGGCGACACGGGGACCCTTAAAACCGCAGGCGCGGAATGCCTGCGGACTGAAGACTCGGCGGGTGCCTTAAACGCCCCCCCTGATTCGCGAAGAGCCTTTTTAAAGGCTGCGGAGGGGATACGGGGGGTGGCGCGGCACTGAGAGTCCATCGCTACCTCTGCTGAGCGAAGCCGCGAGCCATGACCGGAGAGCGCTGACTTCCTTCCTTGAAATTCGGCTGAAAAAACAACCCGTGAGTAATTTGGACTTGGCTTTTAAGAAATTTATCCACTGAATTTGAGACGATCGGGGGATGCGCTAAAAGGAAGTCCGCACCCCCTACCTTGCAGACGATCTAGAGCAACGAAAAAAGAACTAAGCTGGAGTGCCTACCCTGTAAAGGGTGAGTTTTAAAAAAAGACAGTAACTTCCAAGATTTGGAAATGTCGAGCAGGAGAGAGAAGTGTTGGATGTTTTATGTTCTGATGTAAACAACCCCCCCTCCCGGGCCCGGGAGCGTCCTGCTTTGGAGCTGGTTTAAGAAGTGCAGAGTTTGACAGCTGTCAAAGCTGTCAAACGGACTGTTAATAGTGGAAAATTGCTACCTAAGTTACCTCTGGATTAAAAAGAGTTACAATTGATCTAAAATTGTTGGAAATAAAGAAACAATAACAAGACAGAGGACTGTTGGGGAAAAGAATATTAAGTAACCAGATTCCCTCTAGAGGGAATTCTGTGGAATTACAATGGCTGTGGATGGAAAGATACTGGGAGAAATCGAAAGGATGTTTTATTTGGTTGGAATCTTACAAGAGCAGACTACGGCTATGAGTGAACAATTGATGACCTTGACTTCTGAAACAAGTAGTCCTGCTGAATGTAAAGAGGACCTCAATGAGAAAGAATCCACAG
Organism: Podarcis vaucheri; assembly: GCF_965113315.1. NCBI lineage: Eukaryota > Metazoa > Chordata > Lepidosauria > Squamata > Lacertidae > Podarcis > Podarcis vaucheri. The sequence continues at coordinate 140,708,311 of NC_138759.1, forward strand.
CTGAACCAGAAATGATAATAAAAGCAGAGGAGAAGACAAAACAAGAAAGAGAAGAAGTGATGTGGGAAAATACTGAGCAGAAGCTGACGCCTGCGGAATACAAACAAGGAGACTATTGGAGTAAATCTACTATAAATCCACGAAAGATCCAGAAGATGAAAGTGGAGGCCCTGGGAGTCTATGAAATCAAGGAATTTAAAATAAAGAAATATAATTGGGGCCTCCACATAGACTCTGACTTTGATTACCTTCAAGATTCATGCCTTGTGGAAACTCTTCAGCAGCTGTTTGCAAATATGGGAAGAGACTTTGGATTGATGGTGAAAGAACTCTTTCGAGATGTGACGACTGACATAAAGGGTTACCAACAAGACCGGCGGAGAGGGACTGAAAGAGACTGGAGGGCCTCGGACGTGAGGAACCCGGGCTAAGAACTGTTATTTTGGACATGCTTTGGGAAGGGACGCAAACCGGGGATGGGAGGGAGGGAAAAATTAAGTTTTAACAACACTCATGATTATGGGATTTGGTTAAAAAGATCATTATTCAAGACAAAATGGGAAATCGATGGAAGGGAATTGAGGTCCAACTTAGAAAAAATTAATTTTGTTTGCTTTTATAAAAGGACTAATATTAGGATAGGGAAATGCCAATTTGCTGACATAAATTTGGAAATGGGGATGCAAGGGAGGGGGTAGGGGGAAGTCAATGACCAGGGTTAGGAAATAATATTTGCGGGAAAGTATATATGTTTGCTGTTGTTTTTCTTTTTTTCTTTGTTTATGTGTTTATTTGTCTTTTGTGTTCTTGTTTTTGTCTATATAAAATATGAAAACCCAATAAAAATTTTATAAAAAAAAAAAAAACAGTGACTGCAGCTCCTCAGCACGGAGAATCACAGCAGGGAAATGATGGAGTCTGGCTGGAGACAGAGGCACTGGGGCCCAGCCAGACAAGTCAGTGAAGCAGTCCCCAGAGATTTTGCAGCCCATGGATCCCCTCCCACCCAAACCGGTAGTGCAGCTCACTGCATCGCTCCAGCTACCCAATGGCCTCATTCTGGACGTGCCAATCACCGTTGACTCAGGAAGCAATGCTGACTTTATAGGGCAGGACTTTGTTGATAAGCACGCTATACAGCTGCTGCCTGCCACGCTGCCCCTGCAGGTCGTCACAGTGGATGGCAGGGAGCTGCTAGGGGGGCAGGTGGTGAAGCAAATGCCACCAATGGTGATGCGACTTGGAAATCACAGGGAAGTCATCAGTTTTAATGTCACCAGACTGTCGGACACGCCTATTGTCTTGGGCATGAGTTGGCTGGACAGACACAGTCCGACGTTGGCTTGGTACCAGCGGCAGCTGGTCTTCGGCTCATCATATTGCGCTGAACACTGCATTCTGCCCCGGCAGGAGGGAGAAGAGGAGGAGACACAGCTGCAGCTGGGGACGCTGCAAGCAATCCCCCACAAATACGCTGGATTTTTGGAGGTTTTCTGCGAAAAGGAGGCGGACAGGCTTCCCCCTCACAGACCACATGACTGCAAGATTGACCTACTGCCAGGGGCAGCGCTACCAAAAGGGAAGCTGTATTCCATGTCTGAGGATGAACTACAGGAACTCAAAGAATTCATAGAGCATAATTTGGAGCGCGGTTTCATCCGGGAGTCCAAGGCAGCGGGGGGCAGTCCTGTATTCTTTGTTAAGAAGCGGGACACGCCCCAGAAAAGGCTCGTTGTGGACTATCGGACCTTAAACAGCATGATCAAGCCATCGGACTTCCCCATGCCCAGGATCGACGACCTCCTCGCGACGGTACGCAAGGGCCGCGTGTTCACCAAGTTGGACCTGCAAGGGGCGTACAACCTCATTCGCATGCGGGAAGGAGATGAGTGGAAGACAGCCATGTTCACGCCCCTAGGCACCTACGAATACAGAGTTATGCCTTTTGGACTACAAAATGGCGCCCACTGTTTTCAAGCTTTCATGCATCACGTGTTAGCGGGGCTCCTCTACAAGACGTGTGTCTGCTTCTTAGATGACATCCTGATATTTTCTGAGTCCCAGCAGGATCACTACAGCGACGTCAAGGAAGTGCTGAGCAGGCTAAAGAAGCATAGGCTGTACGCCAAGCTGGAAAAGTGCCAGTTCGACGTGACGGAGGTGGATTTCCTGGGCTACAAGTTGTCAGACAAGGGGCTCGCCATGGACAGCGCCAAGGTTCGCGCGGTGTTGGATTGGAAAAGCCCGCGCAACCGGAAGGAGGTCCAGCGGTTTGTCGGCTTTGCGAACTTCTATCGCAAGTTTATCAGGGGGTTTGCTATGCAAACGGCGGCCATCACAGACACGCTCAGTTCCAAGAAGAAGAAATTCATCTGGACGGAACAGGCGGAGGGGTCCTTTCAGGCACTCAAGCGTCTCTTCGCGTTGGAAGAGCAGCTGCTGCATGTCGACCCCAGCAGGCCGATGAGGGTGGAGACGGACGCGTCTGACAGGGCCGTGGGAGCTGTCCTGCTGCAGAAAGACCCGCAGGGGGCTTGGAGACCGGCAGCATTCTACTCCAGGAAGCTCAGCAAGTCTGAACAGAACTACACCATCTGGGACAGGGAGTTGCTGGCCATTCATGCAGCATTCAAGGCGTGGAGGCACTTCCTGATCGGCGCCAAGCACACGGTACAGGTCTGCACGGACCACAAGAATCTGGAGCACTGGCGCACGGCGCAGTTCCTGAACCAGAGGCAGATACGTTGGGCTGAGTTCTTTGCGGACTTCGACTTCCGAATAGAGTATGTCCCAGGAGACACCAACGTCATGGCGGATGCCCTATCCCGTAAACCACAGTATCTAGAGGAGGCGGCGCCAGCGGCCGCCATGCACATCTTCGCACCGACCGTGTGGGCGTGCGCTTCGGCGACAGTTAACCTGGATGCGGTGCGACGAGCGTTGCAGGATGACTCCTTCGCGCAAGCAAAGATGGCAGAGGTGCACAGGGGTACGGCTGCAACCGACGAGTTCCAAGTGCGAGATGGCTTGCTCATCCGTAAAGGGGCCATCTACGTGCCGGGAGACGAACTTCGCGCCAAGGTACTGCAGCAGCTGCACGACGCGCCCACTGCCGGGCACTTTGGCAAGGAGAAGATGGTGGAATTAGTCGCCAGAGACTTCTGGTGGCCCGGAATGAGGGGGGAAGTCGCGGACTACGTGGCGAGGTGCGACACCTGCCAGAGGGCCAAACCAGTGCACAGACCGCCGGCCGGACTGCTGGAACCGCTGCAAACTCCGTTCGAACCATGGGAGAGAGTAGCCCTGGACTTCGTCACGGATCTGCCCAGCTCGAGGGGCAAAACGGCTGTGCTAGTAGTGGTGGACTTGTTCTCCAAGATGGCACATTTCATTCCGTGTGCGAAGGTGGCCACGGCGGAACAAACGGCCAAACTGTTCATAGATCACGTGTTCAAGGTCCACGGTCTGCCGCGGTCTATTCTGTCCGACCGGGGGCGACAGTTCATCTCGAATTTCTGGCAGAAGCTGATGGGCTTCCTGAACGTCAAAATCAACCTGGCTTCGGCTAGACACCCGCAGACCAACGGACAAGCGGAGCGGGTCAATGCCATCATGCAGCAGTATCTGAGGTGTTATGCAAATCAATCCACGTGGGTGGATTACCTGCCTCTCGCCGAGTTCGCCTACAACAACACGAAGCACGTGTCGACGGGGGTGACGCCGTTCTTCGCCAACAACGGAAGACACCCCAGAACCTTCCCGGGACTGGAAAGAATGGGGGAGGGGGAGCCGCAGACAGCAGATGCGTTCGCGTCGGAGTTGCAGGAGGTCCACGATCAGCTTCGGCGGCACCTGGAGCTGGCTAAGCACGCATACAAGGTGCAAGCGGACAAACACAGGAGGGTTGGCGAAGAGATCCGCGTGGGCGACTGGGTATGGTTGGCAGCCCACGCAGTGCCGGCCAGGTCGTTAGCGAAGAAGAAACTAGGACATAAACAGCTGGGACCCTACCAAGTCGAAGAGCAGGTCAACCCGGTAGCCTTCAGGCTGACGCTTCCGGAAGGTTCCAGGATGCATCCGGTGTTCCACAGATCGGTGCTCACTCCCTACAAGACACCTCACAGGTTCCAGGAACCGGGAACGGCGAGCAGAGGGGAGGGCCACAGGAGGAGCCCATCAACGAAGTCACAGAGATTTTGGACTCGAGATGGGGGGAAGAGGGAGTAGAATACCTTCTCGCCAGAGAGGGCACCCCGGCCAGTGCCAACAGCTGGGTGCCGGGCTACGCTTTGGAGGAACCTCTGCTCAAAGACGAGTTTCATGCCCTCTTCCCACACAGGCCCATGCCAGCAGACTTTTTCGACGATCGGCTTTTCACACCGACGCTTTCAGCCAGCACGTTTGGGGGGTTCGACTCGGATGAGGAACCGACAATGGACACTCGTTCCCCGGAGGGCTCGACAGCGGAATCTGCCTCAGAACCCTCGTATTGGTGGGACGATAGACCAGAGGAGCAGTGGCGCAGGAAGTGGCTGGAGGGTCCAAGCCGAGCGACGGACCCGGGAACGCCTGAGGCGGAGACGGACGCGGACATGTACGGGGAGGATTTTGGGTTCGAGCACGGCGGCACAGAGATGGAGGCAGAGGTGACCGTTGTCAAGCGCAGGGAGGAAGAACCGGAAATCTTCAGTTGGAGGCCCGCCACGGGAAGCGAACTGTATCCGACATTCGTCCCCGGGACACTGCAGCATCCAGCTCCCGCACCGGAAGGAGGGGAGGGGGGAAGGGGGGCTTCGAGGGGGGGATAGATGTCAGGGGTTCAGGAGCAGAGACGAGGGCAAGGGAGGAAACAGAGAGCGAGGGGGAGGAGGCAGAAGAAAAGATGAGTGATGACGACGACCCGAGATCTCCTAGTCTTTCCAGTGAATCAGAAGATTCACAGGAAGGAGCGCCAGTGGCAAGGGCAAGGGGGGAGCTTAGGGGGGCACCCCAGGAAGAAGGGTCCAGAGGGGGCTCAGAGAGCAGCAGTTGGAAATCGGGGCCAGCATCACCAGCAGAACGCAGTGGGGAGGAAGGGCGCCAGGTACCGAGTTCTGGCAGCTCGCAGCAGGAGGGAGGACATGAGTCAGGAGTGGCCACACCTCCATCGGGGAGCGAGGAAACGGTCAGGAGGAAAGTGGAAGGTTGGGCGCGCGCGCCAAGTTCAAATACACAGGAAGGTGGCGCAGTAAGCAGCCCGGAAAGGGAGCCAGGTCCTAAAGCCCGCCGCAAGGAGACAGAAGGGTCCGGGGGGTCAGCGTCAGAAGCGTCCCGAAAGGAAGAGACCACGGGGGGCAGAGGGACCCAGAGAAGAACGGTCAGGCGGAAAAGGTGGAGTAAGGCTAGGGTACTTAGCTGGTGTACAGGGGGCGGAGACTCAGACGGAGCTTCGCCGGTCTAACATTAAGACGTAGAGCTGCACGCAGCCGCTTGAGAATGGAAAATGTAACTCAATAAAGACTTTTACAAAGTGATCGCTGGCTAGCGTGATCCTCTGTGAGCTAAGATCTTGTAGCAGCCCTGACACATACGCTTCCCAGTCTCCGGATGCTGGGTTGAACGGCGAGAAGCTGCTGTCGGTTGCCATTCTGAGTTCCTTGGGTCCCAGAGCTGAAGCCTGGCTACATGGTGCGAGGCAGCGGTGCGGAAGGTGGCGGTGCTGCAGTGCTGTGTGTGGTGGTCAGCTCAGCAGGATCCCACCTTCGTCGCCAGTGAAATATACTCAGAGTGGATTTCATGCTCTTTATTCAGCTCATAGTGGTGAGGAGGGAATGAAAATCCCCTCAAAGTATCTGCTTTATATACATTATTTACACAATGGGCTGCACGTGATTGGCTAATTCCGGAATTCTCCTGTAGACCAATCAGGTTGTGGATTCATAGGATCATAGAGTTGGAAGAAACCACAAGGGCCATCGAGTCCAACCCTCTGCCAAGCAGGAAACACCATCAGAGCACTCCTGACATATGGTTGTCAAGCCTCTGCTTAAAGACCTCCAAAGGAGGAGACTCCACCACACTCCTGGGCAGCAAATTCCACTGTCAAACAGCTCTTACTGTCAGAAAGTTCTTCCTAATGTTTAGGTGGAATCTTCTTTCTTGTAGTTTGGATCCATTGCTCCGTGTCCGCTTCTCTGGAGCAGCAGAAAACAACCTTTCTCCCTCCTCTACGTGACATCCTTTTATATATTTGAACATGGCTATCATATCACCCCTTAACCTCCTCTTCTCCAGGCTAAACATGCCCAGCTCCCTTAGTCGTTCCTCATAAGGCATCGTTTCCAGGCCTTTGACCATTTTGGTTGCCCTCCTCTGGACACGGTCCAGTTTGTCAGTGTCCTTCTTGAACTGTGGTGCCCAGAACTGGACACAGTACTCCAGGTGAGGTCTGACCAGAGCAGAATACAGTGGCACTATTAGTTCCCTTATCCTAGATGCTATACTCCTATTGATGCAGCCCAGAATTGCATTGGCTTTTTTAGCTGCCGCGTCACACTGTTGGCTCATGTCAAGTTTGTGGTCAACCAAGACTCCTAGATCCCTTTCACATGTACTGCTCTCAAGCCAGGTGTCACCCATCTTGTATTTGTGCCTCTCATTTTTTTTGCCCAAGTGCAATACTTTACATTTCTCCCTGTTAAAGTTCATCTTGTTTGTTTTGGCCCAGTTCTCTAATTTCTCCCTGCTTCGTTTGACTAATCAAGTCTTCTCATGGAGAGGGCTTTTTGTTTCATATCTGATCTGAACAAGAGGCGAGATGAATTAAAACATTACAGTCTAGATTCCACAGCTAGTATGTGCATGCACCATGTCATGTCATCAATGATAAAGTAGGGGGGGCTGACCTGCCCCTCAAATTTTATTCAAGTTGGCAACCCTGGCTACAGCCTTTCCTCCAATACACTTGTTCCCCCCGTTAGAGGTGGGTCTGAGACCCTAAAAATAAAATCTGAACAAAATTGATGAAGCAGCGAGAACAGGTGTCCCAAGTAGGCACAACCAGTTTTGGCAAAGCATAATCTTATAGTGGGGCTAATGGTTTAAAAGATAAACATAAAGAGCTTTAAAAGCATTATTTTTTAAAAAAAAAGTGAACAGCCCATCTTAAGTAAGGGGAAAGGGTAAGGCCAGCAATTGAACCAAACTTTAATTTTCTGGTATTTTTAGCAGTCATTCAAATTACAAAACTAGGATTCTGCAACAACAGCACATGCCACAGTTTTGGAATCCATTGTCGGTTCTTAGAATATAGGAAGCATATCAGAACCATTAGTCCATCTAGATCAAAATTGCCAACACTTACTGGCAGAAGCTTTTCAGGCAAAAATCATTACCAGTCCTACCAAGAGATGCTGGGGATTGAATCTGGGATCTTTTGCTTGCAGAAGTAGTGAGCTGCAACACTTCCCCCTCTTTTACATGTGTCTTCAGATCCTCACTATGGTAGGTATCTAAATCCTTCCCCCGCTCTTAAAATAAACAACTTATTAATATTGAACAAAACTATTAAACTGGCAGTTTTCTTTCTTTCTTTCTATATGCCCCCCCCCCCATTTTGCATGCAAATTTTGCTGCGTTCTTCCCTCCGATGTCACTCCAGTGCCTGGTGACCCCAGCACATGCACTTTTCCACCCACCCACCCCACTAGCAAATTGTCCTGTATTTGCTCTTCTAAATATGGCAACCCTAACCTAAACTTAAGCTGGCTAGGTTATATAGCAGCCATAAAGATGTCCATACTCCCCCAATTCCTGTTCTTGTTTCAGACCTTACCTGTACTTATCCCCCTTTCCCAACTGTCTCACTGGCATCACTTACTTAACAATTCTATTTTTGGAAGGAGAAGCAGAGTGACATGTCAAGACTTTATATTGTCCCAAGACCAATGGAGGTCTCAGGGCCCCAGGTCTTAGGCAATTAAAGCAAATGGTGCACACAAGCCTTGCCTTTTCTTAAAACTTCCTGTGCACACACCACAAAAATAAAGAATCAATTTTTACAACTAACTCCAAAGAAGCAATTAAATATACGTGATGCTAATAGGAATATCAGCTTCCTAACAATTATAAATCTATTTAACACTGGGTTATCTCCATAATGTACACTCAGGATCACTTAAAACAACGCTTTGCAGATTAATTTTTAATTCTAACTTTTTCTAGCATGGTGTTTGGAAGAGAGAAAAACAGTGATGTTTGAACTCTAAATAAAATGTTCTTTCCCCTGTTAATATTTATTTACATTTTTCTATTTCATAGATTAATTTTAGGCCATTTAAGAACAAAAGAACTGCTAAGTGCTAAAAGTTCCCACAATACAGTACCATTTCACAGTACCATATACATAAAAAAGGTAAAGGACCCCTGACAGTTAAGTCCAGTCACAGACGACTCTGGGGTTGTGGAACTCATCTCGCTTTATAGGCCGAGGGAGCCGGTGTTTGTATGCTGTCAGGGAACTGACATTGGAGCAGAGTGGAGAGGCTAGGCTCCCAGATTCTGCAGGAGAGTGAACTAGTAAGGGAAGAGAGAGAACATCCTCTGGGGAAAGAAGTCCAGGTGACACCAGGAAGAAGGGAGAGGCAGAGAGCACTTCGGAGGGGAGGCTCCGAGACTCTTCCAGTGAAGACAGTGAGGAGAGTGGAGGACCACCGCTTGGCACGCCCACTCTGCGCAGAAGGCTTCCGCACAGAGAGGCGAGGCGAAGGTTGTCCGTTAAGGAATTCTTATGCTGGAGGAAATTTAGGAGACACCCACTGACGGATTCTGCCAGCGACTGAGCAGCAGCGCAAAAGGGCTGCTCAGCCAGGGAAAGACGCAACCACCCCAAGCAGTTGGGAACGGCTGGAGTTTTACACACAAGCAACCCCAATTCCCATGATATATGCAGACAGTTTTTCCGGGTCATGTGGCCAGCATGACTAAGTCACTTCTGGCAAAACCAGAGCAACTCATGGAAACGCTGTTTACCTTCCCACCGGAGTGGTACCTATTTATCTACTTGCACTTTTTGGAGTGCTTTCGAACTGCTCGGTTGGCAGGAGCTAGGACCGAGCAATGGGAGCTCACCCTGTCACAGGGATTCGAATTACCGACCTTCTGATCAGCAAGCCCAAGAGGCTCAGTGGCTTAGACCATATACATATATGTATACAAATTTGCAAAGTTTTTACCTTGCCTCTCATGAACACTGAACTGAAGGGAAATGAGACCCACCCAACATGAAGCAAAAATAAAAGTCAGGAACCAACACTGTATTTCAAGTATTAGAAGAAATATAGTGCTACTTTTAAATAACAATTATAATTACAATAATAAAATATTCTAACTAGAATGAATCCCTGTAGCCCATAGGAAGAAATATAACTTCTGCAGTAAATGGAGTTTTATTGTTCTCACTTGAGTGGTCTCCATTTTGCATTTGTGTGGCCTCCATCGAATGAGATTTAAATATTACAGAGCATTGCTTTATCCTCATGCAAATTTATCTTACTTGTTAAAAAGCATAATGGCATCCACTTCTATGAGAAAAGTTATTACCAGATCCATTGCAGTACTTTTCATCAAGCAATAAGATTATTCCCATTCAAACAACAATAATTTTATATAAGTTGGAATGTAGATACAAATGTCTGTAAGTTTCTTATCACAATAAATGCAATAGAAATGTGCTTAAAAAATGGGTTGATTTGTTTTGGTTAACTGTTCGTATCTGCTGCTTGGTGAATGTGCTTATATGTAACATTGATGCAAATTCATGATTGCGCAGAAGGGGCTTTGGGTTGCATTCAGGAACATTTCCTTGAGCTTGGTATGGTCAAACATCCACAGATGAAGTTTCATAGATACCCATACATACATACAGGGAACATTGTGTTGACAATGCAATATTGTGAACTGGCCTTTAGAATTTAGAGAAAACACAAAGCTGTTTTCTCTGTGCGTGCAAATATCCATGTCAATTTATAATAAAATATCTGTTTTTCTGCAAGTAGTTTCAATATCCCCTCCCTTAGAAGATGTGATTGTTGAGTACAGAAAGAAGGGAAATCTTTCGACTTCAAACAACATTTGCATATCCTCTACTATTTGATCCACTGCAAGTAGATAGCTCCTTTTCATGAAGCTGCTCTTAACTGTTCTGTGGAAGCAGATTTTCATATTTCCTAAAACTAGAATAAGCCCCTAAAATAAATAAGAAGAAAATGACCATTGGCCATTGTCAGGGGTTCAGGAGCAGAGACGCAGAGAAGGGAGGAGACAGAAAGCGAGGGGGAGGAATACGAAGGAAGGATGAGTGGGGATGACGACCCGAGATCACCGAGCCTGTCCAGTGAGTCCGAGGATTCCCAGAAGGGAGCGCCAGCGGTCAGAGCAAGGGGGGGAAGCAGGGGGACACCCCAGGAAGAAGGGTCCAGAGAGGGATCAGAGAGCAGCAGTTGGAGATCGGGACCCACGTGCCCAGCCGGGAGCAGCGGGGAGAAAGGGGACCAGACATCGGGTTCCGGAGGCTTTCAGCAGGAGGGAGGGCATGAGTCAGGAGTAGTCACGCCCACCTCCGGGAGCGACGAAACGATCAAGAGGAAGGTAGAGAGTTGGGCGCGCGCGCCAAGTTCAAATGCAGCGGAAGCTGGCGCAGTAAGCAGCCCGGAGAGTGAGCCAGGTCCCAAAGCCCGCCGCAAGGAGGCGGAAGGGTCAGGGGGGTCCGCGTCAGAAGAGAGTAGGAAAGAAGAGACCACGGGGGGCAGAAGGACCCAGAGACGGAGGGAAAGGCGCAGGAGGTGGAGCAAGGCTAGGGTATTAAGCTGGTGTGCTAGAGGCGGAGACTCAGACGGGTCTTCGCCGGTCTGACATAGAAGACGTGGGGCTGCACATTGCAGTTTGGAAATGGAACCTGTAACCCAATAAAGACTCTTTTAACGTGAACGCTGGCTAACGTGGTCCTATGTGAGCTGGGACTGGGTAGCAGCCCTGACAGCCATGATAACTGAGGCTGATCATCTGGAGTGAACCATATTGCTTACCCCCATCCTATGCTGTATTTTGCTATGGTTGTTGGGAGTGGGGGGGGAAGGGCTATTCTTATACCTTGAAATACTGTTAACTTTCACAATAGGTTTATACAGCTCTGGGATCTTCCTCTCGATCATTGGTCTGAGGTTCTCTTTCAACTTCTTGTAGTTCCTTTTTCAATTCTTGTTGATATTCCCTTTGGTCAGCAGTAAGCAGGCACTTATTTTTCCCCATTGCTTCACCACATCTGTTCCCAAAAAATGAAGAAAACAATTCACACTGATAAATTTCACCACGGTATTGGACCATAAAGTTTTGTTTTTGTCTGGCACCAAGCGTGACTTAGGTGGGGCAAGTGAAGGAAAAGCCATCAAAATTTAGAGGGTGGATGTGGAATTCAACTTGTTCAAATGCTTTCAATTTCCATTTTCCTCCTTCTTTAATTACCAATTCACCATATGTACCCCAATTACCTCTCATATTAATTTTCTTAACACTCATTACCTCCAGCGGAGATAGCCAATAAGGGACTTTTGGCTCCAATATATTTTTGTATCTATCCCATACTTCTATTAAAGAACTCCTGAAAATGTGGTTTCCCGCTCAGGCTTGTGCGATTTTGAATATGACACCTGAAGCTGGAGGATGCCCCACGGTGATTGGTGGAGCTGCAGTTTGCAGTGCTAATCAGCTTGAAGCATGCTACAAGTCTTTCATAACATTATTGATATAAGTAAAGAAACATCTCATGTGGGAAAAATAGACACAATGTTTCCTTAAGAATTAAAAATTCCAGCACTCTCCATATGCAGCAGAATGAGGTGGCCAAATGGACCATACTACTTCAAGATACAGGTGGGGAATAACACTTCTATGCGTAAAAACCAAAGCCTAGCACATCATAGAGAAGGTACTTGTCAATTAAAAAAGCTAGCCTTTCCCCTGCTTTGCTGGCTTTCTAGTTGCAGGGAACTTTTAGTGTGTGAAAGCAATTTTCCATAAACTCTTGCAGTTTATTGGACAGTTTCAGATGTCTTTGTGTTGTTGTAAACAAAATCTGCCCTTATTCCTTTATTGGAGAACCTTGTAGGTTCTCCATCGGCAGGAGAAAATAACAGAGGCCAACCAGAGAATATTGAGAAGCAAAGCAGCTAGTAAGCCTGATCTTTATTAAACTGTTGCAACAGGGTGCTCCTCTCACACGCAGGAGAGGGGAGGAGGACCGCGAACAATGTGTGCTTGCCATTTTGAAATTCCCTGCCCTGGAGCTCAAGACCACCCCCACAAACATCATACCTACATCACAGAAAAGGGAAATTTCTACAATAGAAATTTGAATGTTGTTTTTCCTGTCTGCCAAGTTATCTGATAATGCCTTATCTGATTGCCTTTCCTGGTAGTCTGGCCATTCCTTTGAGATGGTAATTACCCAATTCCTGAGACAATGGGAAGCAAAGACAGACCACTGAATACATAACAGTGAAAATACATTATTCCTTTCCACTTGGGATAATCTTGCCATAAATGCCCAAAACTAGCCTGACTAAGGAGTAGTGGAGAGGTATACTTCTGAATATTCAATAATTCTATCAGATTGAGGTCTGCTGCTTCACATCAACAAGCTGAAAGGATTTACTCTATGACTTTATACTTTCCTTAATGGCAAATATTAAGTAGGGTAGACAAATTGCAGTATTGAACTACTGTAGTTCCCATGCCAATATTGTGTTGTTTAGTCGTTTAGTCGTGTCCGGCTCTTCGTGACCCCATGGACCAGAGCACGCCAGGCACTCTTGTCTTTCGCCATTTAAAATTCCTTCTTGCTCCCTGTCAGTGGAGGCTCATCCTTAAGGGGGACTGGGGCACTGTTCCACCAAGCTCAATTGCTTCTCTGCTGTCCTCCAACAGCCTGCTTCTTTCTTACATCCTCTCTAGGGTTGGCATGAGCAGTGAGCTCTTTCCTCCTCAGTCTCAGGCTGCCTTTGCAGAACTCAACGAGGGGAGAGGGGCATGCCCCACATGTCCAGGGGAGGAGAGGGGCAGGGAAGCTGCTGCTCAGGCTCCTTGAGTGCGCCAGGTCAGACGTGACCCGGAGGCGGAGCTGCTGCTGTGACTGGGAGCGAGGTGCACTGCGGCCACCCACCCTCCTGCTCTCTTCCCTGGGTCAGGCCTAACATAAGGACAGAACTCTGGCCAGCAGAAGCAAAGCAGCTTAGGTCAGCTCCTTCTCACACAGAGCCAGGCACCAATGAGGGAGCCTGCTTTAGGGGCACCTGTTTGTGCCCCCTGCCACAAATTTGTGCCCCCACGGCCCACACATGCTACACTGTAGTTGGCTTCATCCATGGGCGTAGCCAGCATTTTTGTTAGTGGGGGCAGGCCTTTTGTTAGGGGCTCAGAACCTCAGTTAGCTATGTATTTTTATTTATTTTTATTTAGTTGGCCCCCCTTGGCCACATCCATGGCTCCATCTATCATAACATTTTGGAAATGCCCTGACCCACCCACCCCAACACTGATGTTGATTTTCTGAGATATCAGGCGCTCAAGCACAAGATTCCACCTAAACATTAGGAAGAACTTCCTGACAGTAAGAGCTGTTCGACAGTGGAATTTGCTGCCAAGGAGTGTGGTGGAGTCTCCTTCTTTGGAGGTCTTTAAGCAGAGGCTTGACAACCATATGTCAGGAGTGCTCTGATGGTGTTTCCTGCTTGGCAGGGGGTTGGACTCGATGGCCCTTGTGGTCTCTTCCAACTCTATGATTCTATGATTCTAAGTCAAACATAAAGAATCGCTGCTGTTTCTTTTTGTGTAGCCTGTTTAGACTGGAAATTTGCCTCAGTTTTTTATTCTCTAAGGAAGGTTCTGTAAAGTGCAGGATAATGTAGTAGCTCACAGCATGGCAGGATGATCCCAAGAAGCTCAGTTAGTTGGGGACATGGGCATAACCAGGGGGTGAAGCGGCCACCCCTAAATCAAGTAAATAAATAAAAATACAGAGAGTCTGATATTCCAGATGCAATCACACTTCTTCCTTAGGGCAGCCTCCTATTCATTTATTTCTTGTTGAAAGATAAAGAAGTGTTTTGCAGAAACTAGCAACAACCTTATATATCAAGAAGACACATGTAGTTCATAGTAACTGTCTTTCAGGGCAGTTTGTCTAGGAACAAAATCAAGTGTTGCTATGAACAGTGACTAGTCACTAGAATAATAAAATGAAAGCTGGAGGTGGGGTTCGGGGTGGGGTTAGTCTTTCTTTAAACAAACATGTAAGTATGGATGCCAAGCAGAAGAAGAAGTAAGACAAGCGTTTCTGTGGGGGAGGGAGTTTATTGACTGCTCAGATATAAGACTCACAACATCATTTTATAACCAAAGAAAGTGCCTTTATGTGACCATTAAAACAAATCAACTGGAATTAATGGTATATTCACAGAAAGCCTTTAGCAGAATCATTTCCTGTCCTCGGAATCCAGCTGGAAGTGTTGGGCGAGCCGACTGCATAATCAAAAAGGCCAGTAAGTTACTGTGAGACAAACAGAGGAAGCTGTGTTCCTTTTCAAATCTGTCTGTCAACAGTCACACACACCAAGCAAAAGCCACCTATAACAGATGTTTTCCTTGATAAATGGGAGAACTGTCTGATAATCAACAACCATATCATTTTATCCAGTAGTATTAGTTTGATCTGACGGAAACTGCACATTTCCCGAGAAGCACTGAAAGAATGCTTCATTTAACTACAAAACCCCAAATCTGGGATCCCATCACAACTGATGTTTGGTAAAAGTTTTGCAGCAAAACCCCCACATTTTGTAACACCCCATAGAGTAATTGATACATCAAACCGGGGTTCATAATTAATATCCAAAACCCAACATTGTCCGGTTCACTCCAAACTGGTGCCAAAGTCTGGCAAAAGTTTTGTAGCATTTTGCCAGACATTGTAGAATTTTTTTAGCATTTTGCCCGACAAACCAAGTAAGTGACAGGGGTCATAAGGTCACCCCAAGACCCAACATTGCCTGATTCACTCCAAATCAAGGCCAAAGTCTGGCAAAATGTTTGCAGTAAAAACCACATGTTTTGCAGTGCCCCCCAAACGGAGTGGTTCCTAGCACATCAGGAGGAAGAGTCAAGACAACCAAAAGTGGTTGTATTTATTAAATATAACAACTTGAGGATCAGCAAAACTAGTCAGATTCGACCAATGTAACCAAATCAAATTACTGGTAAGTCTGGGCAGGTGTGCTTGTTCACCTCCACCCACAAACACGCAAGTGCTCAAACAGAGCTCTTTGCAGATCCTTAAGAATCATGTCACAACCCAAATCAGAAAGATGCATACCACCAGGTCTATACAACTGTGGGGCACAGAACATAATTCTGCCATGAGGGATATAAGCACCCACATTTTCAAACACAAACATTGTTGTAGAATGATTAGCTTTATGTCTTGCCCATCCACCTTCTTAGGAAGGCTGCCCCCACTCCATAAGCACCTCTACAACATTCCAAACCAAACTATGATAAACTCAGGGATGAGGAAGCACAGCTGATATTTAGTGATCTCAACTGAATTTACCTCACCAGATTGTTATCCCCAAGATGGATGACCAGAATATCAGGGTTAGGGTTAGGGCTAGGGCAGGGGATAGGTGGACGTTCAGGGTTAGGGTTAGTGCCTGGGGTTTTTCCCCCCATGCTTTTTAAGCTTCTAATGATATTGCTTCATTTTTATGAGACTGGATAATTCCAAAAAGTAAGCAAACTACCTGAAACGTAGCAAAACTAAGAGAAATGTGAAAACCAAAAGTGAGATACCAGAAACCCAACAAGGAAGGAATTCATGAAAAAGGAAAATTGCCAGACAGAGACTTTAATCAAATCATTACCAAATTCACCAGAATCCCAAAACCAATTGAAAAGAAGCAGAAATGTGAGAAGCAGAAGAAATACCACCAGAAACCCCCCAAAAGAGGGGGAAAGTAAATTGCGCAGAAACCCCAAAGCCAGTTAAACCCTAGTTTTGCATGGTGTGGGGGTGATTTTGCTTTTCCCTGAGATGTTTACTGCGTGAGTTTCTTGAATTTCTATTCAATTGGTTTTCTCATCTTTGGTGGATGCGGTTTGTTTCTGTTGTTTCTGGTTTGTTTTTGGGATTATGTTGGATTTTTTCTGTGGTTTTCGTTTCATAGATTCTTTTATATAAATTACAATTGTGAAATATACTCAGAGTCTTGTATGTATTTCATGCTCTTTATTGCCCCCCCCCAACCTCAGGCTTTTATATACATTATTTACACAATGAGTCCCGTCTGACTGGCTAACTCTGCTTCCCTCCTGGAGCCTGATTGGCCTGCAGGAAAAGACCAATCAGTTGTTGCCTTCTAGGATCCAAGGTTAGTACATAACAGATTGGGTGCTGGATTTATGGTGAGTTTGCTTCATTTCTAGGTTTTTTGGGTTTTGCACCTTTGAGAATATTAATTTGTATGAGATCTGATAATCCCAAGAATAAAAGAAAAACCACCAGAAATGAAGCAAAACCACCAGAAATGTCTAATGACCATTCCAACAATGAAGTCAACCACTAAAAACACAAAAACCTACTGAAAAGAAGCAGAAGAACCATGTAAAAGCAACATCAATGGAAACTGACAAAGAAGCCAACCAACCCCAAACAAAGCAGATTCACCAGAAACCCCCAAAGCATTCAAAAGTATTACCACCAGAATGCAAAAACAAGAAAACTTCTCAAAAGAAGCAATAAAGCAAAAGTCCAAAAAACAAGCTAAACCAATGGAAAAGAAATGAAGCCAGCTGCAAACGAAGCACATTCACCAGAAACCCAAGACTAAGTGAAAACTAGTATGCTGTGTTGGTTAATTTCTGTTGCTTGAAGTGCTTTTGGACTCCCACAAATTGCATGCTTGTTGAGTTTCTGGTTTTGCTTTTTAAAAACTGATTTCCAGTTTCTTGTGGCATTGCTTTGTAATTGGTGGCTTTACTGCTTTTTTGTTTTCTGCTGATTTGTTTAATTTGGGGTGGTTTTGCTTGTTTTTTGCATTTAATTGTTTTGCTTCTTTTACTTTGAATGGTTCTGCGGTTTTGGGTGAGATTGTTTCTTTTCCATTGATTTGGCTTGGTTTTCATGTCTCCTGGTTTTGCCTCATTTTGGGAATATTTCTTGGTTTTTGTGCTTCTGGTGGTATGTCTTCAATTTTTTGGCATAACCAAGCCAAAACACCAGAAACACAGAAACAAATCATAAAGAAGCAGAGCTACCAGAAATCCAAAGCAAATTAATCAGAAATCCAAACAACCTATGAAGATGATGCAATACCAAAAGAAACACAAAAGCCAATTAAAAAACTGCTAAATGAAGCAACACCACAAGAAACAAAGAAAGCCTCATGACCTACGAAATGAAGCAATAACACAAAACACCACAAAAAGAAGCAAAGCGTTTAGGATTAGGTTTGGGTAAAGGTTAGGGTTACAGTGAGAGTTGGGTTTGAGTTGGATTAGGATTAGGAGTTAAAGTTGGGGTTGAGTTACGGTAAGAGAAGAACAGCAGAAGGAGAAATATAATTTTATTACTTAGGGTTAGGGTTAAATTAGGATTAGGTTTAGACTGAGGCTTAGGTTTGGGTTAAGTTTAGGGTTAGAGTGAGGATTAGGTTTGAGTGAGGGTGAGCATTCGGGTTAAGGTTTGGTATTGGGTTGGATGTGAGTTAGGGCAAGAGAAGAACAGCAGCAGGAGCAATATAATTTTATTATTTATACTCCACCCAAGTCACTTGTGGCCGCTTTCAATAAAAGGTAAAAACATGAGCGCACTCCAAGTGAATGCTCATGAATGTAGAAACTCTTACTTCCCATAGAATTCCCAAAGAAGACCTGGGAATTGTAGCTCTGAGCTTCTTTGCAGAGGGTTGGACTAGATGACCCTTGGGTTCCCCTTCCATCTCTACTAGGATGCTCCCTGTCTCACTCTCACTCACTCACTCACACACACACACACTCCTCCTCTCCTTTTCCTGGCAGTTTCACCTTTTTCTGCACTCCTAGCTCGGAAGGGCAGAAGAGGCTGTGCTACTGCCATGTTGGGCGAGAGCAGGGATACCGGAAGGAGGTGCCACCGGAGGAGAGGCAAGAGGACAGGAAGGGGAGGGAAACGGGCGGAAGAGCCTGTGCTGCCGCCATCTTGGGCGAGGGCAGGGGTACCGGAAGGAGGTGCCACCGGAGGAGAGGCAAGAGGACAGGAAAGGGAGAGAAACGGGCGGAAGAGCCTGTGCTGCCGCCATCTTGGGCGAGGGCAGGGATACCGGAAGGAGGTGCCACCGGAGGAGAGGCAAGAGGACAGGAAGGGGAGGGAAACGGGCGGAAGAGCCTGTGCTGCCGCCATCTTGGGCGAGGGCAGGGGTACCGGAAGAAGGTGCCACCGGAGGAGAGGCAAGAGGACAGGAAGGGGAGGGAAACGGGCGGAAGAGCCTGTGCTGCCGCCATCTTGGGCGAGGGCAGGGGTACCGGAAGGAGGTGCCACCGGAGGAGAGGCAAGAGGACAGGAAGGGGAGGGAAACGGGCGGAAGAGGCGCTGCGACGTTGGGCCAGCAGAGACGTGCCGAGCCAGGCTGGCCCTCTCTCTTTCTCCCGCCCACTCTCTCTCGACCCCGCTCTCCCCAGGGGGCAGCCCCGCCCCCCGCCCCGCCCTCACCTGCCTTTCTCCCCCCGTGGCCTTCCTCTCGTGCCCCTTGGCGGAGGGATGGGGCGGGGGGGCCGCGGAAGTTTATATACAAGAATATACATACCTAGATATCGGTGTCCGTTTGTAAATATATAAAAATAAAACGGATATATGTATATGTGTGTGTATATATGCGGTGCTTCTTTTCTAAAAAAAATGATTGGGGGTACTCTCATTTTGACTCAAGAAAATCGCCATTTTTTAGTTCAAACCGGGAAAAATAAATACAGTAAATGGACAAAAGTACATTTACAAAATGTTTTATGCATTCCTCGGTGCCCCCCCCCCCCCAGAAATTAGCGTGGTGTTTTTTGGGTGTGCACCAGAATCACCTAACCAAAGCAAAAAGGTGTTCTGGGTTCAATCTACGTAAAAAGAAGATGATAACGCTCTCATTGGGCTTATTTCAAATTGGTGTTTTCTGGGTTAGAATGCACATTCAACCAAACATCGCAGAGTGAAATGTTTGCTATCAAAGAACACTTTGCGATTTTTGGTTGAATGTGCATTGTAACTCCAAAAACACTTATTTGAAATAAGCCCAATCAGAGCGTTTTCATCTTCTTCCTATGTAGATGGAATCCAGAAGACCTTTCTGCTTTGGTTAGGTGATTCTGGTGCACACCCAAAAAACACCACGCTAATTCCAACTATATGATTCTATGATTTTATGAATTGAAATAATCCCAATCGAACCATTCGTCTTTCTACGGATAAGGAATCGGAAATATGCCGTTTTGTTCTCATTACATACACTTTGCGATTTCTGGGTAAATGTGCATTAACTCCAAAGAACACGACTTTGAAATAAGCGAAATCCAAGATTCTTCTTTCAATGTAGATGGAACCGAAAACAACCTGTTTTGCGTTGTTTATGCTTATGACACTTCGCTTTGCAGCTTGTGGGAGAATGAACACCGAAAGAGCAATCCAAGCTTATTTGTCCTCTTTCTATTGAGAATAACTAAAACACCTATGCTTGATTTGGGCTGATAACAAACATTTCACTCTGCGATTTTTGACACTTCGCTTTGCAACTTGTGGGAGAATGAACACTGAAAGAGCAATCCAAGCTTATTTGTCCTCTTTCTATTGAGATTAACTAAAACACCTATGCTTGATTTGGGCTGATAACACACATTTCGCTCAGTGATATTTGGTTGAATGTGCATCTAACCCAAAAAACACCAATTTGAAATAACCCCAATGAGAGCGTTATCATCTTCTTTTTATTTAGATGGAACCCAAAACACCTTTTTGCTTTGGTTAGGTGATTCTGGTGCACACCCAAAAATCACCACGCAAATTCCAACTCTGATTCTATGATTCTATGAATTGAAATAAGCCCAATCGAAGCTTATTCGTCTTCTCTCTACGCAAATGGAAGCGGAATATGGCGTTTTGTTATTTTGGTCTCATTACATACACTGCGATTTCAGGGTAAATGTGCATTAATACCAAAGAACAAGATTTTGAAATAAGCGAAATCCAAGATTTTTCTTTCTATGTAGATGGAAACCAAAACAACCTGTTTTGTGTTGTTTATGCTTATGACACTTCGCTTTGCAGCTTGTGGGAGAATGAACACCGAAAGAGCAATCCAAGCTTATTTGTCCTCTTTCTTTTGAGATTAACTAAAACACCTATGCTTGATTTGGGCTGATAACAAACATTTCGCACTGTGGTTTTTGGTTGAATGTGCATTCTAACCCCAAAAACAGCTATTTGAAATAAGCCCAATCAGAGCGTTTTCATCTTCTTTCTACGTGGATGGAACGCAAAACACCTTTTTGCTTTGTTTGGGGGTGATTCTGGTGCTCACCCAAAAAACACCATGTAAATTCCAACTATAATTCTATGATTCTATGGATTGAAATAAGCCCAATCGAAGCTTATTCGTCTTCTTTCTACGCATATGGACGCGGAGATATGGCGTTTTGATATTTTGGTCTCTACATACACTGCGATTTCTGGGTAAAAGTGCATTAATACCAAAGAACAATAAAATAAGCGAAATCCAAGATTCTTCTTTCTATGTAGATGGAAGCCAAAGACCTTTCTGCTTTGGTTGTGTGATTCTGGTGCAAACCCAAAAAACAACATGTAAATTCCAACTATGATTCTATGATTCTATGGATTGAAATAAGCCTAATCGAAGCTTATTCGTCTTCTTTCTACGCATGTGGACGCGGAGATATGGCGTTTTGATATTTTGCTCTCATTACATACACTGCGATTTCTGGGTAAATGAGCATTAACTCCAAAGAACATGATTTTGAAATAAGCGAAATCCAAGATTCTTCTTTCTATGTAGATGGAAACCGAAACAACTTGTTGTCCCATTACATGCACTGCGATTTCTGGGTAAATGTGCATTAGCTCCAAAGAACACGATTTTGAAATAAGCGAAATCCAAGATTTTTCATTCTATGTAGATGGAAACCGAAACAACCTGTTTTGCGTTGTTTATGCGTTGTTTAATACGAGAGTTCTGAGGCAGATCCCGAGGGTGACCCCTCCGGGGAACGCGTTTCCAGTGTCGGTTCCTCGTCCGAGTCGAACCCCATGAACGTGCTGGCGGAAAGCATGGGTGTGAAAAGCATGGGTGTTGGATTTCGCTTATTTCAAAGTCGTGTTCTTCAATCCATAGAATCATAGAATCATAGTTGGAATTTACATGGTGTTTTTTGGGTGAGCACCAGAAACACCCCCAAACAAAGCAAAAAGGTGCTTTTTTTCATCCACGTAAAAAGGTGTTATTTGTTCCATCCACGTAGAAAGAAGATGAAAACGCTCTGATTGGACTTATTTCAAATAGCTGTTTTTGGGGTTAGAATGCACATTCAACCAAAAATCACAGAGCGAAATGTTTGTTATCAGCCCAAATCAAGCATAGGTGTTTTAGTTAATCTCAAAAGAAAGAGGACAAATAAGCTTGGATTGCTCTTTCGGTGTTCATTCTCCCCCAAGCTGCAAAGCGAAGTGTCATAAGCATAAACAACGCAAAACAGGTTGTTTTGGTTTCCATCTACATTGAAAGAAGAATCTTGGATTTCGCTTATTTCAAAATCATGTTCTTTGGAGTTAATGCTCATTTACCCAGAAATCGCAGTGTATGTAATGAGAACAAAACGGCATATTTCCGATTCCTTATCCGTAGAAAGAAGACGAATGGTTCGATTGGGATTATTTCAATTCATAAAATCATAGAATCATATAGTTGGAATTAGCGTGGTGTTTTTTGGGTGTGCACCAGAATCACCTAACCAAAGCAGAAAGGTCTTCTGGATTCCATCTACATAGGAAGAAGATGAAAACGCTCTGATTGGGCTTATTTCAAATAAGTGTTTTTGGAGTTACAATGCACATTCAACCAAAAATCGCAAAGTGTTCTTTGATAGCAAACATTTCACTCTGCGATGTTTGGTTGAATGTGCATTCTAACCCAGAAAACACCAATTTGAAATAAGCCCAATGAGAGCGTTATCATCTTCTGTTTATGTAGATTGAACCCAGAACACCTTTTTGCTTTGGTTAGGTGATTCTGGTGCACACCCAAAAAACACCACGCTAATTTCTGGGGGGGGGGGGCACCGAGGAATGCATAAAACATTTTGTAAATGTACTTTTGTCCATTTACTGTATTTATTTTTCCCGGTTTGAACTAAAAAATGGCGATTTTCTTGAGTCAAAATGAGAGTACCCCCAATCATTTTTTTTAGAAAAGAAGCACCGCATATATACACACACATATACATATATCCGTTTTATTTTTATATATTTACAAACGGACACCGATATCTAGGTATGTATATTCTTGTATATAAACTTCCGCGGCCCCCCCCGCCCCATCCCTCCGCCAAGGGGCACGAGAGGAAGGCCACGGGGGGAGAAAGGCAGGTGAGGGCGGGGCGGGGGGCGGGGCTGCCCCCTGGGGAGAGCGGGGTCGAGAGAGAGTGGGCGGGAGAAAGAGAGAGGGCCAGCCTGGCTCGGCACGTCTCTGCTGGCCCAACGTCGCAGCGCCTCTTCCGCCCGTTTCCCTCCCCTTCCTGTCCTCTTGCCTCTCCTCCGGTGGCACCTCCTTCCGGTATCCCTGCCCTCTCCCAAGATGGCGGCAGCACAGGCTCTTCCGCCCGTTTCTCTCCCTTTCCTGTCCTTCTGCCTCTCCTCCGGTGGCACCTCCTTCCGGTATCCCTGCCCTCTCCCAAGATGGCGGCAGCACAGGCTCTTCCGCCCGTTTCCCTCCCCTTCCTGTCCTCTTGCCTCTCCTCCGGTGGCACCTCCTTCCGGTATACCTGCCCTCTCCCAAGATGGCGGCAGCAAAGGCTCTTCCGCCCGTTTCTCTCCCTTTCCTGTCCTCTTGCCTCTCCTCCGGTGGCACCTCCTTCCGGTATCCCTGCCCTCGCCCAAGATGGCGGCAGCACAGGCTCTTCCGCCCGTTTCTCTCCCTTTCCTGTCCTCTTGCCTCTCCTCCGGTGGCACCTCCTTCCGGTATCCCTGCTCTCGCCCAACATGGCAGTAGCACAGCCTCTTCTGCCCTTCCGAGCTAGGAGTGCAGAAAAAGGTGAAACTGCCAGGAAAAGGAGAGGAGGAGTGTGTGTGTGAGTGAGTGAGTGAGTGAGTGAGAGTGAGACAGGGAGCATCCTAGTAGAGATGGAAGGGGAACCCAAGGGTCATCTAGTCCAACCCTCTGCAAAGAAGCTCAGAGCTACAATTCCCAGGTCTTCTTTGGGAATTCTATGGGAAGTAAGAGTTTCTACATTCATGAGTGTCAGGGTTACTTCCAGATCCGAGCTCACAGAGGATCACGCTAGCCAGCGGTCGTTAAATAAAAGTCTTTATTGAGTTACAGTCTCCATTCTCGAGCTGCTGCGTGCAACCCTACGTCTTATGCTTAGATCGGCGAAGCTCCGTCTGAGTCTCCGCCCCTTGCGCACCAACTTAATATCCTAGCCCTGCTCCACCTTTTCCGCCTGACAGTTCTCCTCTGGGTCCCTCTGCCCCCCTGGGTCTCTTCCTTCCGGGATTCTTCTGACGCTGACCCCCCGGACCCTTCTGTCTCCTTGCGCCGGGCTTTAGGACCTGGCTCCCTTTCCGGGCTGCCTACTGCGCCACCTTCCTGTGCATTTGAACTTGGCGCGCGCACCCAACCTTCCACTTTCCGTCTAACCGTCACTTCGCTCCCCGATGAAGGTGAGGCCACTCCTGACTCGTGCCCTCCCTCCTGTTGCGAGCTGCCAGCGCTTGCTCCCTGGCGCTCTTCCTCTTTCCTACTCTCTGGCGGTGACGTTGGTCCCGATCTCCAACTGCTCCCCTCTGAGTCCCCTCTGGCTCTTTCTTCCTGGGGTGTCCCCCTAGTCTCCCCCCTTGCCCTGGCCACTGGTGCTCCTTTTTGTGAATCTTCTGATTCACTGGAAAGGCTCGGAGATCTCGGGTCGTCGTCATCACTCATCCTTTCGTCTGCCTCCTCCCCCTCGCTCTCTGTTTCCTCCCTTGCCCTCGCCTCTGCTCCTGAACCCCTGACATCCATCCCCCCCTCGAAGCCCCCTCTTCCCCCCTCCCCTCCTTCCGGTGCGGGAACTGGGTGCTGCAGTGTCAAGGGGACGAATGTCGGGTACAGTTCGCTTCCCGTGGCGGGCCTCCATCCGAAGTCTTCCGGTTCTTCCTCCCTGCTCTCGTCGACGACGGTCACCTCTGCTTCCATCTCTGTGCCGCCGTGCTCGAGACCCTAGTCGTCCCCGAAAACGTCCATGTCCGTCTCTCCCTCGCTTCCTTCTGGAGGCGTTGCTCGTCCTGGACCCTCCAGCCACTGTCTGCGCCACTGCTCCTCTGGTCGATCATCCCACCAATACGAGGGTTCTGAAGCAGATCCCGAGGGCGACCCCTCCGGGGAACGGGCGTCTCGTGTCGGTTCCTCATCCGAGTCGAACCCCCGGAACGTGCTGGCTGAAAGCGTGGGCGTGAAAAGCCAGTCGTCGAAAAAGTCCGCTGGCATTGGCCTATGGGGGAAAAGGGCATGAAACTCTTCCTTGAGCAGAGGTTCATCTAAAGCGTAGCCCGGCACCCAGCTGTTGGCACTGGCCGGGGTGCCCTCCTTAGCGAGAAGGTATTCTACCCCCTCTTCCCCCCATCTGGAGTCCAAAATCTCCGTGACTTCGTTGAGGCGCACCTCCTGTGCCACTCCCCGTTGCCTGGTTCCCTCTCGGAGCGGACTCGGCGCCGTTCCGGGTTCCTGAAACCTGTGCGGTGCCTTGTAGGGAGTGAGCACCGATCTGTGGAACACCGGATGCATTCTGGAACCCTCCGGAAGCGCCAGCCTGAAAGCCACCGGGTTGACCTGCTCTTCGACTTGGTAGGGCCCCAGTTGCTTATGCCCTAGTTTCTTCTTGGCCAACGACCTGGCCGGCACTGCGTGGGCTGCTAACCAGACCCAGTCTCCCACATGGATCTCTTCGCCAACTCTTCTGTGTTTGTCTGCCTGCACCTTGTATGCGTGTTTGGCCAGCTCCAGGTGCCGCCGCAGCTGATCGTGGACCTCCTGCAACTCCGACGCGAACGCATCCGCTGTCTGCGGCTCCCCCTCCACCAGTCTTTCCAGTCCCGGGAAGGTTCTGGGGTGCCTCCCGTTGTTGGCGAAGAACGGCGTGACCCCCGTGGACACGTGCTTCGTGTTGTTGTAGGCGAACCCGGCGAGCGGCAGGTAATCCACCCACGTCGCAGGCTGTTGATTCGCATAGCATCTCAGGTACTGCTGCATGATGGCATTGACCCGCTCCGCTTGCCCGTTGGTCTGCGGGTGTCTCGCCGACGCCAGGTTGATCTTGACGTTTAGGAAGCCCATCAGCTTCTGCCAGAAATTCGAGATGAACTGCCGCCCACGGTCGGACAGAATAGACCGTGGCAGACCGTGAACCTTGAACACGTGGTCTATGAACAGTTTGGCGGTTTGTTCCGCCGTGGCCACCTTCGCACACGGGATGAAATGTGCCATCTTGGAGAACAAGTCCACCACCACCAGCACTGCCGTCTTGCCCCTCGAGCTGGGCAGATCCGTGACGAAGTCCAGGGCGACTCTCTCCCATGGCTCGACCGGAGTTTGCAGCGGTTCCAACAGTCCGGCCGGCGGTCTGTGTACTGGTTTGGCCCTCTGACAGGTGTCGCACCTCGCCACATAGTCCGCGACCTCCCCTCTCATTCCGGGCCACCAGAAATCCCTGGCGACTAATTCCACCGTCTTCTCCTCGCCAAAGTGCACGGCAGTGGGTGCTTCGTGCAGCTGATGCAGTACCTTGGCGCGAAGTTCGTCTCCCGGCACGTAGATGGCCCCTTTGCGGATGAGCAATCCATCTCTCAGCTGGAACCCGTCGGTCGCTGCCGTGCCCCTTTGCATCTCTGCCATCTTTGCTTGCGCGAAGGAGTCATTCTGCAACGCTCGTCGCACCGCCTCCAGGTCCACTGTCGCCGCAGCGCACGCCCACACTGTTGGTGCGAAGATGTGCATAGCGGCCGCTGGCGTGGCGTCCTCCAGATACTGTGGCTTACGGGAGAGCGCGTCCGCCATGATGTTGGTGTCCCCCAGGACATACTCTATCCGGAAGTCGAAGTTCGCAAAGAACTCAGCCAAACGTATCTGCCTCTGGTTCAGGAACTGTGCCGTGCGCCAGTGCTCCAGATTCTTGTGGTCCGTGCAGACCTGCACCGTGTGCTTGGCTCCAATCAGGAAGTGCCTCCATGCTTTGAACGCTGCATGAATAGCCAGCAACTCCCTGTCCCAGATGGTGTAGTTCTGTTCGGACTTGCTGAGCTTCCTGGAGTAAAACGCTCCGGGCCTCCAAACCCCCTGCGGGTCCTTCTGCAGCAGGACTGCTCCGACGGCCCTGTCCGAGGCGTCTGTTTCAACTCTCATCGGCCTGCTGGGGTCGACATGAAGCAGCTGTTCCTCCGACGCGAAAAGACGCTTGAGTGCCTGAAAGGACTGCTCCGCCTGTGCTGTCCAGACGAACTTCTTTTTCTTGGAACTGAGCGTGTCCGTGATGGCCGCTGTCTGCATAGCGAAGCCTTTGATGAACTTGCGATAGAAGTTCGCGAAGCCGACAAACCGTTGGACCTCCTTCCGGTTGCGTGGGCTTTTCCAATCCAACACCGCTCGAACCTTGGCGCTGTCCATGGCGAGCCCCTTGTCAGACAACTTGTAGCCCAGGAAATCCACCTCCGTCACGTCGAATTGGCACTTCTCCAGCTTGGCGTAAAGCCTATGTTGCTGGAGCCTGCTCAGCACTTCCCTGACGTGTCTGTCATGCTCCTGCTGCGATTCCGAAAAGATCAGGATGTCATCCAAGAAACAGACGCACGTCTTGTAGAGGAGCCCCGCCAACACGTGATGCATGAAAGCTTGAAAAACGTGGGAGCCATTTTGCAATCCAAAAGGCATAACTCTATATTCGTAGGTGCCCAGGGGCGTGAACATGGCTGTCTTCCACTCATCTCCTTCCCGCATGCGAATGAGGTTGTACGCCCCTCGCAGATCCAACTTGGTGAACACGCTGCCCTTGCGTACTTTTGCGAGGAGGTCGTCGATTCGGGGCATGGGGAAGTCCGATGGCTTGGTCACACTGTTCAAAATGCGGTAGTCCACTACGAGTCTTTTTTGGGGCGTGTCTCGCTTCTTCACAAAGAATACAGGACTGCCCCCCGCTGCCTGGGACTCTCGGATGAAACCGCGCTTCAAATTATGATCTATGAACTCTTTGAGTTCCTGCAGTTCGTCTTCAGACATGGAATACAGCTTCCCTTTGGGCAGCGCCGCCCCCGGCAGCAGGTCAATTTTGCAGTCATATGGTCTGTGGGGGGGTAGCTTGTCTGCCTCCTTCTCGCAGAAAACCTCCAAAAATTCTGCGTACTTGTGGGGAATCGCTTGCAGCGTGCCTAGCAGCATCTGTGACTCCTCTTGCTCCCCTTCCTGCTGGGGCATGATGCAGTGTTCAGCACAAAAGGAAGAGCCGAAGGTCAGCTGCCTCTGGTACCAAGCCAGCGTCGGGCTGTGCTTGTCCAGCCAACTCATGCCCAATACAATTGGCGTGTCCGAGAGTTGAGTGACGTTGAAGCTGATTATTTCCCTGTGATTTCCAAGCCGCAGCACCATAGGTGGCGTCTGCTTCACCACTTGCCCCCCTAACAGCTCCCTGCCATCCACCGTGACAACCTGCAGGGGCAGCGTGGCAGGCAGCAACTGTATAGCGTGCCGGTCGACAAAGTCCTGCCCTATGAAGTCTGCATTGCTTCCCGAGTCGACGGTGATTGGCACGTCCATGGTGATGCCATTGGGTAGCTGGAGCGATGCGGTGAGCCTCACTACTGGCTTGGGCGGGTAAAATCCATGGGCGGTAAAATCTCTGGGGACTGCTTCACTGACACGTCTGGCTGGGCCCCAGTGCCTCTTCCTCCAGCCAGACATCGTCGTTTCCCTGCTGTGGTTCTCCGTGCTGCGTTGCTGCAGTCACCATTGCTGAGGCTGCAGTGTGCTTGTGGAGCCTCCGGGGACACTCTTTCGCCATATGCCCTGGATCCTCGCAGATATAACACTTCCTGGTCCCTCTAGGAGGCTTCGCTTTCACTGCTGCCGGTGCTAGGGCTCTGGCTGCTGACTGAGCCCTTGCACTCCCAACCTCCATCGGTTCCACCCCTCCTCCTGTTGGAGGCGTGGATTGCGTACGCGCTGCTTCTCTGGGAAGGAAGGAGGAGCCCCTGGCTGGTTCGCGCCCGCTGCGCCCTTCGTCCCTGCTCCACGGACGTTCTTCCAGCCGCACCCCCACCGCCAGCGCCCTCTGAACGATCTCCTGCGTGGTCCGGGGTCTCTCCCCCCTCGCAATCTCATCTTTAACCGAGTTGTGCAAGCCCTCCCAAAAAAGGTCTCTGACAGGAGCCGAATCTCTGTCCCATTCCAGGGCACTGACCAAAGCGAAAAAGCGGGCATGATACTGCCTTACGCTGGCCCTCCCTTGCCTTAGTCCATGCACCTCCTTTCGGGCAAGATCCACGTCAATGCTTGATAAAAAACAGCCATCCATCGCTTTAATAAAGGCGTCTGCATTTTGGAGCGCAGGATCCTTATCTCTCCACAAATTGCGCAGCCATGCTTTTGCGTCTCCATGCAAATGGGGCATGATGAACCCCACTTTCTCTTGTTCATCTCTAAAGTCTTTGTGCAGTAGTTGCAGTGCACACATTACGTCTGCTCTAAAGTTGGGGTACTGTTGCAAATTCCCATCGAAGTGCGAGACTAGACCGCCTGTGCGTCTCCCCAACCCAATCCCCTCTGATTTGGGTGTCTGTTGCCCTTGCTTCGTAAGCACGTCCAACCTGACCTGGAGATCCCTGTAGGCGGCAGCTGCTTCCTCCTCTCTCTTCCTGGACGCCAGCGCCTCGGCAGTCAGTCGTGAAACTGCTTCTCTGAGTTCCGTTATTTGCTGTTCGGCCGTCATGTTGTCTGCCGTTCGTGAGCTCTCTTGTAGGCACCCGCTTTCTCTCCTCTCCGCGAGGCCGTGGATGCCCACAATTTAAGGAGACGGAGCTTACTGTCAGGGTTACTTCCAGATCCGAGCTCACAGAGGATCACGCTAGCCAGCGGTCGTTAAATAAAAGTCTTTATTGAGTTACAGTCTCCATTCTCGAGCTGCTGCGTGCAACCCTACGTCTTATGCTTAGATCGGCGAAGCTCCGTCTGAGTCTCCGCCCCTTGCGCACCAACTTAATATCCTAGCCCTGCTCCACCTTTTCCGCCTGACAGTTCTCCTCTGGGTCCCTCTGCCCCCCTGGGTCTCTTCCTTCCGGGATTCTTCTGACGCTGACCCCCCGGACCCTTCTGTCTCCTTGCGCCGGGCTTTAGGACCTGGCTCCCTTTCCGGGCTGCCTACTGCGCCACCTTCCTGTGCATTTGAACTTGGCGCGCGCACCCAACCTTCCACTTTCCGTCTAACCGTCACTTCGCTCCCCGATGAAGGTGAGGCCACTCCTGACTCGTGCCCTCCCTCCTGTTGCGAGCTGCCAGCGCTTGCTCCCTGGCGCTCTTCCTCTTTCCTACTCTCTGGCGGTGACGTTGGTCCCGATCTCCAACTGCTCCCCTCTGAGTCCCCTCTGGCTCTTTCTTCCTGGGGTGTCCCCCTAGTCTCCCCCCTTGCCCTGGCCACTGGTGCTCCTTTTTGTGAATCTTCTGATTCACTGGAAAGGCTCGGAGATCTCGGGTCGTCGTCATCACTCATCCTTTCGTCTGCCTCCTCCCCCTCGCTCTCTGTTTCCTCCCTTGCCCTCGCCTCTGCTCCTGAACCCCTGACAATGAGCATTCACTTGGAGTGCGCTCATGTTTTTACCTTTTATTGAAAGCGGCCACAAGTGACTTGGGTGGAGTATAAATAATAAAATTATATTGCTCCTGCTGCTGTTCTTCTCTTACCCTAACTCACATCCAACCCAATACCAAACCTTAACCCGAATGCTCACCCTCACTCAAACCTAATCCTCACTCTAACCCTAAACTTAACCCAAACCTAAGCCTCAGTCTAAACCTAATCCTAATTTAACCCTAACCCTAAGTAATAAAATTATATTTCTCCTTCTGCTGTTCTTCTCTTACCGTAACTCAACCCCAACTTTAACTCCTAATCCTAATCCAACTCAAACCCAACTCTCACTGTAACCCTAACCTTTACCCAAACCTAATCCTAAACGCTTTGCTTCTTTTTGTGGTGTTTTGTGTTATTGCTTCATTTCGTAGGTGTCAGGGGTTCACTGCATCATGCCCCAGCAGGAAGGGGAGCAAGAGGAGTCACAGCTGTTGCTAGGCACGCTGCAAGCGATTCCCCACAAGTACGCAGAATTTTTGGAGGTTTTCTGCGAGAAGGAGGCAGACAAGCTACCCCCCCACAGACCATATGACTGCAAAATTGACCTGCTGCCGGGGGCGGCGCTGCCCAAAGGGAAGCTGTATTCCATGTCTGAAGACGAACTGCAGGAACTCAAAGAGTTCATAGATCATAATTTGAAGCGCGGTTTCATCCGAGAGTCCCAGGCAGCGGGGGGCAGTCCTGTATTCTTTGTGAAGAAGCGAGACACGCCCCAAAAAAGACTCGTAGTGGACTACCGCATTTTGAACAGTGTGACCAAGCCATCGGACTTCCCCATGCCCCGAATCGACGACCTCCTCGCAAAAGTACGCAAGGGCAGCGTGTTCACCAAGTTGGATCTGCGAGGGGCGTACAACCTCATTCGCATGCGGGAAGGAGATGAGTGGAAGACAGCCATGTTCACGCCCCTGGGCACCTACGAATATAGGGTTATGCCTTTTGGATTGCAAAATGGCTCCCACGTTTTTCAAGCTTTCATGCATCACGTGTTGGCGGGGCTCCTCTACAAAACGTGCGTCTGTTTCTTGGATGACATCCTGATCTTTTCGGAATCGCAGCAGGAGCATGACAGACACGTCAGGGAAGTGCTGAGCCGGCTACAGCAACATAGGCTTTACGCCAAGCTGGAGAAGTGCCAATTCGACGTGACGGAGGTGGATTTCCTGGGCTACAAGTTGTCTGACAAGGGGCTCGCCATGGACAGCGCCAAGGTTCGAGCGGTGTTGGATTGGAAAAGCCCACGCAACTGAAAGGAGGTCCAACGGTTTGTCGGCTTCGCGAACTTCTATCGCAAGTTCATCAAAGGCTTCGCTATGCAAACAGCGGCCATCACGGACACGCTCAGTTCCAAGAAAAAGAAGTTCATCTGGACAGCACAGGCGGAGCAGTCCTTTCAGGCGCTCAAGCGTCTTTTCGCGTCGGAAGAACAGCTACTTCATGTCGACCCCAGCAGGCCGATGAGAGTTGAAACAGACGCCTCGGACAGGGCCGTCGGAGCAGTCCTGCTGCAGAAGGACCCGAAGGGGGTTTGGAGGCCGGGAGCGTTTTACTCCAGGAAGCTCAGCAAGTCCGAACAGAACTACACCATCTGGGACAGGGAGTTGCTGGCTATTCATGCAGCGTTCAAAGCATGGAGGCACTTCCTGATCGGCGCCAAGCACACGGTGCAGGTCTGCACGGACCACAAGAATCTGGAGCACTGGCGCACGGCACAGTTCCTGAACCAGAGGCAGATACGTTGGGCTGAGTTCTTTGCGAACTTCGATTTCCGAATAGAGTATGTCCCGGGGGACACCAACATCATGGCGGACGCGCTCTCCCGTAAGCCGCAGTATCTGGAGGACGCCACGCCAGCGGCCGCCATGCACATCTTCGCACCAACAGTGTGGGCGTGCGCTGCGGCGACAGTGGACCTGGAGGCGGTGCGACGAGCGTTGCAGAATGACTCCTTCGCGCAAGCAAAGATGGCAGAGATGCAGAGGGGCACGGCAGCGACCGACGGGTTCCAGCTGAGAGATGGATTGCTCATCCGCAAAGGGGCCATCTACGTGCCGGGAGACGAACTTCGCGCCAAGGTACTGCATCAGCTGCACGACGCGCCCACTGCCGGGCACTTTGGCAAGGAGAAGACGGTGGAATTAGTCGCCAGGGATTTCTGGTGGCCCGGAATGAGAGGGGAAGTCGCGGACTACGTGGCGAGGTGCGACACCTGCCAGAGGGCCAAACCAGTGCACAGACCGCCGGCCGGACTGTTGGAACCGCTGCAAACTCCGGTCGAGCCATGGGAGAGAGTCGCCCTGGACTTCGTCACGGATCTGCCCAGCTCGAGGGGCAAGACGGCCGTGCTGGTGGTGGTGGACTTGTTCTCCAAGATGGCACATTTCATCCCGTGTGCGAAGGTGGCCACGGCGGAACAAACCGCCAAACTGTTCATAGACCACGTGTTCAAGGTTCACGGGCTGCCACGGTCTATTCTGTCCGACCGCGGGCGGCAGTTCATCTCGAATTTCTGGCAGAAGCTGATGGGCTTCCTGAACGTCAAGATCAACCTGGCGTCGGCGAGACACCCGCAGACCAACGGGCAAGCGGAGCGGGTCAATGCCATCATGCAGCAGTACCTGAGATGCTATGCGAATCAACAGCCGGCGACGTGGGTGGATTACCTGCCGCTCGCCGAGTTCGCCTACAACAACACGAAGCACGTGTCCACGGGGGTCACGCCGTTCTTCGCCAACAACGGGAGGCACCCCAGAACCTTCCCGGGACTGGAAAGACTCGTGGAGGGGGAGCCGCAGACAGCAGATGCGTTCGCGTCGGAGTTGCAGGAGGTCCACGATCAGCTGCGGCGGCACCTGGAGCTGGCCAAACACGCATACAAGGTGCAGGCAGACAAACACAGAAGGGTTGGCGAAGAGATCCATGTGGGAGACTGGGTCTGGTTAGCAGCCCACGCAGTGCCGGCCAGGTCGTTGGCCAAGAAGAAATTAGGGCATAAGCAACTGGGGCCCTACCAAGTCGAAGAGCAGGTCAACCCGGTGGCTTTCAGGCTGGCGCTTCCGGAGGGTTCCAGAATGCATCCGGTGTTCCACAGATCGGTGCTCACTCCCTACAAGGCACCGCACAGGTTTCAGGAACCCGGAACGGCGCCGAGTCCGCTCCGAGAGGGAACCAGGCAACGGGGAGTGGCACAGGAGGTGCGCCTCAACGAAGTCACGGATATTTTGGACTCCAGATGGGGGGAAGAGGGGGTAGAATACCTTCTCGCTAAGGAGGGCACCCCGGCCAGTGCCAACAGCTGGGTGCCGGGCTACGCTTTAGATGAACCTCTGCTCAAGGAAGAGTTTCATGCCCTCTTCCCCCATAGGCCAATGCCAGCGGACTTTTTCGACGACTGGCTTTTCACGCCCACGCTTTCAGCCAGCACGTTCCGGGGGTTCGACTCGGATGAGGAACCGACACGAGACGCCCGTTCCCCGGAGGGGTCACCCTCGGGATCTGCCTCAGAACCCTCGTATTGGTGGGATGATCGACCAGAGGAGCAGTGGCGCAGAAAGTGGCTGGAGGGTCCAGGACGAGCAACGGCTCCAGAAGGAAGCGAGGGAGAGACGGACATGGACGTTTTCGGGGACGACCAGGGTTTCGAGCACGGCGGCACAGAGATGGAAGCAGAGGTGACCGTCGTCGACGAGAGCAGGGAGGAAGAACCGGAAGACTTCGGATGGAGGCCCGCCACGGGAAGCGAACTGTACCCGACATTCGTCCCCTTGACACTGCAGCACCCAGTTCCCGCACCGGAAGGAGGGGAGGGGGGAAGAGGGGGCTTCGAGGGGGGGGGATGGATGTCAGGGGTTC
This sequence comes from Podarcis vaucheri, assembly GCF_965113315.1. Lineage (NCBI taxonomy): Eukaryota > Metazoa > Chordata > Lepidosauria > Squamata > Lacertidae > Podarcis > Podarcis vaucheri. Next base: position 140,742,367 of record NC_138759.1, read on the forward strand.
AGGAGCAGAGGCGAGGGCAAGGGAGGAAACAGAGAGCGAGGGGGAGGAGGCAGAAGAAAGGATGAGTGATGACGACGACCCGAGATCTCCGAGTCTTTCCAGTGAATCAGAAGATTCACAAAAAGGAGCACCAGTGGCCAGGGCAAGGGGGGAGACTAGGGGGACACCCCAGGAAGATAGAGCCAGAGGGGACTCAGAGGGGAGCAGTTGGAGATCGGGACCAGCGTCACCGCCAGAGAGTAGGAAAGAGGAAGAGCGCCAGGGATCAAGCGCTGGCAGCTCGCAACAGGAGGGAGGGCACGAGTCAGGAGTGGCCACACCTTCATCGGGGAGCGAAGTGACAGTTAGACGGAAAGTGGAAGGTTGGGCGCGCGCGCCAAGTTCAAATGCACAGGAAGGTGGCGCAGTAGGCAGCCCGGAAAGGGAGCCAGGTCCTAAAGCCCGGCGCAAGGAGACAGGAGAGTCAGGGGGGTCAGCGTCAGAAGAATCCCGGAAGGAAGAGACCCAGGGGGGCAGAGGGACCCAGAGGAGAACTGTCAGGCGGAAAAGGTGGAGCAGGGCTAGGATATTAAGTTGGTGCGCAAGGGGCGGAGACTCAGACGGAGCTTCGCCGATCTAAGCATAAGACGTAGGGTTGCACGCAGCAGCTCGAGAATGGAGACTGTAACTCAATAAAGACTTTTATTTAACGATCGCTGGCTAGCGTGATCCTCTGTGAGCTAGGATCTGGAAGTAACCCTGACAGTAGGTCATGAGGCTTTCTTTGTTTCTTGTGGTGTTGCTTCATTTAGCAGTTTTTTAATTGGCTTTTGTGTTTCTTTTGGTATTGCATCATCTTCATAGGTTGTTTGGATTTCTGATTAATTTGCTTTGGATTTCTGGTAGCTCTGCTTCTTTATGATTTGTTTCTGTGTTTCTGGTGTTTTGGCTTGGTTATGCCAAAAAATTGAAGACATACCACCAGAAGCACAAAAACCAAGAAATATTCCCAAAATGAGGCAAAACCAGGAGACATGAAAACCAAGCCAAATCAATGGAAAAGAAACAATCTCACCCAAAACCGCAGAACCATTTAAAGTAAAAGAAGCAAAACAATTAAATGCAAAAAACAAGCAAAACCACCCCAAATTAAACAAATCAGCAGAAAACAAAAAAGCAATAAAGCCACCAATTACAAAGCAATGCCACAAGAAACTGGAAATCAGTTTTTAAAAAGCAAAACCAGAAACTCAACAAGCATGCAATTTGTGGGAGTCCAAAAGCACTTCAAGCAACAGAAATTAACCAACAGAGCATACTAGTTTTCACTTAGTCTTGGGTTTCTGGTGAATGTGCTTCGTTTGCAGCTGGCTTCATTTCTTTTCCATTGGTTTAGCTTGTTTTTTGGACTTTTGCTTTATTGCTTCTTTTGAGAAGTTTTCTTGTTTTTGCATTCTGGTGGTGTCAGCGGCTGCCTCAGGTCTCAGCTCACAAAAGACCAACGCCAAGCTCTTCTTATATACAAGGATGTTTATTGCAGTTCATTATTGGTTCCACAACCGAGGCGCGCAGCCCCTAGTCTCTAACGTCAGACATTTGAAGTCCCCTCTGAATCAGTCCTGCCTCTACACCAACTTAAGAGGCTTGTGCTAGACCACCTCTTCCTGTCTTTCCTTTTCCGCAGGGTCTTTCTGCCCCCCTGGGTTCCTTCCCTCCTGCTCTCTCCTGAAGCGGATCCCTCAGATGCCTGTTCCCCCCTCCTTCGTGCTTTGGGGCTGGGCTCCTCCTCCGGGCTTTCTCCATTTCCGCGCGCCTCCACATTTGAACTTGGCGCGCGCTCGCTACCCCTGTCCTTCCTTTTGACACTTACACTACTCCCTGTACTACTCTCCGCCTCTTCCAGCAGGACGTTCTCCCCAGATCTCCTTCCCCTGTCTCTTTCCTGCTCCGCTCCGTGTGTCACACTGGGAACCCCCCTCTCTTCCCTTCGTTCCTGCTGGGAAGCTGGCCCCGATCTCCCACTCCCGCTCGGGGTTTCCCTGCTGCTTCCCTGCTCCTGGCAGGTCCCCCCTGTGACCCCCCTTGTCCTGACTAGGGGCGCCCCCTCCTGAGAATCCTCCGATTCACTTGAGAGACTCATGGAAGATCTCAAGTCATTGTCATCTTCTTCCTCACTGTCCTGGGATTCTTCCTCGTCGCTCTCCGTCTCCTCCCTCACCTGTGCCTCTGTCTCTGAACCCCTGACATCCATCCCCCCCTCGAAGCCCCCCTTCCCCCCTCCCGCTGCTCGGGCGCAGGTTCCGGGGGCTCCGTCGTTGCGGAGGTCGCTGCCGGACACAGGTCGTCGACGTCGATCTCCTCTGCTTCCAGTTCATTGTTAGTGTACTCGAACCCATTGTCCTCTCCCAACATGTTCACGTCCTCCCCACCCCCTGATGCCTGGGTGGGGTCTGCTTGCCAAGGACCCACCCGCCACCTCATGCGCCAGTCCTCTTCTGGTTGGTCGTCCCACCAGTAAGAAGGGTCGGTGTCCACCCCCGAACACGATCCCCTTGGAGGGCTCGACTCTGGCGTCGTCTCCTCTGCTGAGGAGAACCCTCGGAAGGTGCTGGCGGAAAGTGTGGGCGTAAAAAGCCAATCGTCGAAAAACTGTGCTGGCATGGGCCTGTGTGGGAAAAGGGCATGGAACTCGTCCTTGAGGAGGGGTTCGTCCAAAGCGTAGTCCGGCACCCAACTGTTGGCGCTGGCCGGGGCGCCCTCCCTGGCGAGAAAATATTCTACTCCCTCTTCCCCCATCTCGAGTCCAGAATCTCTGTGACCTCGTTGATTGGTTCGTCCCTAGGTGACCTCCCCCTCTTGGGCGACTCTCTGCTCGGTTCTGGTGCCGTCCCTGACTCCTGAAACCTGTGTGGGGCCCTGTAAGGGGTGAGCACCGACCTATGAAAGACTCGGTGCATTCTGGAACCTTCGGGGAGGGCCAGTCGAAACGCTACGGGATTGATCCTGGCCTCAACTTGGTACGGCCCTAGTTGCCTGTGTCCTAGCTTCTTTTTAGCTAACGACTTGGCCGGCACCGCTTGGGCCGCTAACCATACCCAGTCTCCCACCTGGATGTCTCCCCCTCCCTCCTGTGTTTGTCCGCCTGCACCTTATAGGCTTGTTTAGCTAGCTCTAAATGTCTCCGTAGCTCGTCGTGCACCTCTTGCAATTCTGCTGCGAAATGGTCGGCTTCCTGTGGCTCCCCCTCCCCCGTCGTTACGAGCCCCAGGAAGGTTCTGGGATGCCGTCCATTGTTAGCGAAGAACTGCGTCACCCCCGTAGACGCGTGCTTCGTGTTGTTGTAGGCAAACTCAGCCATCGGCAGGTAATCCACCCAAGCCGCGGGTCGCTGATTGGCGTAACATCTCAGGTACTGCTGCATGATCGCGTTGACCCTCTCTGCTTGGCCGTTGGTCTGCGGATGTCTCGCCGACGACAGGTTGATTTTGACGTGCAGGATCCCTAGGAGCTTCCGCCAGAAACTGGACACAAACTGGCGCCCCCTGTCGGACAGAATGGACCGTGGCAACCCATGCACCTTGAACACGTGGTCAATGAACAGTTTGGCTGTCTGCTCCGCTGTCGCCACCTTCGCGCAAGGAATGAAATGCGCCATCTTGGTGAACAGGTCTACAACCACAAGCACCGCCGTCTTGCCTCGCGAACTGGGCAGATCAGTGACAAAGTCCAGTGCCACCCTCTCCCACGGTTGCAGTGGCGTTTCCAGCGGTTCCAGCAGTCCCGCTGGCTTCTGGTGCACTGGCTTGGACCTTTGGCACGTGTCACACCTGGCGACGTACTCCGCGACCTCCCCTCGCATCTGGGGCCACCAAAAGTCTCTGGCCACTAATTCCGTTGTCTTTTCCTTGCCGAAGTGGCCAGCGCTGGGTGCGTCGTGCAACTGCTGCAGAACCTTCGCGCGGAGATCGTCTCCCGGAACGTAGAGAGCACCTTTACGGGTCAGCAGGCCGTCGCGTATCTGGAACTCGTCGTCCTTCGCTGTGCCCCTCCGCACCTCTTCCATCTTGGACTGTGCGAACGGATCCGCCTGCCAACGCGCGACGCACCGCCTCCAGGTCCACGGCGGCTGAAGCGCACACCCACGCCTGCGGTGCAAAAATGTGCTTGGCTGCCACCGGTGCCGCTGCCTCGAGATACTGCGGTTTCCTGGAGAGCGCATCTGCTATGACATTGTTGTCGCCTGGGATGTACTCTATCCTGAAATCGAAATCCGCAAAGAACTCCGCCCAGCGTATGTGCCTCTGGCTCTGTAGCTTCGCCGTGCGCCAGTACTCTAGGTTCTTGTGGTCCGTGCGGACCTGCACGGTGTGGTTGGCTCCGATGAGAAAGTGCCTCCACGCCTTGAAAGCTGCGTGGATGGCCAGCAACTCCCTGTCCCAAATGGTGTAGTTCTGCTCCGACTTGCTGAGCTTTCTGGAGTAGAAAGCACAGGGCCTCCAGTTTCCCTGCGGGTCTTCCTGTAAGAGGACGGCCCCCACCGCTCTGTCAGATGCGTCAGTCTCCACCCTCATGGGCCTGCCAGGATTCACGTGTAGCAGCTGTTCTTCGGACGCGAAGAGACTCTTAAGTCTCCTGAAGGACTGCTCCGCTTGGTCCGTCCAGGTGAACTTCTTCTTCTTGGAGCTGAGAGTGTCCGTGATAGCTGCCGTCTCCTTGGCGAAACCCCTGATGAACTTGCGGTAAAAGTTGGCGAAGCCGACGAACCTCTGGACCTCTTTCCGATTTCGCGGGCTCTTCCAGTCCAACACCGCGCGGACCTTGGCGCTGTCCATGGCTAGTCCCCTGTCGGACAGCCTATAGCCCAGAAAATCCACCTCCGTCACGTCGAATTGGCACTTCTCCAGCTTGGCGTAGAGCCTGTGCTCCCGTAGCCTCTGCAGGACCTCCTTCACGTCGCTCTCGTGAGCCTCCGGCGCTTCTGAGAAGATCAGAATGTCGTCGAGTAAACATACGCACTTCTTGTAGAGGAGTCCCGCTAGCACATGATGCATAAAAGCTTGGAAAAAGTGGGAGCCATTTTGGAGACCAAACGGCATAACTCTGTATTCGTAGGTGCCCAACGGCGTGAACATGGCCTTCTTCCACTCATGACCCTCTCGCACGCGTATGAGATTGTAAGCTCCGCGGAGATCCAACTTGGTGAAGATCTTCCCTTTCCGCACCGTCGCGAGCAGGTCGTCGATCTTGGGCATGGGGAAGGCCGCGGGCTTTGTCTTTGAGTTTATGAATCTGAAGTCTACGATGAGCCTCTTTTGGGGCGTGTCTCTCTTCTTCACAAAAAACACAGGACTGCCCCCTACAGCCTTCGATTCTCGGATGAATCCCCGCTGCAGATTGTGATCTATGAATTCCCGGAGCTCCTGCAGCTCCTCCTCGGACATGGAATACAGCTTCACAGGCGGCAGCGTTGTCCCTGGCAAGAGGTCAATAGCGCAATCGTAGGGCCGGTGAGGTGGCAACTGGTCAGCCTCCTTCTCGCAGAAAACCTCCAAAAACCCCTTGTACTTGAGGGGTACTGCTTGCGCCATGCTGAGACGTAGCTGCTGCCCCTCCTCTTGGCCCTCCTCCTCCTGACCGGTCTGGATGCAATGCTGCGCGCAATAGGACGAGCCGAAGGTGAGCTGCCGCTGGTACCACGCCATGGTCGGGCTGTGCCTATCCAGCCAACTCATGCCTAACACTATAGGCGTGTCTGACAGGCGGGTGACGTTGAAACTGATGACTTCTCGGTGATTGCCAATCTGCATCACCATGGGCGGCGTCTGTTGTACCACTTGCCCCCCCAGCAGCTTCCTGCCATCCACTGTGACGACGTTCAATGGCAGCGTGGCTGGCAGAAGCTCTATGCGATGCTGCTTGACGAACTGCACCCCCACGAAGTCTGCGTTGCTCCCACTGTCAACTGTGATGGGGACCTCCAGGGTGCGTCCATTAGGTAGCTGGAGGGTTGCAGTGAGCTGCACTACAGGTTTGGGTGGCAGGGGGTCTGTAGGCTGCAAAGGCGCTGGGGACTGCTCTATTGACTTGCCTGGCTGTGCCCCAACATTGCTGATTCCAGCCAGGCATTGTCGTTTCCCTGACACAGCTCTTCATGCTGTGCTGCTGCATTTACTGTCGCCAAGGCTGCAGTGTGCTGCCGGAGCCTCTGGGGACACTCTTTCGCCATGTGCGTTGCACTGTCACAGACGTAACACTTCCTGTTCCCTCTAGGAGGCTTCTTCTTGACTGTTCCGGACGCTGGGGCTCCGGCCACTGACTGAGCCTTTGCACTCCCCAGTTCCATAGGCTCCTCCCCTGGCTGCAGCTGAGGGGAGAGACGCGGACGTCCTGGATCTCTGGGAAACAAAGGAGGCACTCTAGACGGTGCGTGAAGCTGGCTACCCCCCTCATTGCGCCAAGGGCGTTCTTCCTGGCGCACTCCAATGGCAAGCGCACGCTGCACCACGTCTGCCAGGGTTTTAGGTCTGTCCCCCCTAGCCAGCTCGTCCTTCACTGGGCCAGAGAGCCCCTCCCAAAATAAGTCTCTGACAGCCAGAGAATCTTTCTCCCATCGCAGCACATTCAGCAAGGCGAAAAAGCGAGCATGGTACTGACGTACGGAAGCCTTGCCTTGCCTTAAACCATGGATCTGCTGGCGTGCCACATCCACATCCACACTAGACTGAAAGCAAGCGTCCATTTGATAAATTCATCAGAGTCCCTTCGAGCAGGGCAATCCTCGCGCCACAGATTGCGCAGCCAAGCCCTCGCTTCCCCATGCAAGTGGGACACAATGAAACCCACCTTTTCCTCCTCATCTTTAAAGTCGTCGCGAAGCAAATGCAACGCATATTCTACGTCTGCTTTAAAACTGGGGTATTGTTGCAGGTTCCCATCGAAGTGGGCTACCAAGTTGCCCCCTCTTCTGCCCAGTGCTACTCCAGCAGCTTTGGTCCCCGGGAACCCCACTTGGCATGCATGATCCCACCTGGCTTGCAGATCTTGGCACCGCTTTTCCGCCTCTTCCCCCTTCTTCTGGGAGACCACTACCTCAGTGGTAAGTCGGGAGACTGCGTTGCGTAGCTCAGCTATCTGCTGCTCCATACTCATGGCTGCCAAACTTCGTGAGCTTTGCAAAAAAAAAATTTGCGTAGTTTGGGAGGGGACTTACTGTCTGCGGCTGCCTCAGGTCTCAGCTCACAAAAGACCAACGCCAAGCTCTTCTTATATACAAGGATGTTTATTGCAGTTCATTATTGGTTCCACAACCGAGGCGCGCAGCCCCGAGTCTCTAACGTCAGACATTTGAAGTCCCCTCTGAATCGGTCCCGCCCCTGCACCAACTTAAGAGGCTTGTGCTAGACCACCTCTTCCTGTCTTTCCTTTTCCGCAGGGTCTTTCTGCCCCCCTGGGTTCCTTCCCTCCTGCTCTCTCCTGAAGCAGATTCCTGAGATGCCTGTTCCCCCCTCCTTCGTGCTTTGGGGCTGGGCTCCTCCTCCGGGCTTTCTCCATTTCCGCGCGCCTCCACATTTGAACTTGGCGCGCGCTCGCTACCCCTGACCTTCCTCTTGACACTTACACTACTCCCTGTACTACTCTCCGCCTCTTCCGGCAGGACGTTCTCCCCAGATCTCCTTCCCCTGTCTCTTTCCTGCTCCGCTCCGTGTGTCACACTGGGAACCCCCCTCTCTTCCCTTCGTTCCTGCTGGGAAGCTGGCCCCGATCTCCCACTCCCGCTCGGGGTTTCCCTGCTGCTTCCCTGCTCCTGGCAGGTCCCCCCTGTGACCCCCCTTGTCCTGACTAGGGGCGCCCCCTCCTGAGAATCCTCCGATTCACTTGAGAGACTCATGGAAGATCTCAAGTCATTGTCATCCTCTTCCTCACTGTCCTGGGATTCTTCCTCGTCGCTCTCCGTCTCCTCCCTCACCTGTGCCTCTGTCTCTGAACCCCTGACAAGTAGGTTTTTGTGTTTTTAGTGGTTGACTTCATTGTTGGAATGGTCATTAGACATTTCTGGTGGTTTTGCTTCATTTCTGGTGGTTTTCCTTTTATTCTTGGGATTATCAGATCTCATACAAATTAATATTCTCAAAGGTGCAAAACCCAAAAAACCTAGAAATGAAGCAAACTCACCATAAATCCAGCACCCAATCTGTTATGTACTAACCTTGGATCCTAGAAGGCAACAACTGATTGGTCTTTTCCTGCAGGCCAATCAGGCTCCAAGAGGGAAGCAGAGTTAGCCAGTCAGACGGGACTCATTGTGTAAATAATGTATATAAAAGCCTGAGGTTTGGGGGGGGGGCAATAAAGAGCATGAAATACATACAAGACTCTGAGTATATTTCACAATTGTAATTTATATAAAAGAATATATGAAACGAAAACCACAGAAAAAATTCAACATAATCCCAAAAACAAACCAGAAACAACAGAAAGAAACCACATCCACCAAAGATGAGAAAACCAATTGAATAGAAATTCAAGAAACTCACGCAGTAAACATCTCAGGGAAAAGCAAAATCACCCCCACACCATGCAAAACTAAGGTTTAACTGGCTTTGGGGTTTCTGCGCAATTTACTTTCCCCCTCTTTTGGGGGGTTTCTGATGGTATTTCTTCTGCTTCTCACATTTCTGCTTCTTTTCAATTGGTTTTGGGATTCTGGTGAATTTGGTAATGATTTGATTAAAGTCTCTGTCTGGCAATTTTCCTTTTTCATGAATTCCTTCCTTGTTGGGTTTCTGGTATCTCACTTTTGGTTTTCACATTTCTCTTAGTTTTGCTACGTTTCAGGTAGTTTGCTTACTTTTTGGAATTATCCAGTCTCATAAAAATGAAGCAATATCATTAGAAGCTTAAAAAGCATGGGGGGAAAAACCCCAGGCACTAACCCTAACCCTGAACGTCCACCTATCCCCTGCCCTAGCCCTAACCCTAACCCTGATATTCTGGTCATCCATCTTGGGGATAACAATCTGGTGAGGTAAATTCAGTTGAGATCACTAAATATCAGCTGTGCTTCCTCATCCCTGAGTTTATCATAGTTTGGTTTGGAATGTTGTAGAGGTGCTTATGGAGTGGGGGCAGCCTTCCTAAGAAGGTGGATGGGCAAGACATAAAGCTAATCATTCTACAACAATGTTTGTGTTTGAAAATGTGGGTGCTTATATCCCTCATGGCAGAATTATGTTCTGTGCCCCACAGTTGTATAGACCTGGTGGTATGCATCTTTCTGATTTGGGTTGTGACATGATTCTTAAGGATCTGCAAAGAGCTCTGTTTGAGCACTTGCGTGTTTGTGGGTGGAGGTGAACAAGCACACCTGCCCAGACTTACCAGTAATTTGATTTGGTTACATTGGTCGAATCTGACTAGTTTTGCTGATCCTCAAGTTGTTATATTTAATAAATACAACCACTTTTGGTTGTCTTGACTCTTCCTCCTGATGTGCTAGGAACCACTCCGTTTGGGGGGCACTGCAAAACATGTGGTTTTTACTGCAAACATTTTGCCAGACTTTGGCCTTGATTTGGAGTGAATCAGGCAATGTTGGGTCTTGGGGTGACCTTATGACCCCTGTCACTTACTTGGTTTGTCGGGCAAAATGCTAAAAAAATTCTACAATGTCTGGCAAAATGCTACAAAACTTTTGCCAGACTTTGGCACCAGTTTGGAGTGAACCGGACAATGTTGGGTTTTGGATATTAATTATGAACCCCGGTTTGATGTATCAATTACTCTATGGGGTGTTACAAAATGTGGGGGTTTTGCTGCAAAACTTTTACCAAACATCAGTTGTGATGGGATCCCAGATTTGGGGTTTTGTAGTTAAATGAAGCATTCTTTCAGTGCTTCTCGGGAAATGTGCAGTTTCCGTCAGATCAAACTAATACTACTGGATAAAATGATATTGTCAGGGGTTCAGGAGCAGAGACGCAGAGAAGGGAGGAAGCAGAGAGCGAGGGGGAGGAATCCGAAGGGAAAATGAGTGATGATGACGACCCGAGATCTCCAAGCCTAAGCAGTGAGTCAGAGGACTCCCAAAAGGGAGCCCCAGTGAGCAGAGCAAGGGGGGGATCCGGGGGGACACCCCAGGAGGAAGGGAACAGAGGAGATTCAGAGAGCAGCAGCTGGAAGTCGGGACCCACGCTCATAACTGAGGGCGGCAGCAGTTGGAAGTCGGGACCCACGCTCAAGACTGAGAGCAGCAGGGAGGAAGGTAGCCAGGCATCGGGTTCCGGAGGCTGTCAGCAGGAGGGAGGGCACGAGTCAGGGGTGGTCACGCCCTCCTCAGAGAGCGAGGCAACGGTTAAGAGGAAAGTAGAGAGTTGGGCGCGCGCGCCAAGTTCAAATGCAGCGGAAGCTGGAGCAGTAAGCAGCCCGGAGAGTGAGCCAGGTCCTAAAGCCCGCCGCAAGGAGGCAGAAGGATCAGGGGGGTCAGCGTCAGAGGAGAGTAGAAGGGAGGAGGCCCAGGGGGGCAGAAGGACCCAGAGACGTAGGGAGAGGCGAAGGAGGTGGAGCAAGGCTAGGGTATTAAGCTGGTGTGCAAGAGGCGGGGACTCAGACGGGTCTTCGCCGACCTAGGGCAGAAGGTGTAGAGCTGCACGCTGCAGTTCGGAAATGAAACCTGTAACTTAATAAAGACTCTTATAAAGTGAACGCTGGCGGACTTGGTCCTATGTGAGCTGGGACTGGGTGGCAGCTCTGACAGTAAGACCCGTCTCTAAAAAGCTTCGGACACCTGATATCTCGCAGCGGAGAGAGAGGCAGCTGGAGGAGGGGATCGGTGTTTGGGAGCAAGCTCACGACGGTTAGCAGAGATGACGGAAGCAGAGAAAGTTGCAGCGCTGCAACAGGCAGTTACCCAATTGAACGCGGAGGTACTGGCATCCAAGAAGAGGGAGGAGGATGCGGCAGCCGCCTACAGAGATCTCCACGCCAGGTTTGAAGCATGGGTTAAACACGGGCAGCCAGGACCCAGACCGGAGGGGGTTGGGTTGGCACGGAGAGCAGGAGGGCTTGTGGCTCACTTCGATGGGAATTTACAACAGTACCCCAATTTTCGAGCAGACGTAATGTGCGCACTGCAACTGCTGGCAAAAGACTTTAGAGATGAGGAAGAGAAAGTGGGGTTCATACTATCCCATTTGCAGGGGGATGCTAAAGCGTGGCTACGCAATTTGTGGAGGGATAAAGATCCGGCGCTTCAGAATGCAGATGCCTTTATCAAAGCGATGGATGCGTGTTTTTTGTCTACTATTGATGTGGATCTTGCCCGACGGGAGATTCATGGACTGAAACAAGGGAGGGCAAGCGTCCGGCAGTACCACGCCCGCTTTTTTGCGCTGGTCAGTGCCTTAGAGTGGGACCGGGATTCGCCCCCTGTCAGAGACCTGTTCTGGGAGGGTCTAAGCTCAGCGGTCAAGGATGAAATTGCAAGGGGGGAGAGGCCCCGAAGCACGCAGGAGGTGGTCCAAAGGGCGCTGACTGTGGGGGTGAGGCTGGAAGAACGTCCCTGGTGCAGAGATGAAGGACGTGGAGGGCGCGAAGCAGCGAGAAGTTTCTCTTTCGTTCCAAGAGAAGCAGCGCGTGCGCAATCCACACCTCCGCCAGGAGGGGGAGGGGAACCGATGGAGGTTGGAGGTGCAAGGGCTCAGTCAGCAGCCAGAGCCCAAGCACCGACAGCAGTGAAAGCGAAGCCTCCTAGAGGGAACAGGAAGTGTTACATCTGCGAGGATCCAGGCCATTTGGCGAAAGAGTGTCCCCGGAGGCTCCACAAGCACACTGCAGCCTCAGCAATGGTGACTGCAGCAACGCAGCAAGGGGAACCACAGCAGGGAAACGACGATGTCTGGCTGGAGACAGAGGCACTGGGGCCCAGCCAGACGCATCAGTGAAGCAGTCCCCAGCGATCTTGCAACCCACGGACCCCCTCCCACCCAAACCAGTAGTGCAGCTCACAGCATCTCTCCAGCTACCCGATGGCGTCACTATAGAAGTGCCGCTTTCTGTGGATTCTGGAAGCAACGCAGACTTTATAGCGCAGGATTTTGTGGAGCAGCACGCTATACAGCTACTGCCTGCCACTCTGCCCCTGCAAGTCGTCACAGTGGATGGCAGAGAGTTGCTAGGGGGGCAGGTGGTGAAGCAAACGCCACCGATGGTGATGCGCCTTGGCAACCACAGGGAAGTCATCAGTTTTAATGTCACCCAACTGTCGGACACGCCCATTGTGTTGGGCATGAGTTGGCTGGACAGGCACAGTCCGACACTGGCTTGGTACCAGAGACAGCTGATCTTCGGCTCCTCTTATTGCGCAGAACACTGCATCCTGCCCAGACAGGAGGGAGAGGAGGAGGAATCACAACTGCAGTTGGGAACGTTGCAAGCAGTCCCCCACAAATACGCGGACTTTCTGGAGGTCTTCTGTGAGAAAGAGGCTGACAAGCTACCACCGCACAGGCAATATGACTGCAAGATTGACCTCCTACCAGGGGCGACGCTGCCGAAAGGGAAGCTGTATTCCATGTCTGAGGACGAATTACAGGAACTCAAACAGTTCATAGATCACAATTTGCAGCGCGGTTTCATCCGGGAGTCCAGGGCAGTAGGGGGCAGTCCTGTTTTCTTCGTGAAGAAGAAGGACACGCCCCAGAAAAGACTGGTGGTGGATTTTCGCCTCTTAAACAAGATGACCAAGCCTTCTGATTTCCCCATGCCCAGGATTGACGACCTGCTAGCGACGGTGCGCAAGGGACGCGTGTTCACCAAGTTGGACCTGCGAGGTGCGTACAATCTCATCCGCATGAGGGAGGGCGATGAGTGGAAGACAGCCATGTTCACGCCTCTGGGCACCTACGAATACAGAGTGATGCCGTTTGGATTGCAAAACGGTTCTCACTGTTTCCAAGCTTTCATGCATCATGTGTTGGCGGGACTCCTTTACAAGAAGTGCGTCTGCTTTCTGGATGACATCCTGATATTCTCCGACTCGCAGCAAGCCCATGACCAAGATGTTCGGGAGGTGCTGAAGAGGCTGCAGCAGCATAGACTGTACGCCAAACTGGAGAAGTGCCAGTTCGACACGACGGAGGTGGATTTCTTGGGTTACAAGTTGTCGGACAAGGGGCTAGCCATGGACAGCGCCAAGGTTCGTGCGGTGTTGGATTGGAAGAGCCCGCGCAATCGGAAGGAGGTCCAGCGGTTTGTCGGCTTCGCCAACTTCTATCGCAAGTTTATCAAGGGGTTCGCGATGCAGACGGCGGCCATTACGGACACGCTAAGCTCCAAGAAAAAGAAATTCATCTGGACGGAGCAGGCGGAGCAGTCCTTTCAGGCACTCAAGCGTCTCTTCGCGTCGGAAGAGCAACTGCTGCATATCGACCCCAGCAAACCGATGCGGGTAGAGACAGACGCGTCCGATAGAGCAGTGGGAGCTGTCCTGCTGCAAAGGGACCCACAGGGGGTCTGGAGGCCGGGAGCGTTCTACTCCAGAAAGCTCAGCAAGTCGGAGCAGAACTACACCATCTGGGACAGGGAGTTGCTGGCCATTCATGCAGCTTTCAAGGCGTGGAGGCACTTCCTGATCGGCGCCAAGCACACGGTGCAGGTCTGCACGGATCACAAGAATCTGGAGCACTGGCGCACGGCTCAGTTCCTGAACCAGAGGCAGATACGTTGGGCGGAGTTCTTTGCTGACTTCAATTTCCGAATAGAGTACGTCCCAGGCGACACCAACGTCATGGCGGATGCACTGTCCCGCAAACCGCAATACCTCGAAGAGGCGACGCCAGCGGCAGCCATGCACATCTTCGCGCCAACAGCGTGGGCGTGCGCTTCAGCCACAGTAGACCTGGATGCGGTGCGGCGGGCGTTGCAGGACGACTCCTTCGCGCGGGCGAAGATGGCAGAGGTGCACAAGGGCACGGCGAAGGGCGACGAGTTCCAGATACGAGACGGCTTGCTCTTACGTAAAGGGGCCATCTACGTGCCGGGAGACGAACTTCGCGCCAGGGTACTGCAGCAGCTGCACGACGCACCCACGGCCGGGCACTTTGGCACGGAAAAAACGGTGGAATTAGTCGCAAGGGACTTTTGGTGGCCCAGACTGAGAGGGGAAGTCGCGGACTACGTTGCGAGGTGCGACACCTGCCAGAGGGCCAAACCGGTGCACAAACCACCGGCGGGACTGCTGGAACCGCTGCAAACGCCGTTTGCACCGTGGGAGAGAGTGGCCCTGGACTTTGTTACGGATCTACCCAGCTCGAGAGGCAAGACAGCTGTACTAGTGGTGGTGGACTTGTTCACCAAGATGGCACATTTCATTCCGTGTGCGAAGGTGGCCACGGCGGAACAAACCGCCAAACTGTTCATAGATCACGTGTTCAAAGTGCATGGTCTGCCGCGGTCTATCCTGTCCGACCGCGGGCGCCAGTTCGTCTCGAATTTCTGGCAGAAGCTGATGAGTTTTCTAAATGTCAAGGTCGATCTGGCATCAGCAAGACACCCGCAGACCAACGGGCAAGCAGAGAGGGTCAATGCCATCATGCAGCAGTACCTGAGATGCTATGCCAATCAACAACCTGCGACCTGGGTGGATTACCTGCCGCTCGCCGAGTTCGCTTACAACAACACGAAGCACGTGTCCACAGGGGTGACGCCGTTCTTCGCCAACAATGGGAGGAATCCCAGAACCTTCCCGGGACGGGAGAGAGTGGGGGACGGAGAACCACAGACGGCGGACGCGTTCGCGTCAGAGTTGCAGGCGGTACACGATCAACTCAGACGGCAGCTGGAGCTAGCTAAGCACGCCTACAAGGTGCAAGCTGACAAGCACAGGCGGGTTGGCGAAGAGATCCAAGTGGGAGACTGGGTCTGGTTGGCAGCCCACGCAGTGCCGACCAGGTCACTAGCCAAGAAGAAGTTGGGGCACAAGCAAATTGGTCCGTACCAAGTCGAAGCACAGATCAACCCGGTAGCCTTCCGACTAGCGCTGCCGGAGGGTTCCAGAATGCATCCGGTGTTCCACAGGTCGGTGCTCACTCCCTACAAGGCACCTCACAGATTCCAGGAGCCAGGGACGGCACCGAGTCCGTTCCAGGAGCGGACGGAGACGCGAGGGGTGACGCAGCAAGACCCCATCAACGAGGTCACGGAGATTTTGGACTCCAGATGGGGAGAAGAGGGAGTCGAATACCTCCTAGCCAGAGAGGGCACCCGGGCCAGCGCCAATAGCTGGGTGCCAGACTACGCTTTGGAGGAACCCCTGCTCAAGGACGAGTTTCATGCCCTTTTCCCACACAGACCCATGCCAGCGAGCTTCTTCGACGACTGGCTGTTCACGCCCACACTTTCTTCCAGCACGTTCCATGGATTCGACTCGGACGGGGAACCAGCACTGAGCACCCGTTCCCCAGAAGGATCGCCGGCGGGTTCGGCGTCAGACACCTCGTATTGGTGGGACGATCGACCGGAGGAGCAATGGCGCAGGAAGTGGCTGGAGATGCCAGGTCGAGCGACCGACGCAGAGACTGACATGGACGTGTTCGGGGAGGACCTTGGGTTCGAGCACGGCGGTACAGAGATGGAAGCGGAACAGGTCAACGTCGGCGACCGCGAGGAGGAAGACTCGGAGGTCTTCAGTTGGCGGCCACCCACGGGGAGCGAACTGTATCCGGCATTCCCTCCCGTGATGATGGAGCACCCAGCACCCACACCTGAAAGCGGGGAGGGGGGAAGGGGGGGCTTCGAGGGGGGGATGGATGTCAGGGGTTCAGGAGCAGAGACGCAGAGAAGGGAGGAAGCAGAGAGCGAGGGGGAGGAATCCGAAGGGAAAATGAGTGATGATGACGACCCGAGATCTCCAAGCCTAAGCAGTGAGTCAGAGGACTCCCAAAAGGGAGCCCCAGTGAGCAGAGCAAGGGGGGGATCCGGGGGGACACCCCAGGAGGAAGGGAACAGAGGAGATTCAGAGAGCAGCAGCTGGAAGTCGGGACCCACGCTCATAACTGAGGGCGGCAGCAGTTGGAAGTCGGGACCCACGCTCAAGACTGAGAGCAGCAGGGAGGAAGGTAGCCAGGCATCGGGTTCCGGAGGCTGTCAGCAGGAGGGAGGGCACGAGTCAGGGGTGGTCACGCCCTCCTCAGAGAGCGAGGCAACGGTTAAGAGGAAAGTAGAGAGTTGGGCGCGCGCGCCAAGTTCAAATGCAGCGGAAGCTGGAGCAGTAAGCAGCCCGGAGAGTGAGCCAGGTCCTAAAGCCCGCCGCAAGGAGGCAGAAGGATCAGGGGGGTCAGCGTCAGAGGAGAGTAGAAGGGAGGAGGCCCAGGGGGGCAGAAGGACCCAGAGACGTAGGGAGAGGCGAAGGAGGTGGAGCAAGGCTAGGGTATTAAGCTGGTGTGCAAGAGGCGGGGACTCAGACGGGTCTTCGCCGACCTAGGGCAGAAGGTGTAGAGCTGCACGCTGCAGTTCGGAAATGAAACCTGTAACTTAATAAAGACTCTTATAAAGTGAACGCTGGCGGACTTGGTCCTATGTGAGCTGGGACTGGGTGGCAGCTCTGACAGATATGGTTGTTGATTATCAGACAGTTCTCCCATTTATCAAGGAAAACGTCTGTTATGGGTGGCTTTTGCTTGGTGTGTGTGACTGTTGACAGACAGATTTGAAAAGGAACACAGCTTCCTCTGTTTGTCTCACAGTAACTTACTGGCCTTTTTGATTATGCAGTCGGCTCGCCCAACACTTCCAGCTGGATTCCGAGGACAGGAAATGATTCTGCTAAAGGCTTTCTGTGAATATACCATTAATTCCAGTTGATTTGTTTTAATGGTCACATAAAGGCACTTTCTTTGGTTATAAAATGATGTTGTGAGTCTTATATCTGAGCAGTCAATAAACTCCCTCCCCCACAGAAACGCTTGTCTTACTTCTTCTTCTGCTTGGCATCCATACTTACATGTTTGTTTAAAGAAAGACTAACCCCACCCCGAACCCCACCTCCAGCTTTCATTTTATTATTCTAGTGACTAGTCACTGTTCATAGCAACACTTGATTTTGTTCCTAGACAAACTGCCCTGAAAGACAGTTACTATGAACTACATGTGTCTTCTTGATATATAAGGTTGTTGCTAGTTTCTGCAAAACACTTCTTTATCTTTCAACAAGAAATAAATGAATAGCAGGCTGCCCTAAGGAAGAAGTGTGATTGCATCTGGAATATCAGACTCTCTGTATTTTTATTTATTTACTTGATTTAGGGGTGGCCGCTTCACCCCCTGGTTATGCCCATGTCCCCAACTAACTGAGCTTCTTGGGATCATCCTGCCATGCTGTGAGCTACTACATTATCCTGCACTTTACAGAACCTTCCTTAGAGAATAAAAAACTGAGGCAAATTTCCAGTCTAAACAGGCTACACAAAAAGAAACAGCAGCGATTCTTTATGTTTGACTTAGAATCATAGAATCATAGAGTTGGAAGAGACCACAAGGGCCATCGAGTCCAACCCCCTGCCAAGCAGGAAACACCATCAGAGCACTCCTGACATATGGTTGTCAAGCCTCTGCTTAAAGACCTCCAAAGAAGGAGACTCCACCACACTCCTTGGCAGCAAATTCCACTGTCGAACAGCTCTTACTGTCAGGAAGTTCTTCCTAATGTTTAGGTGGAATCTTGTGCTTGAGCGCCTGATATCTCAGAAAATCAACATCAGTGTTGGGGTGGGTGGGTCAGGGCATTTCCAAAATGTTATGATAGATGGAGCCATGGATGTGGCCAAGGGGGGCCAACTAAATAAAAATAAATAAAAATACATAGCTAACTGAGGTTCTGAGCCCCTAACAAAAGGCCTGCCCCCACTAACAAAAATGCTGGCTACGCCCATGGATGAAGCCAACTACAGTGTAGCATGTGTGGGCCGTGGGGGCACAAATTTGTGGCAGGGGGCACAAACAGGTGCCCCTAAAGCAGGCTCCCTCATTGGTGCCTGGCTCTGTGTGAGAAGGAGCTGACCTAAGCTGCTTTGCTTCTGCTGGCCAGAGTTCTGTCCTTATGTTAGGCCTGACCCAGGGAAGAGAGCAGGAGGGTGGGTGGCCGCAGTGCACCTCGCTCCCAGTCACAGCAGCAGCTCCGCCTCCGGGTCACGTCTGACCTGGCGCACTCAAGGAGCCTGAGCAGCAGCTTCCCTGCCCCTCTCCTCCCCTGGACATGTGGGGCATGCCCCTCTCCCCTCGTTGAGTTCTGCAAAGGCAGCCTGAGACTGAGGAGGAAAGAGCTCACTGCTCATGCCAACCCTAGAGAGGATGTAAGAAAGAAGCAGGCTGTTGGAGGACAGCAGAGAAGCAATTGAGCTTGGTGGAGCAGTGCCCCAGTCCCCCTTAAGGATGAGCCTCCACTGACAGGGAGCAAGAAGGAATTTTAAATGGCGAAAGACAGGAGTGCCTGGCGTGCTCTGGTCCATGGGGTCACGAAGAGCCGGACACGACTAAACGACTAAACAACACAATATTGGCATGGGAACTACAGTAGTTCAATACTGCAATTTGTCTACCCTACTTAATATTTGCCATTAAGGAAAGTATAAAGTCATAGAGTAAATCCTTTCAGCTTGTTGATGTGAAGCAGCAGACCTCAATCTGATAGAATTATTGAATATTCAGAAGTATACCTCTCCACTACTCCTTAGTCAGGCTAGTTTTGGGCATTTATGGCAAGATTATCCCAAGTGGAAAGGAATAATGTATTTTCACTGTTATGTATTCAGTGGTCTGTCTTTGCTTCCCATTGTCTCAGGAATTGGGTAATTACCATCTCAAAGGAATGGCCAGACTACCAGGAAAGGCAATCAGATAAGGCATTATCAGATAACTTGGCAGACAGGAAAAACAACATTCAAATTTCTATTGTAGAAATTTCCCTTTTCTGTGATGTAGGTATGATGTTTGTGGGGGTGGTCTTGAGCTCCAGGGCAGGGAATTTCAAAATGGCAAGCACACATTGTTCGCGGTCCTCCTCCCCTCTCCTGCGTGTGAGAGGAGCACCCTGTTGCAACAGTTTAATAAAGATCAGGCTTACTAGCTGCTTTGCTTCTCAATATTCTCTGGTTGGCCTCTGTTATTTTCTCCTGCCGATGGAGAACCTACAAGGTTCTCCAATAAAGGAATAAGGGCAGATTTTGTTTACAACAACACAAAGACATCTGAAACTGTCCAATAAACTGCAAGAGTTTATGGAAAATTGCTTTCACACACTAAAAGTTCCCTGCAACTAGAAAGCCAGCAAAGCAGGGGAAAGGCTAGCTTTTTTAATTGACAAGTACCTTCTCTATGATGTGCTAGGCTTTGGTTTTTACGCATAGAAGTGTTATTCCCCACCTGTATCTTGAAGTAGTATGGTCCATTTGGCCACCTCATTCTGCTGCATATGGAGAGTGCTGGAATTTTTAATTCTTAAGGAAACATTGTGTCTATTTTTCCCACATGAGATGTTTCTTTACTTATATCAATAATGTTATGAAAGACTTGTAGCATGCTTCAAGCTGATTAGCACTGCAAACTGCAGCTCCACCAATCACCGTGGGGCATCCTCCAGCTTCAGGTGTCATATTCAAAATCGCACAAGCCTGAGCGGGAAACCACATTTTCAGGAGTTCTTTAATAGAAGTATGGGATAGATACAAAAATATATTGGAGCCAAAAGTCCCTTATTGGCTATCTCCGCTGGAGGTAATGAGTGTTAAGAAAATTAATATGAGAGGTAATTGGGGTACATATGGTGAATTGGTAATTAAAGAAGGAGGAAAATGGAAATTGAAAGCATTTGAACAAGTTGAATTCCACATCCACCCTCTAAATTTTGATGGCTTTTCCTTCACTTGCCCCACCTAAGTCACGCTTGGTGCCAGACAAAAACAAAACTTTATGGTCCAATACCGTGGTGAAATTTATCAGTGTGAATTGTTTTCTTCATTTTTTGGGAACAGATGTGGTGAAGCAATGGGGAAAAATAAGTGCCTGCTTACTGCTGACCAAAGGGAATATCAACAAGAATTGAAAAAGGAACTACAAGAAGTTGAAAGAGAACCTCAGACCAATGATCGAGAGGAAGATCCCAGAGCTGTATAAACCTATTGTGAAAGTTAACAGTATTTCAAGGTATAAGAATAGCCCTTTCCCCCCCACTCCCAACAACCATAGCAAAATACAGCATAGGATGGGGGTAAGCAATATGGTTCACTCCAGATAATCAGCCTCAGTTATCATGGCCAATGGTCATTTTCTTCTTATTTATTTTAGGGGCTTATTCTAGTTTTAGGAAATATGAAAATCTGCTTCCACAGAACAGTTAAGAGCAGCTTCATGAAAAGGAGCTATCTACTTGCAGTGGATCAAATAGTAGAGGATATGCAAATGTTGTTTGAAGTCGAAAGATTTCCCTTCTTTCTGTACTCAACAATCACATCTTCTAAGGGAGGGGATATTGAAACTACTTGCAGAAAAACAGATATTTTATTATAAATTGACATGGATATTTGCACGCACAGAGAAAACAGCTTTGTGTTTTCTCTAAATTCTAAAGGCCAGTTCACAATATTGCATTGTCAACACAATGTTCCCTGTATGTATGTATGGGTATCTATGAAACTTCATCTGTGGATGTTTGACCATACCAAGCTCAAGGAAATGTTCCTGAATGCAACCCAAAGCCCCTTCTGCGCAATCATGAATTTGCATCAATGTTACATATAAGCACATTCACCAAGCAGCAGATACGAACAGTTAACCAAAACAAATCAACCCATTTTTTAAGCACATTTCTATTGCATTTATTGTGATAAGAAACTTACAGACATTTGTATCTACATTCCAACTTATATAAAATTATTGTTGTTTGAATGGGAATAATCTTATTGCTTGATGAAAAGTACTGCAATGGATCTGGTAATAACTTTTCTCATAGAAGTGGATGCCATTATGCTTTTTAACAAGTAAGATAAATTTGCATGAGGATAAAGCAATGCTCTGTAATATTTAAATCTCATTCGATGGAGGCCACACAAATGCAAAATGGAGACCACTCAAGTGAGAACAATAAAACTCCATTTACTGCAGAAGCTATATTTCTTCCTATGGGCTACAGGGATTCATTCTAGTTAGAATATTTTATTATTGTAATTATAATTGTTATTTAAAAGTAGCACTATATTTCTTCTAATACTTGAAATACAGTGTTGGTTCCTGACTTTTATTTTTGCTTCATGTTGGGTGGGTCTCATTTCCCTTCAGTTCAGTGTTCATGAGAGGCAAGGTAAAAACTTTGCAAATTTGTATACATATATGTATATGGTCTAAGCCACTGAGCCTCTTGGGCTTGCTGATCAGAAGGTCGGTAATTCGAATCCCTGTGACAGGGTGAGCTCCCATTGCTCGGTCCTAGCTCCTGCCAACCGAGCAGTTCGAAAGCACTCCAAAAAGTGCAAGTAGATAAATAGGTACCACTCCGGTGGGAAGGTAAACAGCGTTTCCATGAGTTGCTCTGGTTTTGCCAGAAGTGACTTAGTCATGCTGGCCACATGACCCGGAAAAACTGTCTGCATATATCATGGGAATTGGGGTTGCTTGTGTGTAAAACTCCAGCCGTTCCCAACTGCTTGGGGTGGTTGCGTCTTTCCCTGGCTGAGCAGCCCTTTTGCGCTGCTGCTCAGTCGCTGGCAGAATCCGTCAGTGGGTGTCTCCTAAATTTCCTCCAGCATAAGAATTCCTTAACGGACAACCTTCGCCTCGCCTCTCTGTGCGGAAGCCTTCTGCGCAGAGTGGGCGTGCCAAGCGGTGGTCCTCCACTCTCCTCACTGACTTCACTGGAAGAGTCTCAGAGCCTCCCCTCCGAAGTGCTCTCTGCCTCTCCCTTCTTCCTGGTGTCACCTGGACTTCTTTCCCCAGAGGACGTTCTCTCTCTTCCCTTACTAGTTCCCTCTCCTGCAGAATCTGGGAGCCTAGCCTCTCCACTCTGCTCCAATGTCAGTTCCCTGACAGCATACAAACACCGGCTCCCTCGGCCTATAAAGCGAGATGAGTTCCACAACCCCAGAGTCGTCTGTGACTGGACTTAACTGTCAGGGGTCCTTTACCTTTTTTATGTATATGGTACTGTGAAATGGTACTGTATTGTGGGAACTTTTAGCACTTAGCAGTTCTTTTGTTCTTAAATGGCCTAAAATTAATCTATGAAATAAAAAAATGTAAATAAATATTAACAGGGGAAAGAACATTTTATTTAGAGTTCAAACATCACTGTTTTTCTCTCTTCCAAACACCATGCTAGAAAAAGTTAGAATTAAAAATTAATCTGCAAAGCGTTGTTTTAAGTGATCCTGAGTGTACATTATGGAGATAACCCAGTGTTAAATAGATTTATAATTGTTAGGAAGCTGATATTCCTATTAGCATCACGTATATTTAATTGCTTCTTTGGAGTTAGTTGTAAAAATTGATTCTTTATTTTTGTGGTGTGTGCACAGGAAGTTTTAAGAAAAGGCAAGGCTTGTGTGCACCATTTGCTTTAATTGCCTAAGACCTGGGGCCCTGAGACCTCCATTGGTCTTGGGACAATATAAAGTCTTGACATGTCACTCTGCTTCTCCTTCCAAAAATAGAATTGTTAAGTAAGTGATGCCAGTGAGACAGTTGGGAAAGGGGGATAAGTACAGGTAAGGTCTGAAACAAGAACAGGAATTGGGGGAGTATGGACATCTTTATGGCTGCTATATAACCTAGCCAGCTTAAGTTTAGGTTAGGGTTGCCATATTTAGAAGAGCAAATACAGGACAATTTGCTAGTGGGGTGGGTGGGTGGAAAAGTGCATGTGCTGGGGTCACCAGGCACTGGAGTGACATCGGAGGGAAGAACGCAGCAAAATTTGCATGCAAAATGGGGGGGGGCATTTAGAAAGAAAGAAAGAAAACTGCCAGTTTAATAGTTTTGTTCAATATTAATAAGTTGTTTATTTTAAGAGTGGGGGAAGGATTTAGATACCTACCATAGTGAGGATCTGAAGACACATGTAAAAGAGGGGGAAGTGTTGCAGCTCACTACTTCTGCAAGCAAAAGATCCCAGATTCAATCCCCAGCATCTCTTGGTAGGACTGGTAATGATTTTTGCCTGAAAAGCTTCTGCCAGTAAGTGTTGGCAATTTTGATCTAGATGGACTAATGGTTCTGATATGCTTCCTATATTCTAAGAACCGACAATGGATTCCAAAACTGTGGCATGTGCTGTTGTTGCAGAATCCTAGTTTTGTAATTTGAATGACTGCTAAAAATACCAGAAAATTAAAGTTTGGTTCAATTGCTGGCCTTACCCTTTCCCCTTACTTAAGATGGGCTGTTCACTTTTTTTAAAAAAATAATGCTTTTAAAGCTCTGTATGTTTATCTTTTAAACCATTAGCCCCTAAAGTCTGCCCCTGTGGTGATGTATCATAACATTGTGCAGGCCCAGTCTGAGGGCACCTTTACTGGACTGTGTCTTGTGGCTGGGGCTTGTCTGCGCCTTCTCTTCCTTCTCCGCCTGTTGCTGCCTCCTCCCTGTGCCAGGCGCTGGTGGGGGGGGGGAGATGTGCCGGTTGCACCCCAGTTTCTGACGGGGGCCAATGCTGCTTGTTCCTCCCTCTGCTTTTCAACACTACCATATCACAACATCACTATCACAATGTTGAAAAGTTGGTATCGTCCGCTTTTAGGGGCTGAGGGGCTTACTCAGTACGGACACGGGCACTCCTAGGAATTTATTGGATTTCAAATCCCTGGATTTCAAATCTCATTGGGGGGGCAGGGGCCGACTTTGGTAATATGGCACCCACCCTGAGTGAGGACAAAATTTGGTGCCCCCCCATAGAATAAATAGGCATCGTTATTATTTTGTGCTCCCTTGGCTCAGGGCGGGTGAGGCGCCCACACGGCCCCAAATCTGGCACTGGTGGAGGAAGCACATTTCCACGACGGGCCGAGGTAAGCCGAGGCTGAGGGGGACGTTCGCTTGCCCAGGCGCCGGGCTCCCGTCCACTTGCTCCGGCGCGCCCGCTGCAGCCCTGCTGCCAGCAGCCGTCGGGGAAGGCGGCCGGCCGGGCTCTGGGGCTCGGTGGGGCCCGCCGGCAGAGGGCGGCGCTGCGCCTCGCCTGGGAGTGGAAGCCCTGCTGGGACGTTGTTTCCCAAGCCGCGCGTCCGCGCCGCGCTCCCGCCTCCATCTCGGCTCGCTCCCTCCCGTCCTCCGCGCCTCGCCTGCCAGACTCACATCCCTGCCCGGCGACGGCGGCGCAGCGGAGGCCGAGCATGGTGCCAGCAGCAGCTGCTGGAGCGCGCGGAGGAGCGTCCGGCCGGGCAGCTCCGCTCCGCTTGCTACTGCTGCTCGTGCTGGGCGCCTCCTGGGTGGTGCGCCGAACGGACCAGAGCCGCCGCCAGGGACGCGGCAGCCCGTGGGATGAGCCAGGCGGCCTGCGGGGGCCGCGCCGGTGGGGGACCTCCGGAGGCGGCCTCTCTGCTCACCACCTCCTTCGCGCTGAAAGGCGACGCGGCGCACAACCAGGCGATGGTGCACTGGACGGGCGAGAACAGCAGCGAGAACGGCAGCTACACGGGCCACATGACAAGGTCTAGCGGGCCGGATTCGGCCCGCGGGCCTTGTGTTTGACACCTGTGCCGTAGAATATTGCAGGATCCATGTAATCTAGGAAGTGAAGCATAAAAACAAAAACAAAACTGGATCAAAAATAAATTTCACATTTCCAAAACTGGTGAAGTCAGTTTATTTATTTATTTTATTAAATTTATATTACACCCTTTCTCCAAAGGAGTCCATGCAGAAAACACATCAATACCAAAACAAGACTAGTGAGATTTCTTGAAACAGTTGAAAACAATATTCTAAAACTGCCAAAAAACTGCTCTTATTCTCAAATTAAAAATTTCAAGGGTGCCAGGGGCAGGACTTTCAGCTCTCAAATGCTTGGGTAAACAGGAGTGTTTTAAAATTTCTCCTAAAAGCTAATAATGAGGGAGACTGACACACCTCACAATGGAGGGCATTCCACAAATGAACATTTCACCAAGAAAGTCGTGTGGACAGGTCACTGCCAAGCAGGCAACCCTCAGTGGCTTCATTGGGTTTCCCGTGCTGATCCTATCCAGTGCTAGTTCTACTCAGAGCAAACCCATTACTAACTTAGGTTCATTCATTTCGGTGGAACTACTTTGAGTAGCTGAATCTGCACTTTCTTTTTCACAGGGCAGTAATATGCTCAGGAAGTTGAATTCTGTTGTCAGGATCACATCATGAGACTTTTCCATATTTCTGCACAATCTTAGTCTACACATACAACTGTTGTCTTTTAGATAGCCAGCCTGTGGTTCTTCAGGGGTCTTTGGACTCAATTTCCTATCAACCCCACCCAACATGGGCAATAGTCAGGGATGATGAGAGTTGTGTCCAACAACATCTGGAGGGCATTTGCTACTCCCATTTTAGAGTGCATATCACTTTTATGCTTTTTTCTCCAGCTTTCTACCTTTTCTGTCTTTGTGCTATGAATGGCTGAGCAATAGTTTGTGAATGAAAGTGGGAAATATCAAGCTTACCATGCATTTTCTTCAACACCCTGGCCATGTCTCTGAGACTGCTTGCCACATCCTGCAGTGCTTCTTCCAGGATTCTATTGTCAGGCTGAAGCATGCCATTAACCACCTGTGGCACTGCCTGTAGTAGTAGTAGTAGTAGTAGTAGTAGTAAACAAACAAACAAACAAACAAACCTTTATTGTCACTACACCACCTGTGTGCAGTGAAATTAAATGAGCCCCCTCCCCCCATACAATGTAGGAGGCAGAGAGGGGTTGAATACAGACTTTTCATTCTAGAATCAAAGTGAACTGAGCACTTGTGCTTTCTATGCAATCCACACACAACTGAGATCCGTTGCACATTGTTTTGCCCCTGAAAAGTGTTTCTTGAGAAACTAGCTTCATTCCAAAAACAAAAGCTTATTTGCAGTTTGATTCTGCATTGCCCTGCAGTAAGGCCACATTCACACTCATACATTTAAAGCTCTATGACGCCAAAAGTCATGGCTTCTCCCAAAGATTTCTGAGAGCTCTGAGTCATTAGACAACCCAAGCTTAGTACATAACAGTGTAAAACCATTCTGGGAATTCTAATTCTGAAAGGGGTCTCTCCCAGCAGTCTTAACAAACTAAAGATTGCATAATTCTTCAGGGGAAGCCATGACTGTTTAAAATTGTATAGTATGTGGTGTGAATGCGGCCTGTGTCCATTTGAAAACAGATCAAAATAGACGGGGCATTTCTGGCAATGGAGTGTGTGTATCCACAATGATGTTGTGATTTCAATAATAGCTCCCTAATTCACCTAGGACATGTGCAGGCAAAAAAGGCTTGGGTAATCTAATCAGGGGGAGGGTAAACACACCCACCCTTGTGAATGGCACAACTTTCTGCAGTTTCTCATTTTACCACTCTTAAAATGACTTTACATTTTTGCTGCGATCTGAGGTATTTTTAAAAAAAGGCTCATGGACTTCCGGCGAGGCAAGATAGTGGGCGTCACAGCAGCATGGAGCTCCTGAAAACAGCCAGCTCCAACTGCGCTGCCTGGCTGGCTGGCCTCCAGTCTGCTACCACCGGAGGGGAACCGGGAGTCAGCGGGGGAAGCCGCCAAGACTCTCCCCAGTGACCTTGGCCGTGCCGGTGTGGTAGTGGCCCAAAGGGCCATAATGAATGTGATAATATGAACCCCTATAAATCCTATGGTAACCTGTTGTTTATAAAAGTGATGATTTGGCAAGTCGCCATGCTTCCCAACATGCATACTAACACAATCAGGGTGAGAATCAAAGTTTAGTTAGTGTCAGGGGTTCAGGAGCAGAGGCGAGGGCAAGGGAGGAAACAGAGAGTGAAGGGGAGGAGTCCGAAGGAAAGATGAGCGATGACGACTACCCGAGATCTTCGAGTCTTTCCAGTGAATCGGAAGATTCACAGAAAGGAGCGCCAGTGACCAGAGCAAGGGGGGAGCTTAGGGGGACACCCCAGGAAGAAGGGACAAAAGGGGGTTCAGAGAGCAGCAGTTGGAAATCGGGGCCAACATCCCCAACAGAGCGCAGTGGGGAAGAAGGGCGCCAGGCATCGGGATCAGGTGGCTCGCCGCAGGGGGGAGGACATGAGTCAGGAGTGGCCACACCTCCATCGGAGAGAGAAGAAACAGTCAAACGGAAAGTGGGAGGTTGGGCGCGCGCGCCAAGTTCAAATGCACAGGAAGGCGGCACAGTAAGCAGCCCGGAAAGGGAGCCAGGTCCTAAAGCCCGCCGCAAGGAGACAGAAGGGTCCGGGGGGTCAGCGTCAGAAGAGTCCCGGAAGGAAGAGACCACGGGGGGCAGAGGGACCCAGAGAAGAACGGTCAGGAGGAAAAGGTGGAGTAAGGCTAGGGTATTAAGTTGGTGTACAGGAGGCGGAGACTCAGACGGAGCTTCGCCGGTCTAGCTTATAAGATGTAGAGTTGCGCGCTACAGCTTGAAAATGGAAACTGTAAATCAATAAAGACTTTTATACAGTGAATGCTGGCTAG
The DNA here is from genome assembly GCF_965113315.1 of Podarcis vaucheri. Taxonomy (NCBI): domain Eukaryota; kingdom Metazoa; phylum Chordata; class Lepidosauria; order Squamata; family Lacertidae; genus Podarcis; species Podarcis vaucheri. The sequence continues at coordinate 140,770,011 of NC_138759.1, forward strand.
TGTGATCCTCTGTGAGCTCGGATCTGGAAGCAGCTCTGACAGTAAGCTCCGTCTCACAGAATCTTGGCACCTAAAACCTAGTAGAAAGGGGTGAAGACTGGTGCCTACTCACGAGCTCACGAACGGCAGACAAGATGACTGCCGAACAGCAAGAAGCAGTGAGGCAACTGAATGCCGAGGTACTCGCATCCAGGAAGAGAGAGGGGGAAGCAGCCGCTGCCTACAAGGATCTCCAGGTCAGGTTGGAAATGCTTACGAAGCAAGGGCAACTGACACCCAAACCGGAGGGAATTGGGTTGGGGAGAAGAGCAGGCGGTCTAGTATCTCACTTCGATGGGAATTTACAACAGTACCCCAACTTCCGAGCAGATGTACAGTGTGCGCTGCAACTGCTGGACAAGGACTTTAGAGATGAGCAAGAGAAGGTGGGGTTTATCATGTCCCATTTGCATGGAGATGCTAAAGCATGGCTGCGCAATTTGTGGAGAGATAAGGATCCGGCGCTCCAAAGTGCGGATGCCTTCCTTAAAGCGATGGATGCGTGCTTTTTATCAAGCATAGACGTGGATCTTGCCCGGAAAGAGGTGCACGGACTGAAGCAGGGGAGGGCCAGTGTAAGGCAGTATCATGCCCGCTTTTTTGCACTGGTCAGTGCCCTGGAATGGGACAGAGATTCGGCTCCAGTCAGAGACCTGTTTTGGGAAGGCTTGAGCGGAGTGGTTAAAGACGAAATTGCGAGGGGGGAGAGACCCCGGACCACGCAGGAGGTCGTTTAGAGGGCGCTGACGGTTGGGGTGCGGCTGGAGGAACGTCCATGGAGCAGGGACGAAGGGCGTGGAGGGCGCGAACCAGCGAGAGGGTTCTCCTTCGTTCCCAGAGAAGCAGCGCGTGCGCAATCCACGCCTCCGCCAGGAGGGGGAGCGGAACCTATGGAGGTTGGCGGTGCTAGGGCTCAGTCAGCAACCAGAGCCCTAGCGCCGGGAGCAGTCAAAGCGAAGCCTCCTAGAGGGAACCGGAAATGTTACATCTGCGAAAGTCCTCAACACATGGCGAAAGAGTGTCCCCAGAAGATCCACAAGCTCAATGCAGCCTCTGCAACGGTGACTGCAGCTACTCAGCACGGAGACTCACAGCAGGGAAGCGACGGAGTCTGGCTGGAGACAGAGGCACTGGGGCCCAGCCAGACGAGTCAGTGAAGCAGTCCCCAGAGATTTTGCAGCCCACAGACCCCCTCCCGCCCAAACCAGTAGTGCAGCTCACTGCATCGCTTCAGCTACCCAATGGCCTCACTTGGCGCGCGTTCGCTACCCCTGACCTTCCTTTTGACAGTTACACTACTCCCTGTACTACTCTCCGCCCCTTCCGGCAGGACGTCCTGCCCCGATCTCCTTCCCCTGTCTCCTTCCTGCTTTGCTCCGTGTGTCACACTGGGAACTCCACCCTTCTCACTCCGTTCCTCCTGGGAAGCTGACCCCGATCTCCCACTCCCACTCGGGGTTTCCCTGCTGCTTCCCTGCTCCTGGCAAGTCCCCCCTGTGACCCCCCTTGGCTTGACCAGGGGCGCCCCCTTCTGGGAATCCTCCGATTCACTTGAGAGACTCATGGAAGACCTCAAGTCATTGTCATCCTCTTCCTCACTGTCCTGGGTTTCTTCCCCATCACTCTCCGTCTCCCCCCTCACCTGTGCCTCTGTCCCTGAACCCCTGACATCCATCCCCCCCTCAAAGCCCCCCTTCCCCCCTCCCGACGCTCGGGAGCAGGTTCTGGGAGCTCCATTGTTGCGGAGGTCGCTGCCGGACACAGGTCGTCGACGTCGATCTCCTCTGCTTCCAGTTCAGTGTATGTGTGCTCGAACCCATGGTCCTCTCCCAACATGTTCACGTTCTCCTCTCCCCCTGTTGCCTGGGTGGGGTCTGCTTGCCAAGGCCCCATCCGCCACCTCGTGCGCCACTCCTCTTCTGGTTGGTCGTCCCACCAGTAAGAAGGGTCGGTGTCCACCCCCGAACACGATCCCCTTGGAGGGCTCGACTCTGGCGTCGTCTCCTCTGCGGAGGAGAACCCTCGGAAGCTGCTGGCGGAAAGTGTGGGCGTAAAAAGCCAATCGTCGAAAAACTGTGCTGGCATGGGCCTGTGTGGGAAAAGGGCATGGAACTCATCCTTGAGGAGGGGCTCGTCCAAAGCGTAGTCCGGCACCCAACTGTTGGCGCTGGCTGGGGCACCTTCTCTGGCGAGAAAATATTCTACTCCCTCTTCCCCCCATCTCGAGTCCAGAATCTCTGTGACCTCGTTGATTGGTTCGGCCCTAGGTGACCTCCCCCTCTTGGGCGACTCTCTGCTTGGTTCCGGTGCCGTCCCTGACTCCTGAAATCTGTGTGGGACCTTGTAGGGGGTGAGCACCGACCTATGAAAGACCGGGTGCATTCTGGAACCCTCGGGGAGGGCCAGTCGAAACACTACGGGATTGATCCTGGCCTCAACTTGGTACGGCCCTAGTTGCCTGTGTCCTAGCTTCTTTTTAGCTAACGACTTGGCCGGCACCGCTGCAGCAGCTAACCATAACCAGTCTCCCACCTGGATGTCTTCCCCCTCCCTCCTGTGTTTGTCCGCCTGCACCTTATAGGCTTGTTTAGCTAGCTCTAAATGTCTCCGTAACTCGTCGTGCACCTCTTGCAATTCCGCTGCGAAATGGTCAGCCCCGTGCAGCGCCCCCTCCCCCGTCGTTACGAGCCCAGGGAAGGTTCTAGGATGCCGTCCATTGTTAGCGAAGAACGGCGTCACCCCCGTCAACGCGTGCTTCGTGTTGTTGTAGGCAAACTCAGCCATTGGCAGGTATCCACCCAAGCTGCGGGTCGCTGAATGGCGTAACATCTCAGGTACTGCTGCATGATCGCGTTGACCCTCTCTGCTTGGCCATTGGTCTGCGGATGTCTCGCCGACGACAGGTTGAGTTTGACGTGCAGGATCCCTAGGAGCTTCCGCCAGAAACTAGAAACAAACTGGCGCCCCCTGTCGGACAGAATGGACCGTGGCAACCCATGCACCTTGAACACGTGGTCGATGAAGAGTTTGGCGGTCTGTTCCGCTGTCGCCACCCTTGCGCAAGGAATGAAATGTGCCATTTTGGTGAACAGGTCCACAACCACAAGCACCGCCGTCTTGCCTCGCGAACTGGGCAAATCAGTGACAAAGTCCAGCGCCACCCTCTCCCACGGTTGCAGTGGCGTCTCCAACGGTTCCAGCAGTCCTGCTGGCTTCTGGTGCACTGGCTTGGACCTTTGGCAAGTGTCACACCTGGCGACGTAATCCGCGACCTCCCCTCGCATCTGGGGCCACCAAAAGTCTCTGGCCACTAATTCCGTCATCTTTTCCTTGCCGAAGTGGCCAGCGCTGGGTGCGTCGTGCAACTGCTGCAGAACGTTTGCACGCTACAGCTTGAAAATGGAAACTGTAAATCAATAAAGACTTTTTATACAGTGAATGCTGGCTAGCGTGATCCTCTGTGAGCTCGGATCTGGAAGCAGCTCTGACAGTAAGTTCCGTCTCCAAGAATCTTGGCACCTAAAACCTAGTAGAAAGGGGTGAAGACTGGTGCCTACTCACGAGCTCACGAACGGCAGACAAGATGACTGCCGAACAGCAGATAGCGGATCTGCAAGAAGCAGTGAGGCAACTGAATGCCGAGGTACTCGCATCCAGGAAGAGAGAGGGGGAAGCAGCCGCCGCCTACAAGGATCTCCAGGTCAGGTTGGAAATGCTTACGAAGCAAGGGCAACTGACACCCAAACCGGAGGGAATTGGGTTGGGGAGAAGAGCAGGCGGTCTAGTATCTCACTTCGATGGGAATTTACAACAGTACCCCAACTTCCGAGCAGATGTACAGTGTGCGCTGCAACTGCAAGATGAGCAAGAGAAGCAGCGCGTGCGCAATCCACGCCTCCGCCAGGAGGGGGAGCGGAACCTATGGAGGTTGGCGGTGCTAGGGCTCAGTCAGCAACCAGAGCCCTAGCGCCGGGAGCAGTCAAAGCGAAGCCTCCTAGAGGGAACCGGAAATGTTACATCTGCGAAAGTCCTCAACACATGGCGAAAGAGTGTCCCCAGAGGATCCACAAGCTCAATGCAGCCTCTGCAACGGTGACTGCAGCTACTCAGCACGGAGACTCACAGCAGGGAAACGACGGAGTCTGGCTGGAGACAGAGGCACTGGGGCCCAGCCAGACGAGTCAGTGAAGCAGTCCCCAGAGATTTTGCAGCCCACAGACCCCCTCCCGCCCAAACCAGTAGTGCAGCTCACTGCATCGCTTCAGCTACCCAATGGCCTCACTCTGGACGTGCCAATCACCGTTGACTCAGGAAGCAATGCGGACTTTATAGGGCAGGACTTTGTCGATAAACACGCTATACAGCTGCTGCCTGCCACGCTGCCCCTGCAGGTCGTCACAGTGGATGGCAGGGAGCTGCTAGGGGGGCAGGTGGTGAAGCAAACGCCACCAATGGTGATGCGGCTTGGAAATCACAGGGAAGTCATCAGTTTTAATGTCACCAGACTGTCGGACATGCCTATTGTCTTGGGCATGAGTTGGCTGGACAGGCACAGTCCGACGTTGGCTTGGTACCAGCGGCAGCTGGTCTTCGGCTCATCATATTGCGCTGAACACTGCATTCTGCCCCGGCAGGAGGGAGAGGAGGAGGAGGCACAGCTGCAGCTGGGGACACTGCAAGCAATCCCCCACAAATACGCAGGATTTTTAGAGGTTTTCTGCGAGAAGGAGGCGGACAGGCTTCCCCCTCACAGACCACATGACTGCAAGATTGACCTACTGCCAGGGGCGGCGCTACCAAAAGGGAAGCTGTATTCCATGTCTGAGGACGAACTACAGGAACTCAAAGAATTCATAGAGCATAATTTGGAGCGCGGTTTCATCCGGGAGTCCAAGGCAGCGGGGGGCAGTCCTGTATTCTTTGTTAAGAAGCGGGACACGCCCCAGAAAAGGCTCGTTGTGGACTATCGGACCTTAAACAGCATGACCAAGCCATCGGACTTCCCCATGCCCAGGATCGACGACCTCCTCGCGACGGTACGCAAGGGCCGCGTGTTCACCAAGTTGGACCTGCGAGGGGCGTACAACCTCATTCGCATGCGGGAAGGAGATGAGTGGAAGACAGCCATGTTCACGCCCCTAGGCACCTACGAATACAGAGTTATGCCTTTTGGACTACAAAATGGCGCCCACTGTTTTCAAGCTTTCATGCATCACGTGTTAGCGGGGCTCCTCTACAAGACGTGTGTCTGCTTCTTAGATGACATCCTGATATTTTCTGAGTCCCAGCAGGATCACTACAGCGACGTCAAGGAAGTGCTGAGCAGGCTAAAGCAGCATAGGCTGTACGCCAAGCTGGAAAAGTGCCAGTTCGACGTGACGGAGGTGGATTTCCTGGGCTACAAGTTGTCAGACAAGGGGCTCGCCATGGACAGCGCCAAGGTTCGCGCGGTGTTGGATTGGAAAAGCCCGCGCAACCGGAAGGAGGTCCAGCGGTTTGTCGGCTTTGCGAACTTCTATCGCAAGTTTATCAGGGGGTTTGCTATGCAAACGGCGGCCATCACAGACACGCTCAGTTCCAAGAAGAAGAAATTCATCTGGACGGAACAGGCGGAGCGGTCCTTTCAGGCACTCAAGCGTCTCTTCGCGTCGGAAGAGCAGCTGCTGCATGTCGACCCCAGCAGGCCGATGAGGGTGGAGACGGACGCGTCTGACAGGGCCGTGGGAGCTGTCCTGCTGCAGAAAGACCCGCAGGGGGCTTGGAGACCGGCAGCGTTCTACTCCAGGAAGCTCAGCAAGTCTGAACAGAACTACACCATCTGGGACAGGGAGTTGCTGGCCATTCATGCAGCATTCAAGGCGTGGAGGCACTTCCTGATCGGCGCCAAGCACACGGTACAGGTCTGCACGGACCACAAGAATCTGGAGCACTGGCGCACGGCGCAGTTCCTGAACCAGAGGCAGATACGTTGGGCTGAGTTCTTTGCGGACTTCGACTTCCGAATAGAGTATGTCCCAGGAGACACCAACGTCATGGCGGATGCCCTATCCCGTAAACCACAGTATCTAGAGGAGGCGGCGCCAGCGGCCGCCATGCACATCTTCGCACCGACCGTGTGGGCGTGCGCTTCGGCGACAGTTAACCTGGATGCGGTGCGACGAGCGTTGCAGGATGACTCCTTCGCGCAAGCAAAGATGGCAGAGGTGCAAAGGGGTACGGCTGCAACCGACGAGTTCCAAGTGCGAGATGGCTTGCTCATCCGTAAAGGGGCCATCTACGTGCCGGGAGACGAACTTCGCGCCAAGGTACTGCAGCAGCTGCACGACGCGCCCACTGCCGGGCACTTTGGCAAGGAGAAGACGGTGGAATTAGTCGCCAGAGACTTCTGGTGGCCCGGAATGAGGGGGGAAGTCGCGGACTACGTGGCGAGGTGCGACACCTGCCAGAGGGCCAAACCGCCGGCCGGACTGCTGGAACCGCTGCAAACTCCGTTCGAACCATGGGAGAGAGTAGCCCTGGACTTCGTCACGGATCTGCCCAGCTCGAGGGGCAAAACGGCTGTGCTAGTAGTGGTGGACTTGTTCTCCAAGATGGCACATTTCATTCCGTGTGCGAAGGTGGCCACGGCGGAACAAACGGCCAAACTGTTCATAGATCACGTGTTCAAGGTCCACGGTCTGCCGCGGTCTATTCTGTCCGACCGGGGGCGACAGTTCACCTCGAATTTCTGGCAGAAGCTGATGGGCTTCCTGAACGTCAAAATCAACCTGGCTTCGGCTAGACACCCGCAGACCAACGGACAAGCAGAGCGGGTCAATGCCATCATGCAGCAGTATCTGAGGTGTTATGCAAATCAACAGCCTGCGACGTGGGTGGATTACCTGCCTCTCGCCGAGTTCGCCTACAACAACACGAAGCACGTGTCGACGGGGGTGACGCCGTTCTTCGCCAACAACGGGAGGCACCCCAGAACCTTCCCGGGACTGGAAAGACTGGTGGAGGGGGAGCCGCAGACAGCAGATGCGTTCGCGTCGGAGTTGCAGGAGGTCCACGATCAGCTTCGGCGGCACCTGGAGCTGGCTAAGCACGCATACAAGGTGCAAGCGGACAAACACAGGAGGGTTGGCGAAGAGATCCGCGTGGGCGACTGGGTATGGTTGGCAGCCCACGCAGTGCCGGCCAGGTCGTTAGCGAAGAAGAAACTAGGACATAAACAGCTGGGACCCTACCAAGTCGAAGAGCAGGTCAACCCGGTAGCCTTCAGGCTGACGCTTCCGGAAGGTTCCAGGATGCATCCGGTGTTCCACAGATCGGTGCTCACTCCCTACAAGACACCTCACAGGTTCCAGGAACCGGGAACGGCGAGCAGAGGGGAGGGCCACAGGAGGAGCCCATCAACGAAGTCACAGAGATTTTGGACTCGAGATGGGGGGAAGAGGGAGTAGAATACCTTCTCGCCAGAGAGGGCACCCCGGCCAGTGCCAACAGCTGGGTGCCGGGCTACGCTTTGGAGGAACCTCTGCTCAAAGACGAGTTTCATGCCCTCTTCCCACACAGGCCCATGCCAGCAGACTTTTTCGACGATCAGCTTTTCACACCGACGCTTTCAGCCAGCACGTTTCGGGGGTTCGACTCGGATGAGGAACCGACAATGGACACTCATTCCCCGGAGGGCTCGACAGCGGAATCTGCCTCAGAACCCTCGTATTGGTGGGACGATAGACCAGAGGAGCAGTGGCGCAGGAAGTGGCTGGAGGGTCCAAGCCGAGCGACGGACCCGGGAACGCCTGAGGCGGAGACGGACGCGGACATGTACGGGGAGGATTTTGGGTTCGAGCACGGCGGCACAGAGATGGAGGCAGAGGTGACCGTTGTCGACGAGCGCAGGGAGGAAGAACCGGAAATCTTCAGTTGGAGGCCCGCCACGGGAAGCGAACTGTACCCGACATTCGTCCCCGGGACACTGCAGCACCCAGCTCCCGCACCGGAAGGAGGGGAGGGGGGAAGGGGGGCTTCGAGGGGGAGATAGATGTCAGGGGTTCAGGAGCAGAGACGAGGGCAAGGGAAGAAACAGAGAGCGAGGGGGAGGAGGCAGAAGAAAAGATGAGTGATGACGACGACCCGAGATCTCCTAGTCTTTCCAGTGAATCAGAAGATTCACAGGAAGGAGCGCCAGTGGCAAGGGCAAGGGGGGAGCTTAGGGGGGCACCCCAGGAAGAAGGGTCCAGAGGGGGCTCAGAGAGCAGCAGTTGGAAAACGGGGCCAGCATCACCAGCAGAACGCAGTGGGGAGGAAGGGCGCCAGGTACCGAGTTCTGGCAGCTCGCAGCAGGAGGGAGGACATGAGTCAGGAGTGGCCACACCTCCATCGGGGAGCGAGGAAACGGTCAGGAGGAAAGTGGAAGGTTAGGCGCGCGCGCCAAGTTCAAATACACAGGAAGGTGGCGCAGTAAGCAGTCCGGAAAGGGAGCCAGGTCCTAAAGCAAGGAGACAGAAGGGTCCGGGGGGTCAGCGTCAGAAGCGTCCCGAAAGGAAGAGACCACGGGGGGCAGAGGGACCCAGAGAAGAACGGTCAGGTGGAAAAGGTGGAGTAAGGCTAGGGTACTTAGCTGGTGTACAGGGGACGGAGACTCAGACGGAGCTTCGCCGGTCTAACATTAAGACGTAGAGATGCACGCAGCCGCTTGAGAATGGAAACTGTAACTCAATAAAGACTTTTACAAAGTGATCGCTGGCTAGCGTGATCCTCTGTGAGCTAGGATCTTGTAGCAGCCCTGACACATACGCTTCCCAGTCTCCGGATGCTGGGTTGAACGGCGAGAAGCTGCTGTCGGTTGCCATTCTGAGTTCCTTGGGTCCCAGAGCTGAAGCCTGGCTACATGGTGCGAGGCAGCGGTGCGGAAGGTGGCGGTGCTGCAGTGCTGTGTGTGGTGGTCAGCTCAGCAGGATCCCACCTTCGTCGCCAGTGAAATATACTCAGAGTGGATTTCATGCTCTTTATTCAGCTCATAGTGGTGAGGAGGGAATGAAAATCCCCTCAAAGTATCTGCTTTATATACATTATTTACACAATGGGCTGCACGTGATTGGCTAATTCCGGAATTCTCCTGTAGACCAATCAGGTTGTGGATTCATAGGATCATAGAGTTGGAAGAAACCACAAGGGCCATCGAGTCCAACCCTCTGCCAAGCAGGAAACACCATCAGAGCACTCCTGACATATGGTTGTCAAGCCTCTGCTTAAAGACCTCCAAAGGAGGAGACTCCACCACACTCCTGGACAGCAAATTCCACTGTCGAACAGCTCTTACTGTCAGAAAGTTCTTCCTAATGTTTAGGTGGAATCTTCTTTCTTGTAGTTTGGATCCATTGCTCCGTGTCCGCTTCTCTGGAGCAGCAGAAAACAACCTTTCTCCCTCCTCTACGTGACATCCTTTTATATATTTGAACATGGCTATCATATCACCCCTTAACCTTCTCTTCTCCAGGCTAAACATGCCCAGCTCCCTTAGTCGTTCCTCATAAGGCATCGTTTCCAGGCCTTTGACCATTTTGGTTGCCCTCCTCTGGACACGGTCCAGTTTGTCAGTGTCCTTCTTGAACTGTGGTGCCCAGAACTGGACACAGTACTCCAGGTGAGGTCTGACCAGAGCAGAATACAGTGGCACTATTACTTCCCTTGATCCTAGATGCTATACTCCTATTGATGCAGCCCAGAATTGCATTGGCTTTTTTAGCTGCCGCGTCACACTGTTGGCTCATGTCAAGTTTGTGGTCAACCAAGACTCCTAGATCCCTTTCACATGTACTGTTCTCAAGCCAGGTGTCACCCATCTTGTATTTGTGCCTCTCATTTTTTTTGCCCAAGTGCAATACTTTACATTTCTCCCTGTTAAAGTTCATCTTGTTTGTTTTGGCCCAGTTCTCTAATTTCTCCCTGCTTCGTTTGACTAATCAAGTCTTCTCATGGAGAGGGCTTTTTGTTTCATATCTGATCTGAACAAGAGGCGAGATGAATTAAAACATTACAGTCTAGATTCCACAGCTAGTATGTGCATGCACCATGTCATGTCATCAATGATAAAGTAGGGGGGGCTGACCTGCCCCTCAAATTTTATTCAAGTTGGCAACCCTGGCTACAGCCTTTCCTCCAATACACTTGTTCCCCCCATTAGAGGTGGGTCTGAGACCCTAAAAATAAAATCTGAACAAAATTGATGAAGCAGCGAGAACAGGTGTCCCAAGTAGGCACAACCAGTTTTGGCAAAGCATAATCTTATAGTGGGGCTAATGGTTTAAAAGATAAACATACAGAGCTTTAAAAGCATTATTTTTTTAAAAAAAGTGAACAGCCCATCTTAAGTAAGGGGAAAGGGTAAGGCCAGCAATTGAACCAAACTTTAATTTTCTGGTATTTTTAGCAGTCATTCAAATTACAAAACTAGGATTCTGCAACAACAGCACATGCCACAGTTTTGGAATCCATTGTCGGTTCTTAGAATATAGGAAGCATATCAGAACCATTAGTCCATCTAGATCAAAATTGCCAACACTTACTGGCAGAAGCTTTTCAGGCAAAAATCATTACCAGTCCTACCAAGAGATGCTGGGGATTGAATCTGGGATCTTTTGCTTGCAGAAGTAGTGAGCTGCAACACTTCCCCCTCTTTTACATGTGTCTTCAGATCCTCACTATGGTAGGTATCTAAATCCTTCCCCCGCTCTTAAAATAAACAACTTATTAATATTGAACAAAACTATTAAACTGGCAGTTTTCTTTCTTTCTATATGCCCCCCCCATTTTGCATGCAAATTTTGCTGCGTTCTTCCCTCCGATGTCACTCCAGTGCCTGGTGACCCCAGCACATGCACTTTTCCACCCACCCACCCCACTAGCAAATTGTCCTGTATTTGCTCTTCTAAATATGGCAACCCTAACCTAAACTTAAGCTGGCTAGGTTATATAGCAGCCATAAAGATGTCCATACTCCCCCAATTCCTGTTCTTGTTTCAGACCTTACCTGTACTTATCCCCCTTTCCCAACTGTCTCACTGGCATCACTTACTTAACAATTCTATTTTTGGAAGGAGAAGCAGAGTGACATGTCAAGACTTTATATTGTCCCAAGACCAATGGAGGTCTCAGGGCCCCAGGTCTTAGGCAATTAAAGCAAATGGTGCACACAAGCCTTGCCTTTTCTTAAAACTTCCTGTGCACACACCACAAAAATAAAGAATCAATTTTTACAACTAACTCCAAAGAAGCAATTAAATATACGTGATGTTAATAGGAATATCAGCTTCCTAACAATTATAAATCTATTTAACACTGGGTTATCTCCATAATGTACACTCAGGATCACTTAAAACAACGCTTTGCAGATTAATTTTTAATTCTAACTTTTTCTAGCATGGTGTTTGGAAGAGAGAAAAACAGTGATGTTTGTACTCTAAATAAAATGTTCTTTCCCCTGTTAATATTTATTTACATTTTTTTATTTCATAGATTAATTTTAGGCCATTTAAGAACAAAAGAACTGCTAAGTGCTAAAAGTTCCCATAATACAGTACCATTTCACAGTACCATATACATAAAAAAGGTAAAGGACCCCTGACAGTTAAGTCCAGTCACAGACGACTCTGGGGTTGTGGAACTCATCTCGCTTTATAGGCCGAGGGAGCCGGTGTTTGTATGCTGTCAGGGAACTGACATTGGAGCAGAGTGGAGAGGCTAGGCTCCCAGATTCTGCAGGAGAGGGAACTAGTAAGGGAAGAGAGAGAACGTCCTCTGGGGAAAGAAGTCCAGGTGACACCAGGAAGAAGGGAGAGGCAGAGAGCACTTCGGAGGGGAGGCTCTGAGACTCTTCCAGTGAAGTCAGTGAGGAGAGTGGAGGACCACCGCTTGGCACGCCCACTCTGCGCAGAAGGCTTCCGCACAGAGAGGCGAGGCGAAGGTTGTCCGTTAAGGAATTCTTATGCTGGAGGAAATTTAGGAGACACCCACTGACGGATTCTGCCAGCGACTGAGCAGCAGCGCAAAAGGGCTGCTCAGCCAGGGAAAGACGCAACCACCCCAAGCAGTTGGGAACGGCTGGAGTTTTACACACAAGCAACCCCAATTCCCATGATATATGCAGACAGTTTTTCCGGGTCATGTGGCCAGCATGACTAAGTCACTTCTGGCAAAACCAGAGCAACTCATGGAAACGCTGTTTACCTTCCCACCGGAGTGGTACCTATTTATCTACTTGCACTTTTTGGAGTGCTTTCGAACTGCTCGGTTGGCAGGAGCTAGGACCGAGCAATGGGAGCTCACCCTGTCACAGGGATTCAAATTACCGACCTTCTGATCAGCAAGCCCAAGAGGCTCAGTGGCTTAGACCATATACATATATGTATACAAATTTGCAAAGTTTTTACCTTGCCTCTCATGAACACTGAACTGAAGGGAAATGAGACCCACCCAACATGAAGCAAAAATAAAAGTCAGGAACCAACACTGTATTTCAAGTATTAGAAGAAATATAGTGCTACTTTTAAATAACAATTATAATTACAATAATAAAATATTCTAACTAGAATGAATCCCTGTAGCCCATAGGAAGAAATATAGCTTCTGCAGTAAATGGAGTTTTATTGTTCTCACTTGAGTGGTCTCCATTTTGCATTTGTGTGGCCTCCATCGAATGAGATTTAAATATTACAGAGCATTGCTTTATCCTCATGCAAATTTATCTTACTTGTTAAAAAGCATAATGGCATCCACTTCTATGAGAAAAGTTATTACCAGATCCATTGCAGTACTTTTCATCAAGCAATAAGATTATTCCCATTCAAACAACAATAATTTTATATAAGTTGGAATGTAGATACAAATGTCTGTAAGTTTCTTATCACAATAAATGCAATAGAAATGTGCTTAAAAAATGGGTTGATTTGTTTTGGTTAACTGTTCGTATCTGCTGCTTGGTGAATGTGCTTATATGTAACATTGATGCAAATTCATGATTGCGCAGAAGGGGCTTTGGGTTGCATTCAGGAACATTTCCTTGAGCTTGGTATGGTCAAACATCCACAGATGAAGTTTCATAGATACCCATACATACATACAGGGAACATTGTGTTGACAATGCAATATTGTGAACTGGCCTTTAGAATTTAGAGAAAACACAAAGCTGTTTTCTCTGTGCGTGCAAATATCCATGTCAATTTATAATAAAATATCTGTTTTTCTGCAAGTAGTTTCAATATCCCCTCCCTTAGAAGATGTGATTGTTGAGTACAGAAAGAAGGGAAATCTTTCGACTTCAAACAACATTTGCATATCCTCTACTATTTGATCCACTGCAAGTAGATAGCTCCTTTTCATGAAGCTGCTCTTAACTGTTCTGTGGAAGCAGATTTTCATATTTCCTAAAACTAGAATAAGCCCCTAAAATAAATAAGAAGAAAATGACCATTGGCCATGATAACTGAGGCTGATTATCTGGAGTGAACCATATTGCTTACCCCCATCCTATGCTGTATTTTGCTATGGTTGTTGGGAGTGGGGGGGAAAGGGCTATTCTTATACCTTGAAATACTGTTAACTTTCACAATAGGTTTATACAGCTCTGGGATCTTCCTCTCGATCATTGGTCTGAGGTTCTCTTTCAACTTCTTGTAGTTCCTTTTTCAATTCTTGTTGATATTCCCTTTGGTCAGCAGTAAGCAGGCACTTATTTTTCCCCATTGCTTCACCACATCTGTTCCCAAAAAATGAAGAAAACAATTCACACTGATAAATTTCACCACGGTATTGGACCATAAAGTTTTGTTTTTGTCTGGCACCAAGCGTGACTTAGGTGGGGCAAGTGAAGGAAAAGCCATCAAAATTTAGAGGGTGGATGTGGAATTCAACTTGTTCAAATGCTTTCAATTTCCATTTTCCTCCTTCTTTAATTACCAATTCACCATATGTACCCCAATTACCTCTCATATTAATTTTCTTAACACTCATTACCTCCAGCGGAGATAGCCAATAAGGGACTTTTGGCTCCAATATATTTTTGTATCTATCCCATACTTCTATTAAAGAACTCCTGAAAATGTGGTTTCCCGCTCAGGCTTGTGCGATTTTGAATATGACACCTGAAGCTGGAGGATGCCCCACGGTGATTGGTGGAGCTGCAGTTTGCAGTGCTAATCAGCTTGAAGCATGCTACAAGTCTTTCATAACATTATTGATATAAGTAAAGAAACATCTCATGTGGGAAAAATAGACACAATGTTTCCTTAAGAATTAAAAATTCCAGCACTCTCCATATGCAGCAGAATGAGGTGGCCAAATGGACCATACTACTTCAAGATACAGGTGGGGAATAACACTTCTATGCGTAAAAACCAAAGCCTAGCACATCATAGAGAAGGTACTTGTCAATTAAAAAAGCTAGCCTTTCCCCTGCTTTGCTGGCTTTCTAGTTGCAGGGAACTTTTAGTGTGTGAAAGCAATTTTCCATAAACTCTTGCAGTTTATTGGACAGTTTCAGATGTCTTTGTGTTGTTGTAAACAAAATCTGCCCTTATTCCTTTATTGGAGAACCTTGTAGGTTCTCCATCGGCAGGAGAAAATAACAGAGGCCAACCAGAGAATATTGAGAAGCAAAGCAGCTAGTAAGCCTGATCTTTATTAAACTGTTGCAACAGGGTGCTCCTCTCACACGCAGGAGAGGGGAGGAGGACCGCGAACAATGTGTGCTTGCCATTTTGAAATTCCCTGCCCTGGAGCTCAAGACCACCCCCACAAACATCATACCTACATCACAGAAAAGGGAAATTTCTACAATAGAAATTTGAATGTTGTTTTTCCTGTCTGCCAAGTTATCTGATAATGCCTTATCTGATTGCCTTTCCTGGTAGTCTGGCCATTCCTTTGAGATGGTAATTACCCAATTCCTGAGACAATGGGAAGCAAAGACAGACCACTGAATACATAACAGTGAAAATACATTATTCCTTTCCACTTGGGATAATCTTGCCATAAATGCCCAAAACTAGCCTGACTAAGGAGTAGTGGAGAGGTATACTTCTGAATATTCAATAATTCTATCAGATTGAGGTCTGCTGCTTCACATCAACAAGCTGAAAGGATTTACTCTATGACTTTATACTTTCCTTAATGGCAAATATTAAGTAGGGTAGACAAATTGCAGTATTGAACTACTGTAGTTCCCATGCCAATATTGTGTTGTTTAGTCGTTTAGTCGTGTCCGGCTCTTCGTGACCCCATGGACCAGAGCACGCCAGGCACTCCTGTCTTTCGCCATTTAAAATTCCTTCTTGCTCCCTGTCAGTGGAGGCTCATCCTTAAGGGGGACTGGGGCACTGCTCCACCAAGCTCAATTGCTTCTCTGCTGTCCTCCAACAGCCTGCTTCTTTCTTACATCCTCTCTAGGGTTGGCATGAGCAGTGAGCTCTTTCCTCCTCAGTCTCAGGCTGCCTTTGCAGAACTCAACGAGGGGAGAGGGGCATGCCCCACATGTCCAGGGGAGGAGAGGGGCAGGGAAGCTGCTGCTCAGGCTCCTTGAGTGCGCCAGGTCAGACGTGACCCGGAGGCGGAGCTGCTGCTGTGACTGGGAGCGAGGTGCACTGCGGCCACCCACCCTCCTGCTCTCTTCCCTGGGTCAGGCCTAACATAAGGACAGAACTCTGGCCAGCAGAAGCAAAGCAGCTTAGGTCAGCTCCTTCTCACACAGAGCCAGGCACCAATGAGGGAGCCTGCTTTAGGGGCACCTGTTTGTGCCCCCTGCCACAAATTTGTGCCCCCACGGCCCACACATGCTACACTGTAGTTGGCTTCATCCATGGGCGTAGCCAGCATTTTTGTTAGTGGGGGCAGGCCTTTTGTTAGGGGCTCAGAACCTCAGTTAGCTATGTATTTTTATTTATTTTTATTTAGTTGGCCCCCCTTGGCCACATCCATGGCTCCATCTATCATAACATTTTGGAAATGCCCTGACCCACCCACCCCAACACTGATGTTGATTTTCTGAGATATCAGGCGCTCAAGCACAAGATTCCACCTAAACATTAGGAAGAACTTCCTGACAGTAAGAGCTGTTCGACAGTGGAATTTGCTGCCAAGGAGTGTGGTGGAGTCTCCTTCTTTGGAGGTCTTTAAGCAGAGGCTTGACAACCATATGTCAGGAGTGCTCTGATGGTGTTTCCTGCTTGGCAGGGGGTTGGACTCGATGGCCCTTGTGGTCTCTTCCAACTCTATGATTCTATGATTCTAAGTCAAACATAAAGAATCGCTGCTGTTTCTTTTTGTGTAGCCTGTTTAGACTGGAAATTTGCCTCAGTTTTTTATTCTCTAAGGAAGGTTCTGTAAAGTGCAGGATAATGTAGTAGCTCACAGCATGGCAGGATGATCCCAAGAAGCTCAGTTAGTTGGGGACATGGGCATAACCAGGGGGTGAAGCGGCCACCCCTAAATCAAGTAAATAAATAAAAATACAGAGAGTCTGATATTCCAGATGCAATCACACTTCTTCCTTAGGGCAGCCTGCTATTCATTTATTTCTTGTTGAAAGATAAAGAAGTGTTTTGCAGAAACTAGCAACAACCTTATATATCAAGAAGACACATGTAGTTCATAGTAACTGTCTTTCAGGGCAGTTTGTCTAGGAACAAAATCAAGTGTTGCTATGAACAGTGACTAGTCACTAGAATAATAAAATGAAAGCTGGAGGTGGGGTTCGGGGTGGGGTTAGTCTTTCTTTAAACAAACATGTAAGTATGGATGCCAAGCAGAAGAAGAAGTAAGACAAGCGTTTCTGTGGGGGAGGGAGTTTATTGACTGCTCAGATATAAGACTCACAACATCATTTTATAACCAAAGAAAGTGCCTTTATGTGACCATTAAAACAAATCAACTGGAATTAATGGTATATTCACAGAAAGCCTTTAGCAGAATCATTTCCTGTCCTCGGAATCCAGCTGGAAGTGTTGGGCGAGCCGACTGCATAATCAAAAAGGCCAGTAAGTTACTGTGAGACAAACAGAGGAAGCTGTGTTCCTTTTCAAATCTGTCTGTCAACAGTCACACACACCAAGCAAAAGCCACCCATAACAGACGTTTTCCTTGATAAATGGGAGAACTGTCTGATAATCAACAACCATATCATTTTATCCAGTAGTATTAGTTTGATCTGACGGAAACTGCACATTTCCCGAGAAGCACTGAAAGAATGCTTCATTTAACTACAAAACCCCAAATCTGGGATCCCATCACAACTGATGTTTGGTAAAAGTTTTGCAGCAAAACCCCCACATTTTGTAACACCCCATAGAGTAATTGATACATCAAACCGGGGTTCATAATTAATATCCAAAACCCAACATTGTCCGGTTCACTCCAAACTGGTGCCAAAGTCTGGCAAAAGTTTTGTAGCATTTTGCCAGACATTGTAGAATTTTTTTAGCATTTTGCCCGACAAACCAAGTAAGTGACAGGGGTCATAAGGTCACCCCAAGACCCAACATTGCCTGATTCACTCCAAATCAAGGCCAAAGTCTGGCAAAATGTTTGCAGTAAAAACCACATGTTTTGCAGTGCCCCCCAAACGGAGTGGTTCCTAGCACATCAGGAGGAAGAGTCAAGACAACCAAAAGTGGTTGTATTTATTAAATATAACAACTTGAGGATCAGCAAAACTAGTCAGATTCGACCAATGTAACCAAATCAAATTACTGGTAAGTCTGGGCAGGTGTGCTTGTTCACCTCCACCCACAAACACGCAAGTGCTCAAACAGAGCTCTTTGCAGATCCTTAAGAATCATGTCACAACCCAAATCAGAAA
This sequence comes from Podarcis vaucheri, assembly GCF_965113315.1. Lineage (NCBI taxonomy): Eukaryota > Metazoa > Chordata > Lepidosauria > Squamata > Lacertidae > Podarcis > Podarcis vaucheri. The sequence goes on from NC_138759.1 coordinate 140,787,889, forward strand.
GATGCATACCACCAGGTCTATACAACTGTGGGGCACAGAACATAATTCTGCCATGAGGGATATAAGCACCCACATTTTCAAACACAAACATTGTTGTAGAATGATTAGCTTTATGTCTTGCCCATCCACCTTCTTAGGAAGGCTGCCCCCACTCCATAAGCACCTCTACAACATTCCAAACCAAACTATGATAAACTCAGGGATGAGGAAGCACAGCTGATATTTAGTGATCTCAACTGAATTTACCTCACCAGATTGTTATCCCCAAGATGGATGACCAGAATATCAGGGTTAGGGTTAGGGCTAGGGCAGGGGATAGGTGGACGTTCAGGGTTAGGGTTAGTGCCTGGGGTTTTTCCCCCCATGCTTTTTAAGCTTCTAATGATATTGCTTCATTTTTATGAGACTGGATAATTCCAAAAAGTAAGCAAACTACCTGAAACGTAGCAAAACTAAGAGAAATGTGAAAACCAAAAGTGAGATACCAGAAACCCAACAAGGAAGGAATTCATGAAAAAGGAAAATTGCCAGACAGAGACTTTAATCAAATCATTACCAAATTCACCAGAATCCCAAAACCAATTGAAAAGAAGCAGAAATGTGAGAAGCAGAAGAAATACCATCAGAAACCCCCCAAAAGAGGGGGAAAGTAAATTGCGCAGAAACCCCAAAGCCAGTTAAACCTTAGTTTTGCATGGTGTGGGGGTGATTTTGCTTTTCCCTGAGATGTTTACTGCGTGAGTTTCTTGAATTTCTATTCAATTGGTTTTCTCATCTTTGGTGGATGTGGTTTCTTTCTGTTGTTTCTGGTTTGTTTTTGGGATTATGTTGAATTTTTTCTGTGGTTTTCGTTTCATAGATTCTTTTATATAAATTACAATTGTGAAATATACTCAGAGTCTTGTATGTATTTCATGCTCTTTATTGCCCCCCCCCAAACCTCAGGCTTTTATATACATTATTTACACAATGAGTCCCGTCTGACTGGCTAACTCTGCTTCCCTCTTGGAGCCTGATTGGCCTGCAGGAAAAGACCAATCAGTTGTTGCCTTCTAGGATCCAAGGTTAGTACATAACAGATTGGGTGCTGGATTTATGGTGAGTTTGCTTCATTTCTAGGTTTTTTGGGTTTTGCACCTTTGAGAATATTAATTTGTATGAGATCTGATAATCCCAAGAATAAAAGGAAAACCACCAGAAATGAAGCAAAACCACCAGAAATGTCTAATGACCATTCCAACAATGAAGTCAACCACTAAAAACACAAAAACCTACTTGTCAGGGGTTCAGAGACAGAGGCACAGGTGAGGGAGGAGACGGAGAGCGACGAGGAAGAATCCCAGGACAGTGAGGAAGAGGATGACAATGACTTGAGATCTTCCATGAGTCTCTCAAGTGAATCGGAGGATTCTCAGGAGGGGGCGCCCCTAGTCAGGACAAGGGGGGTCACAGGGGGGACCTGCCAGGAGCAGGGAAGCAGCAGGGAAACCCCGAGCGGGAGTGGGAGATCGGGGCCAGCTTCCCAGCAGGAACGAAGGGAAGAGAGGGGGGTTCCCAGTGTGACACACGGAGAGGAGCAGGAAAGAGACAGGGGAAGGAGATCTGGGGAGAACGTCCTGCCGGAAGAGGCGGAGAGTAGTACAGGGAGTAGTGTAAGTGTCAAAAGGAAGGTCAGGGGTAGCGAGCGCGCGCCAAGTTCAAATGTGGAGGCGCGCGGAAATGAAGAAAGCCCGGAGGAGGAGCCCAGCCCCAAAGCACGAAGGAGGGGGGAACAGGCATCTCAGGAATCTGCTTCAGGAGAGAGCAGGAGGGAAGGAACCCAGGGGGGCAGAAAGACCCTGCGGAAAAGGAAAGACAGGAAGAGGTGGTCTAGCACAAGCCTCTTAAGTTGGTGCAGGGGCGGGACCGATTCAGAGGGGACTTCAAATGTCTGACGTTAGAGACTCGGGGCTGCGCGCCTCGGTTGTGGAACCAATAATGAACTGCAATAAACATCCTTGTATATAAGAAGAGCTTGGCGTTGGTCTTTTGTGAGCTGAGACCTGAGGCAGCCGCAGACAGTAAGTCCCCTCCCAAACTACGCAAATTTTTTTTTTGCAAAGCTCACGAAGTTTGGCAGCCATGAGTATGGAGCAGCAGATAGCTGAGCTACGCAACGCAGTCTCCCGACTTACCACTGAGGTAGTGGTCTCCCAGAAGAAGGGGGAAGAGGCGGAAAAGTGGTGCCAAGATCTGCAAGCCAGGTGGGATCATGCATGCCAAGTGGGGTTCCCGGGGACCAAAGCTGCTGGAGTAGCACTGGGCAGAAGAGGGGGCAACTTGGTAGCCCACTTCGATGGGAACCTGCAACAATACCCCAGTTTTAAAGCAGACGTAGAATATGCGTTGCATTTGCTTCGCGACGACTTTAAAGATGAGGAGGAAAAGGTGGGTTTCATTGTGTCCCACTTGCATGGGGAAGCGAGGGCTTGGCTGCGCAATCTGTGGCGCGAGGATTGCCCTGCTCGAAGGGACTCTGATGAATTTATCAAATGGACGCTTGCTTTCAGTCTAGTGTGGATGTGGATGTGGCACGCCAGCAGATCCATGGTTTAAGGCAAGGCAAGGCTTCCGTACGTCAGTACCATGCTCGCTTTTTCGCCTTGCTGAATGTGCTGCGATGGGAGAAAGATTCTCTGGCTGTCAGAGACTTATTTTGGGAGGGGCTCTCTGGCCCGGTGAAGGACGAGCTGGCTAGGGGGGACAGACCTAAAACCCTGGCAGACGTGGTGCAGCGTGCGCTTGCCATTGGAGTGCGCCAGGAAGAACGCCCTTGGCGCAATGAGGGGGGTAGCCAGCTTCACGCACCATCTAGAGTGCCTCCTTTGTTTCCCAGAGATCCAGGACGTCCGCGTCTCTCCCCTCAGCTGCAGCCAGGGGAGGAGCCTATGGAACTGGGGAGTGCAAAGGCTCAGTCAGTGGCCGGAGCCCCAGCGTCCGGAACAGTCAAGAAGAAGCCTCCTAGAGGGAACAGGAAGTGTTACGTCTGTGACAGTGCAACGCACATGGCGAAAGAGTGTCCCCAGAGGCTCCGGCAGCACACTGCAGCCTTGGCGACAGTAAATGCAGCAGCACAGCATGAAGAGCTGTGTCAGGGAAACGACAATGCCTGGCTGGAATCAGCAATGTTGGGGCACAGCCAGGCAAGTCAATAGAGCAGGCCCCAGCGCCTTTGCAGCCTACAGACCCCCTGCCACCCAAACCTGTAGTGCAGCTCACTGCAACCCTCCAGCTACCTAATGGACGCACCCTGGAGGTCCCCATCACAGTTGACAGTGGGAGCAACGCAGACTTCGTGGGGGTGCAGTTCGTCAAGCAGCATCGCATAGAGCTTCTGCCAGCCACGCTGCCATTGAACGTCGTCACAGTGGATGGCAGGAAGCTGCTGGGGGGGCAAGTGGTACAACAGACGCCGCCCATGGTGATGCAGATTGGCAATCACCGAGAAGTCATCAGTTTCAACGTCACCCGCCTGTCAGACACGCCTATAGTGTTAGGCATGAGTTGGCTGGATAGGCACAGCCCGACCATGGCGTGGTACCAGCGGCAGCTCACCTTCGGCTCGTCCTATTGCGCGCAGCATTGCATCCAGACCGGTCAGGAGGAGGAGGGCCAAGAGGAGGGGCAGCAGCTACGTCTCAGCATGGCGCAAGCAGTACCCCTCAAGTACAAGGGGTTTTTGGAGGTTTTCTGCGAGAAGGAGGCTGACCAGTTGCCACCTCACCGGCCCTACGATTGCGCTATTGACCTCTTGCCAGGGACAACGCTGCCGCCTGTGAAGCTGTATTCCATGTCCGAGGAGGAGCTGCAGGAGCTCCGGGAATTCATAGATCACAATCTGCAGCGGGGATTCATCCGAGAATCGAAGGCTGTAGGGGGCAGTCCTGTGTTTTTTGTGAAGAAGAGAGACACGCCCCAAAAGAGGCTCATCGTAGACTTCAGATTCATAAACTCAAAGACAAAGCCCGCGGCCTTCCCCATGCCCAAGATCGACGACCTGCTCGCGACGGTGCGGAAAGGGAAGATCTTCACCAAGTTGGATCTCCGCGGAGCTTACAATCTCATACGCGTGCGAGAGGGTCATGAGTGGAAGAAGGCCATGTTCACGCCGTTGGGCACCTACGAATACAGAGTTATGCCGTTTGGTCTCCAAAATGGCTCCCACTTTTTCCAAGCTTTTATGCATCATGTGCTAGCGGGACTCCTCTACAAGAAGTGCGTATGTTTACTCGACGACATTCTGATCTTCTCAGAAGCGCCGGAGGCTCACGAGAGCGACGTGAAGGAGGTCCTGCAGAGGCTACGGGAGCACAGGCTCTACGCCAAGCTGGAGAAGTGCCAATTCGACGTGACGGAGGTGGATTTTCTGGGCTATAGGCTGTCCGACAGGGGACTAGCCATGGACAGCGCCAAGGTCCGCGCGGTGTTGGACTGGAAGAGCCCGCGAAATCGGAAAGAGGTCCAGAGGTTCGTCGGCTTCGCCAACTTTTACCGCAAGTTCATCAGGGGTTTCGCCAAGGAGACGGCAGCTATCACGGACACTCTCAGCTCCAAGAAGAAGAAGTTCACCTGGACGGACCAAGCGGAGCAGTCCTTCAGGAGACTTAAGAGTCTCTTCGCGTCCGAAGAACAGCTGCTACACGTGAATCCTGGCAGGCCCATGAGGGTGGAGACTGACGCATCTGACAGAGCGGTGGGGGCCGTCCTCTTACAGGAAGACCCGCAGGGAAACTGGAGGCCCTGTGCTTTCTACTCCAGAAAGCTCAGCAAGTCGGAGCAGAACTACACCATTTGGGACAGGGAGTTGCTGGCCATCCACGCAGCTTTCAAGGCGTGGAGGCACTTTCTCATCGGAGCCAACCACACCGTGCAGGTCCGCACGGACCACAAGAACCTAGAGTACTGGCGCACGGCGAAGCTACAGAGCCAGAGGCACATACGCTGGGCGGAGTTCTTTGCGGATTTCGATTTCAGGATAGAGTACATCCCAGGCGACAACAATGTCATAGCAGATGCGCTCTCCAGGAAACCGCAGTATCTCGAGGCAGCGGCACCGGTGGCAGCCAAGCACATTTCTGCACCGCAGGCGTGGGTGTGCGCTTCAGCCGCCGTGAACCTGGAGGCGGTGCGTCGCGCGTTGCAGGCGGATCCGTTCGCACAGTCCAAGATGGAAGAGGTGCGGAGGGGCACAGCGAAGGACGACGAGTTCCAGATACGCGACGGCCTGCTGACCCGTAAAGGTGCTCTCTACGTTCCGGGAGACGATCTCCGCGCGAAGGTTCTGCAGCAGTTGCACGACGCACCCAGCGCTGGCCACTTCGGCAAGGAAAAGACAACGGAATTAGTGGCCAGAGACTTTTGGTGGCCCCAGATGCGAGGGGAGGTCGCGGAGTACGTCGCCAGGTGTGACACGTGCCAAAGGTCCAAGCCAGTGCACCAGAAGCCAGCGGGACTGCTGGAACCGCTGGAAACGCCACTGCAACCGTGGGAGAGGGTGGCGCTGGACTTTGTCACTGATCTGCCCAGTTCGCGAGGCAAGACGGCGGTGCTTGTGGTTGTAGACCTGTTCACCAAGATGGCGCATTTCATTCCTTGCGCGAAGGTGGCGACAGCGGAGCAGACAGCCAAACTGTTCATTGACCACGTGTTCAAGGTGCATGGGTTGCCACGGTCCATTCTGTCCGACAGGGGGCGCCAGTTTGTGTCCAGTTTCTGGCGGAAGCTCCTAGGGATCCTGCACGTCAAAATCAACCTGTCGTCGGCGAGACATCCGCAGACCAACAGCCAAGCAGAGAGGGTCAACGCGATCATGCAGCAGTACCTGAGATGTTACGCCAATCAGCGACCCGCGGCTTGGGTGGATTACCTGCCGATGGCTGAGTTTGCCTACAACAACACGAAGCACGCGTCTACGGGGGTGACGCCGTTCTTCGCTAACAATGGACGGCATCCCAGAACCTTCCTGGGGCTCGTAACGACGGGGGAGGGGGAGCCACAGGAAGCCGACCATTTCGCAGCAGAATTGCAAGAGGTGCACGACGAGCTACGGAGACATTTAGAGCTAGCTAAACAAGCCTATAAGGTGCAGGCGGACAAACACAGGAGGGAGGGGGAGACATCCAGGTGGGAGACTGGGTATGGTTAGCGGCCCAAGCGGTGCCGGCCAAGTCGTTAGCTAAAAAGAAGCTAGGACACAGGCAACTAGGGCCGTACCAAGTTGAGGCCAGGATCAATCCCGTAGCGTTTCGATTGGCCCTCCCCGAGGGTTCCAGAATGCACCCGGTCTTTCATAGGTCGATGCTCACCCCCTACAAGGCCCCACACAGATTTCAGGAGTCAGGGACGGCACCAGAACCAAGCAGGGAGTCGCCCAAGAGGGGGAGGTCACCTAAGGACGAACCAGTCAACGAGGTCACAGAGATTCTGGACTCGAGATGGGGGGAAGAGGGAGTAGAATATTTTCTCGCCAGGGAGGGCGCCCCGGCCAGCACCAACAGTTGGGTGCCGGACTACGCTTTGGACGAACCCCTCCTCAAGGACGAGTTCCATGCCCTTTTCCCACACAGGCCCATGCCAGCACAGTTTTTCGACGATTGGCTTTTTACGCCCACACTTTCCGCCAGCACCTTCCGAGGGTTCTCCTCAGCAGAGGAGACGACGCCAGAGTCGAGCCCTCCAAGGGGATCGTGTTCGGGGGTGGACACCGACCCTTCTTACTGGTGGGACGACCAACCAGAAGAGGACTGGCGCATGAGGTGGCGGGTGGGTCCTTGGCAAGCAGACCCCACCCAGGCATCAGGGGGTGGGGAGGACGTGAACATGTTGGGAGAGGACAATGGGTTCGAGTACACTAACAATGAACTGGAAGCAGAGGAGATCGACGTCGACGACCTGTGTCCGGCAGCGACCTCCGCAACGACGGAGCCCCCGGAACCTGCGCCCGAGCAGCGGGAGGGGGGAAGGGGGGGCTTCGAGGGGGGGGATGGATGTCAGGGGTTCAGAGACAGAGGCACAGGTGAGGGAGGAGACGGAGAGCGACGAGGAAGAATCCCAGGACAGTGAGGAAGAGGATGACAATGACTTGAGATCTTCCATGAGTCTCTCAAGTGAATCGGAGGATTCTCAGGAGGGGGCGCCCCTAGTCAGGACAAGGGGGGTCACAGGGGGGACCTGCCAGGAGCAGGGAAGCAGCAGGGAAACCCCGAGCGGGAGTGGGAGATCGGGGCCAGCTTCCCAGCAGGAACGAAGGGAAGAGAGGGGGGTTCCCAGTGTGACACACGGAGCGGAGCAGGAAAGAGACAGGGGAAGGAGATCTGGGGAGAACGTCCTGCTGGAAGAGGCGGAGAGTAGTACAGGGAGTAGTGTAAGTGTCAAAAGGAAGGTCAGGGGTAGCGAGCGCGCGCCAAGTTCAAATGTGGAGGCGCGCGGAAATGGAGAAAGCCCGGAGGAGGAGCCCAGCCCCAAAGCACGAAGGAGGGGGGAACAGGCATCTGAGGGATCCGCTTCAGGAGAGAGCAGGAGGGAAGGAACCCAGGGGGGGCAGAAAGACCCTGCGAAAAAGGAAAGACAGGAAGAGGTGGTCTAGCACAAGCCTCTTAAGTTGTTGTAGAGGCAGGACTGATTCAGAGGGGACTTCAAATGTCTGACGTTAGAGACTAGGGGCTGCGCGCCTCGGTTGTGGAACCAATAATGAACTGCAATAAACATCCTTGTATATAAGAAGAGCTTGGCGTTGGTCTTTTGTGAGCTGAGACCTGAGGCAGCCGCTGACACCACCAGAATGCAAAAACAAGAAAACTTCTCAAAAGAAGCAATAAAGCAAAAGTCCAAAAAACAAGCTAAACCAATGGAAAAGAAATGAAGCCAGCTGCAAACGAAGCACATTCACCAGAAACCCAAGACTAAGTGAAAACTAGTATGCTGTGTTGGTTAATTTCTGTTGCTTGAAGTGCTTTTGGACTCCCACAAATTGCATGCTTGTTGAGTTTCTGGTTTTGCTTTTTAAAAACTGATTTCCAGTTTCTTGTGGCATTGCTTTGTAATTGGTGGCTTTACTGCTTTTTTGTTTTCTGCTGATTTGTTTAATTTGGGGTGGTTTTGCTTGTTTTTTGCATTTAATTGTTTTGCTTCTTTTACTTTGAATGGTTCTGCGGTTTTGGGTGAGATTGTTTCTTTTCCATTGATTTGGCTTGGTTTTCATGTCTCCTGGTTTTGCCTCATTTTGGGAATATTTCTTGGTTTTTGTGCTTCTGGTGGTATGTCTTCAATTTTTTGGCATAACCAAGCCAAAACACCAGAAACACAGAAACAAATCATAAAGAAGCAGAGCTACCAGAAATCCAAAGCAAATTAATCAGAAATCCAAACAACCTATGAAGATGATGCAATACCAAAAGAAACACAAAAGCCAATTAAAAAACTGCTAAATGAAGCAACACCACAAGAAACAAAGAAAGCCTCATGACCTACGAAATGAAGCAATAACACAAAACACCACAAAAAGAAGCAAAGCGTTTAGGATTAGGTTTGGGTAAAGGTTAGGGTTACAATGAGAGTTGGGTTTGAGTTGGATTAGGATTAGGAGTTAAAGTTGGGGTTGAGTTACGGTAAGAGAAGAACAGCAGAAGGAGAAATATAATTTTATTACTTAGGGTTAGGGTTAAATTAGGATTAGGTTTAGACTGAGGCTTAGGTTTGGGTTAAGTTTAGGGTTAGAGTGAGGATTAGGTTTGAGTGAGGGTGAGCATTCGGGTTAAGGTTTGGTATTGGGTTGGATGTGAGTTAGGGTAAGAGAAGAACAGCAGCAGGAGCAATATAATTTTATTATTTATACTCCACCCAAGTCACTTGTGGCCGCTTTCAATAAAAGGTAAAAACATGAGCGCACTCCAAGTGAATGCTCATGAATGTAGAAACTCTTACTTCCCATAGAATTCCCAAAGAAGACCTGGGAATTGTAGCTCTGAGCTTCTTTGCAGAGGGTTGGACTAGATGACCCTTGGGTTCCCCTTCCATCTCTACTAGGATGCTCCCTGTCTCACTCTCACTCACTCACTCACACACACACACACTCCTCCTCTCCTTTTCCTGGCAGTTTCACCTTTTTCTGCACTCCTAGCTCGGAAGGGCAGAAGAGGCTGTGCTACTGCCATGTTGGGCGAGAGCAGGGATACCGGAAGGAGGTGCCACCGGAGGAGAGGCAAGAGGACAGGAAAGGGAGAGAAACGGGCGGAAGAGCCTGTGCTGCCGCCATCTTGGGCGAGGGCAGGGATACCGGAAGGAGGTGCCACCGGAGGAGAGGCAAGAGGACAGGAAGGGGAGGGAAACGGGCGGAAGAGCCTGTGCTGCCGCCATCTTGGGCGAGGGCAGGGGTACCGGAAGGAGGTGCCACCGGAGGAGAGGCAAGAGGACAGGAAAGGGAGAGAAACGGGCGGAAGAGGCTGTGCTGCCGCCATCTTGGGCGAGGGCAGGGGTACCGGAAGGAGGTGCCACCGGAGGAGAGGCAAGAGGACAGGAAGGGGAGGGAAACGGGCGGAAGAGCCTGTGCTGCCGCCATCTTGGGCGAGGGCAGGGGTACCGGAAGGAGGTGCCACCGGAGGAGAGGCAAGAGGACAGGAAGGGGAGGGAAACGGGCGGAAGAGGCGCTGCGACGTTGGGCCAGCAGAGACGTGCCGAGCCAGGCTGGCCCTCTCTCTTTCTCCCGCCCACTCTCTCTCGACCCCGCTCTCCCCAGGGGGCAGCCCCGCCCCCCGCCCCGCCCTCACCTGCCTTTCTCCCCCCGTGGCCTTCCTCTCGTGCCCCTTGGCGGAGGGATGGGGCGGGGGGGCCGCGGAAGTTTATATACAAGAATATACATACCTAGATATCGGTGTCCGTTTGTAAATATATAAAAATAAAACGGATATATGTATATGTGTGTGTATATATGCGGTGCTTCTTTTCTAAAAAAAATGATTGGGGGTACTCTCATTTTGACTCAAGAAAATCGCCATTTTTTAGTTCAAACCGGGAAAAATAAATACAGTAAATGGACAAAAGTACATTTACAAAATGTTTTATGCATTCCTCGGTGCCCCCCCCCCCCCAGAAATTAGCGTGGTGTTTTTTGGGTGTGCACCAGAATCACCTAACCAAAGCAAAAAGGTGTTCTGGGTTCAATCTACGTAAAAAGAAGATGATAACGCTCTCATTGGGCTTATTTCAAATTGGTGTTTTCTGGGTTAGAATGCACATTCAACCAAACATCGCAGAGTGAAATGTTTGCTATCAAAGAACACTTTGCGATTTTTGGTTGAATGTGCATTGTAACTCCAAAAACACTTATTTGAAATAAGCCCAATCAGAGCGTTTTCATCTTCTTCCTATGTAGATGGAATCCAGAAGACCTTTCTGCTTTGGTTAGGTGATTCTGGTGCAAACCCAAAAAACACCACGCTAATTCCAACTATATGATTCTATGATTTTATGAATTGAAATAATCCCAATCGAACCATTCGTCTTCTTTCTACGGATAAGGAATCGGAAATATGCCGTTTTGTTCTCATTACATACACTGCGATTTCTGGGTAAATGAGCATTAACTCCAAAGAACATGATTTTGAAATAAGCGAAATCCAAGATTCTTCTTTCAATGTAGATGGAAACCAAAACAACCTGTTTTGCGTTGTTTATGCTTATGACACTTCGCTTTGCAGCTTGGGGGAGAATGAACACCTGTCAGAGCTGCCACCCAGTCCCAGCTCACATAGGACCAAGTCCGCCAGCGTTCACTTTATAAGAGTCTTTATTAGGTTACAGGTTTCATTTCCGAACTGCAGCGTGCAGCTCTACACCTTCTGCCCTAGGTCGGCGAAGACCCGTCTGAGTCCCCGCCTCTTGCACACCAGCTTAATACCCTAGCCTTGCTCCACCTCCTTCGCCTCTCCCTACGTCTCTGGGTCCTTCTGCCCCCCTGGGCCTCCTCCCTTCTACTCTCCTCTGACGCTGACCCCCCTGATCCTTCTGCCTCCTTGCGGCGGGCTTTAGGACCTGGCTCACTCTCCGGGCTGCTTACTGCTCCAGCTTCCGCTGCATTTGAACTTGGCGCGCGCGCCCAACTCTCTACTTTCCTCTTAACCGTTGCCTCGCTCTCTGAGGAGGGCGTGACCACCCCTGACTCGTGCCCTCCCTCCTGCTGACAGCCTCCGGAACCCGATGCCTGGCTACCTTCCTCCCTGCTGCTCTCAGTCTTGAGCGTGGGTCCCGACTTCCAGCTGCTGCCGCCCTCAGTTATGAGCGTGGGTCCCGACTTCCAGCTGCTGCTCTCTGAATCTCCTCTGTTCCCTTCCTCCTGGGGTGTCCCCCCGGATCCCCCCCTTGCTCTGCTCACTGGGGCTCCCTTTTGGGAGTCCTCTGACTCACTGCTTAGGCTTGGAGATCTCGGGTCGTCATCATCACTCATTTTCCCTTCGGATTCCTCCCCCTCGCTCTCTGCTTCCTCCCTTCTCTGCGTCTCTGCTCCTGAACCCCTGACATCCATCCCCCCCTCGAAGCCCCCCCTTCCCCCCTCCCCGCTTTCAGGTGTGGGTGCTGGGTGCTCCATCATCACGGGAGGGAATGCCGGATACAGTTCGCTCCCCGTGGTTGGCCGCCAACTGAAGACCTCCGAGTCTTCCTCCTCGCGGTCGCCGACGTTGACCTGTTCCGCTTCCATCTCTGTACCGCCGTGCTCGAACCCAAGGTCCTCCCCGAACACGTCCATGTCAGTCTCTGCGTCGGTCGCTCGACCTGGCATCTCCAGCCACTTCCGGCGCCATTGCTCCTCCGGTCGATCGTCCCACCAATACGAGGTGTCTGACGCCGAACCCGCCGGCGATCCTTCTGGGGAACGGGTGCTCAGTGCGGGTTCCCCGTCCGAGTCGAATCCATGGAACGTGCTGGAAGAAAGTGTGGGCGTGAACAGCCAGTCGTCGAAGAAGCTCGCTGGCATGGGTCTGTGTGGGAAAAGGGCATGAAACTCGTCCTTGAGCAGGGGTTCCTCCAAAGCGTAGTCTGGCACCCAGCTATTGGCGCTGGCCCGGGTGCCCTCTCTGGCTAGGAGGTATTCGACTCCCTCTTCTCCCCATCTGGAGTCCAAAATCTCCGTGACCTCGTTGATGGGGTCTTGCTGCGTCACCCCTCGCGTCTCCGTCCGCTCCCGGAACGGACTCGGTGCCGTCCCTGGCTCCTGGAATCTGTGAGGTGCCTTGTAGGGAGTGAGCACCGACCTGTGGAACACCGGATGCATTCTGGAACCCTCCGGCAGCGCCAGTCGGAAGGCTACCGGGTTGATCTGTGCTTCGACTTGGTACGGACCAATTTGCTTGTGCCCCAACTTCTTCTTGGCTAGTGACCTGGTCGGCACTGCGTGGGCTGCCAACCAGACCCAGTCTCCCACTTGGATCTCTTCGCCAACCCGCCTGTGCTTGTCAGCTTGCACCTTGTAGGCGTGCTTAGCTAGCTCCAGCTGCCGTCTGAGTTGATCGTGTACCGCCTGCAACTCTGACGCGAACGCGTCCGCCGTCTGTGGTTCTCCGTCCCCCACTCTCTCCCGTCCCGGGAAGGTTCTGGGATTCCTCCCATTGTTGGCGAAGAACGGCGTCACCCCTGTGGACACGTGCTTCGTGTTGTTGTAAGCGAACTCGGCGAGCGGCAGGTAATCCACCCAGGTCGCAGGTTGTTGATTGGCATAGCATCTCAGGTACTGCTGCATGATGGCATTGACCCTCTCTGCTTGCCCGTTGGTCTGCGGGTGTCTTGCTGATGCCAGATCGACCTTGACATTTAGAAAACTCATCAGCTTCTGCCAGAAATTCGAGACGAACTGGCACCCGCGGTCGGACAGGATAGACCGCGGCAGACCATGCACTTTGAACACGTGATCTATGAACAGTTTGGCGGTTTGTTCCGCCGTGGCCACCTTCGCACACGGAATGAAATGTGCCATCTTGGTGAACAAGTCCACCACCACTAGTACAGCTGTCTTGCCTCTCGAGCTGGGTAGATCCGTAACAAAGTCCAGGGCCACTCTCTCCCACGGTTCAAACGGCGTTTGCAGCGGTTCCAGCAGTCCCGCCGGTGGTTTGTGCACCGGTTTGGCCCTCTGGCAGGTGTCGCACCTCGCAACGTAGTCCGCGACTTCCCCTCTCAGTCTGGGCCACCAAAAGTCCCTTGCGACTAATTCCACCGTTTTTTCCGTGCCAAAGTGCCCGGCCGTGGGTGCGTCGTGCAGCTGCTGCAGTACCCTGGCGCGAAGTTCGTCTCCCGGCACGTAGATGGCCCCTTTACGTAAGAGCAAGCCGTCTCGTATCTGGAACTCGTCGCCCTTCGCCGTGCCCTTGTGCACCTCTGCCATCTTCGCCCGCGCGAAGGAGTCGTCCTGCAACGCCCGCCGCACCGCATCCAGGTCTACTGTGGCTGAAGCGCACGCCCACGCTGTTGGCGCGAAGATGTGCATGGCTGCCGCTGGCTTCGCCTCTTCGAGGTATTGCGGTTTGCGGGACAGTGCATCCGCCATGACGTTGGTGTCGCCTGGGACGTACTCTATTCGGAAATTGAAGTCAGCAAAGAACTCCGCCCAACGTATCTGCCTCTGGTTCAGGAACTGAGCCGTGCGCCAGTGCTCCAGATTCTTGTGATCCGTGCAGACCTGCACCGTGTGCTTGGCGCCGATCAGGAAGTGCCTCCACGCCTTGAAAGCTGCATGAATGGCCAGCAACTCCCTGTCCCAGATGGTGTAGTTCTGCTCCGACTTGCTGAGCTTTCTGGAGTAGAACGCTCCCGGCCTCCAGACCCCCTGTGGGTCCCTTTGCAGCAGGACAGCTCCCACTGCTCTATCGGACGCGTCCGTCTCTACCCGCATCGGTTTGCTGGGGTCGATATGCAGCAGTTGCTCTTCCGACGCGAAGAGACGCTTGAGTGCCTGAAAGGACTGCTCCGCCTGCTCCGTCCAGATGAATTTCTTTTTCTTGGAGCTTAGCGTGTCCGTAATGGCCGCCGTCTGCATCGCGAACCCCTTGATAAACTTGCGATAGAAGTTGGCGAAGCCGACAAACCGCTGGACCTCCTTCCGATTGCGCGGGCTCTTCCAATCCAACACCGCACGAACCTTGGCGCTGTCCATGGCTAGCCCCTTGTCCGACAACTTGTAACCCAAGAAATCCACCTCCGTCGTGTCGAACTGGCACTTCTCCAGTTTGGCGTACAGTCTATGCTGCTGCAGCCTCTTCAGCACCTCCCGAACATCTTGGTCATGGGCTTGCTGCGAGTCGGAGAATATCAGGATGTCATCCAGAAAGCAGACGCACTTCTTGTAAAGGAGTCCCGCCAACACATGATGCATGAAAGCTTGGAAACAGTGAGAACCGTTTTGCAATCCAAACGGCATCACTCTGTATTCGTAGGTGCCCAGAGGCGTGAACATGGCTGTCTTCCACTCATCGCCCTCCCTCATGCGGATGAGATTGTACGCACCTCGCAGGTCCAACTTGGTGAACACGCGTCCCTTGCGCACCGTCGCTAGCAGGTCGTCAATCCTGGGCATGGGGAAATCAGAAGGCTTGGTCATCTTGTTTAAGAGGCGAAAATCCACCACCAGTCTTTTCTGGGGTGTGTCCTTCTTCTTCACGAAGAAAACAGGACTGCCCCCTACTGCCCTGGACTCCCGGATGAAACCGCGCTGCAAATTGTGATCTATGAACTGTTTGAGTTCCTGTAATTCGTCCTCAGACATGGAATACAGCTTCCCTTTCGGCAGCGTCGCCCCTGGTAGGAGGTCAATCTTGCAGTCATATTGCCTGTGCGGTGGTAGCTTGTCAGCCTCTTTCTCGCAGAAGACCTCCAAAAAGTCCGCGTATTTGTGGGGGACTGCTTGCAACGTTCCCAACTGCAGTCGTGATTCCTCCTCCTCTCCCTCCTGTCTGGGCAGGATGCAGTGTTCTGCGCAATAAGAGGAGCCGAAGATCAGCTGTCTCTGGTACCAAGCCAGTGTCGGACTGTGCCTGTCCAGCCAACTCATGCCCAACACAATGGGCGTGTCCGACAGTTGGGTGACATTAAAACTGATGACTTCCCTGTGGTTGCCAAGGCGCATCACCATCGGTGGCGTTTGCTTCACCACCTGCCCCCCTAGCAACTCTCTGCCATCCACTGTGACGACTTGCAGGGGCAGAGTGGCAGGCAGTAGCTGTATAGCGTGCTGCTCCACAAAATCCTGCGCTATAAAGTCTGCGTTGCTTCCAGAATCCACAGAAAGCGGCACTTCGATAGTGACGCCATCGGGTAGCTGGAGAGATGCTGTGAGCTGCACTACTGGTTTGGGTGGGAGGGGGTCCGTGGGTTGCAAGATCGCTGGGGACTGCTTCACTGATGCGTCTGGCTGGGCCCCAGTGCCCCTGTCTCCAGCCAGACATCGTCGTTTCCCTGCTGTGGTTCTCCTTGCTGCGTTGCTGCAGTCACCATTGCCGAGGCTGCAGTGTGCTTGTGGAGCCTCCGGGGACACTCTTTCGCCAAATGGCCTGGATCCTCGCAGATGTAACACTTCCTGTTCCCTCTAGGAGGCTTCGCTTTCACTGCTGTCGGTGCTTGGGCTCTGGCTGCTGACTGAGCCCTTGCACCTCCAACCTCCATCGGTTCCCCTCCCCCTCCTGGCGGAGGTGTGGATTGCGCACGCGCTGCTTCTCTTGGAACGAAAGAGAAACTTCTCGCTGCTTCGCGCCCTCCACGTCCTTCATCTCTGCACCAGGGACGTTCTTCCAGCCTCACCCCCACAGTCAGCGCCCTTTGGACCACCTCCTGCGTGCTTCGGGGCCTCTCCCCCCTTGCAAT
Organism: Podarcis vaucheri; assembly: GCF_965113315.1. Lineage (NCBI taxonomy): Eukaryota > Metazoa > Chordata > Lepidosauria > Squamata > Lacertidae > Podarcis > Podarcis vaucheri. Next base: position 140,803,771 of record NC_138759.1, read on the forward strand.
TTCATCCTTGACCGCTGAGCTTAGACCCTCCCAGAACAGGTCTCTGACAGGGGGCGAATCCCGGTCCCACTCTAAGGCACTGACCAGCGCAAAAAAGCGGGCGTGGTACTGCCGGACGCTTGCCCTCCCTTGTTTCAGTCCATGAACCTCCCGTCGGGCAAGATCCACATCAATAGTAGACAAAAAACACGCATCCATCGCTTTGATAAAGGCATCTGCATTCTGAAGCGCCGGATCTTTATCCCTCCACAAATTGCGTAGCCACGCTTTAGCATCCCCATGCAAATGGGATAGTATGAACCCCACTTTCTCTTCCTCATCTCTAAAGTCTTTTGCCAGCAGTTGCAGTGCGCACATTACGTCTGCTCGAAAATTGGGGTACTGTTGTAAATTCCCATCGAAGTGAGCCACAAGCCCTCCTGCTCTCCGTGCCAACCCAACCCCCTCCGGTCTGGGTCCTGGCTGCCCGTGTTTAACCCATGCTTCAAACCTGGCGTGGAGATCTCTGTAGGCGGCTGCCGCATCCTCCTCCCTCTTCTTGGATGCCAGTACCTCCGCGTTCAATTGGGTAACTGCCTGTTGCAGCGCTGCAACTTTCTCTGCTTCCGTCATCTCTGCTAACCGTCGTGAGCTTGCTCCCAAACACCGATCCCCTCCTCCAGCTGCCTCTCTCTCCGCTGCGAGATATCAGGTGTCCGAAGCTTTTAAGAGACGGGTCTTACTGTCAGAGCTGCCACCCAGTCCCAGCTCACATAGGACCAAGTCCGCCAGCGTTCACTTTATAAGAGTCTTTATTAGGTTACAGGTTTCATTTCCGAACTGCAGCGTGCAGCTCTACACCTTCTGCCCTAGGTCGGCGAAGACCCGTCTGAGTCCCCGCCTCTTGCACACCAGCTTAATACCCTAGCCTTGCTCCACCTCCTTCGCCTCTCCCTACGTCTCTGGGTCCTTCTGCCCCCCTGGGCCTCCTCCCTTCTACTCTCCTCTGACGCTGACCCCCCTGATCCTTCTGCCTCCTTGCGGCGGGCTTTAGGACCTGGCTCACTCTCCGGGCTGCTTACTGCTCCAGCTTCCGCTGCATTTGAACTTGGCGCGCGCGCCCAACTCTCTACTTTCCTCTTAACCGTTGCCTCGCTCTCTGAGGAGGGCGTGACCACCCCTGACTCGTGCCCTCCCTCCTGCTGACAGCCTCCGGAACCCGATGCCTGGCTACCTTCCTCCCTGCTGCTCTCAGTCTTGAGCGTGGGTCCCGACTTCCAGCTGCTGTCGCCCTCAGTTATGAGCGTGGGTCCCGACTTCCAGCTGCTGCTCTCTGAATCTCCTCTGTTCCCTTCCTCCTGGGGTGTCCCCCCGGATCCCCCCCTTGCTCTGCTCACTGGGGCTCCCTTTTGGGAGTCCTCTGACTCACTGCTTAGGCTTGGAGATCTCGGGTCGTCATCATCACTCATTTTCCCTTCGGATTCCTCCCCCTCGCTCTCTGCTTCCTCCCTTCTCTGCGTCTCTGCTCCTGAACCCCTGACAACACCGAAAGAGCAATCCAAGCTTATTTGTCCTCTTTCTTTTGAGATTAACTAAAACACCTATGCTTGATTTGGGCTGATAACAAACATTTCGCTCTGTGATTTTTGGTTGAATATGCATTCTAACCCCAAAAACAGCTATTTGAAATAAGTCCAATCAGAGCGTTTTCATCTTCTTTCTACGTGGATGGAACAAATAACACCTTTTTGCTTTGGTTAGGTGATTCTGGTGCACACCCAAAAAACACCACGCTAATTCCAACTCTATGATTCTATGATTCTATGAATTGAAATAAGCTCAATCGAAGCTTATTCGTCTTCTTTCTACTCATATGGAAGCGGAAATATTCCGTTTTGTTATTTTGGTCTCATTACATACACTGCAATTTCTGGGTAAATGTGCATTAGCTCCAAAGAACACAATTTTGAAATAAGCGAAATCCAAGATTTTTCAATCTATGTAGATGGAATCCGAAAGAACCTGTTTTGCGTTGTTTATGCTTATGACACTTCGCTTTGCAGCTTGTGGGAGAATGAACACCGAAAGAGCAATCCAAGCTTATTTGTCCTCTTTCTTTTGAGATTAACTAAAACACCTATGCTTGATTTGGTCTGATAACAAACATTTCGCTCTGTGATTTTTGGTTGAATGTGCATTCTAACCCCAAAAACAGCTATTTGAAATAAGTCCAATCAGAGCGTTTTCATCTTCTTTCTACGTGGATTGAACAAATAACACCTTTTTACGTGGATGAAAAAAACACCTTTTTGCTTTGTTTGGGGGTGATTCTGGTGCTCACCCAAAAAACACCATGTAAATTCCAACTATGATTCTATGATTCTATGGATTGAAATAAGCCAATCGAAGCTTATTTGTCTTCTTTCTACGCATATGGACGCGGAAATATGGCGTTTTGATATTTTGTTCTCATTACATACACTTTGCGATTACTGGGTAAAAGTGCATTAATACCAACGAACACGACTTTGAAATAAGCAAAATCCAAGATTCTTCTTCCTACGTAGATGGAACGCAAAATACCTTATTGCTTTGTTTGGGGGTGATTCTGGTATACACCCAAAAAACACCATGCAAATTCAAATAAGCCCTCTCGAAGCTTATTCGTCGTCTTTCTACGCATGTGGAAGCGGAAATATGGTTGTCAGGGTTACTTCCAGATCCTAGCTCACAGAGGATCACGCTAGCCAGCGGTTGTTGATTAAAAGTCTTTATTGAGTTACAGTCTCCATTCTTGAGCTGCTGCGTGCAACCCTACGCCTTATGCTTAGGTCGGCGAAGCTCCTTCTGAGTCTCCGCCCCTTGCGCACCAACTTAATATCCTAGCCCTGCTCCACCTTTTCCGCCTGACAGTTCTCCTCTGGGTCCCTCTGCCCCCCGGGTCTCTCCCTTCCGGGATTCTTCTGACGCTGACCCCCCTGACTCCCCTGTCTCCTTGCGCCGGGCTTTAGGACCTGGCTCTCTTTCCGGGCTGCCTACTGCGCCACCTTCCTGTGCATTTGAACTTGGCGCGCGCGCCCAACCTTCCACTTTCCGTCTAACCGTCACTTCGCTCCCCGATGAAGGTGTGGCCACTCCTGACTCGTGCCCTCCCTCCTGTTGTGAGCTGCCAGCGCTAGTTCCCAGGCGCTCTTCCTCTTCCCTACTCTCTGGCGGTGACGTAGGTCCCGATCTCCAACTGCTCCCCTCTGAGTCCCCTCTGGCTCTTTCTTCCTGGGGTGTCCCCCTAGTCTCCCCCCTTGCCCTTGCCACTGGTGCTCCTCTTTGTGAATCTTCTGATTCACTGGACAGACTCGGAGATCTCGGGTCGTCGTCGTCACTCATCCTTTCTTCTGCCTCCTCCCCCTCGCTCTCTGTTTCCTCCCTTGCCCTCGCCTCTGCTCCTGAACCCCTGACATCCATCCCCCCCTCAAAGCCCCCCCTTCCCCCCTCCCCTCCCTCCGGTGCGGGAACTGGGTGCTGCAGTGTCAAAGGGACGAATGTCGGGTACAGTTCGCTTCCCGTGGCCGGCCTCCATCCGCAGACTCCCGGTTCTTCCTCCCTGCTCTCGTCAACGACGGTCACCTCTGCTTCCATCTCCGTGCCGCCGTGCTCAAGACCCTGGTTGTCCCCGAAAAAGTCCATGTCGGTCTCTCCCTCGCTTCCTTCTGTAGGCGTAGCTCGTCCTGGACCCTCCAGCCACTTCCTGCGCCACTGCTCCTCTGGTCGATCATCCCACCAATACGAGGGTTCTGAGGCAGATCCCGAGGGTGACCCCTCCGGGGAACGGGCGTCTCGTGTCGGTTCCTCATCCGAGTCGAACCCCCGGAACGTGCTGGCTGAAAGCGTGGGCGTGAAAAGCCAGTCGTCGAAAAAGTCCGCCGGCATTGGCCTATGGGGAAAGAGGGCATGAAACTCTTCCTTGAGCAGAGGTTCATCTAGAGCGTAGCCCGGCACCCAGCTGTTGGCATTGGCCGGGGTGCCCTCCTTAGCGAGAAGGTATTCTACCCCCTCTTCCCCCCATCTGGAGTCCAAAAATCTCCGTGACTTCGTTGAGGCGCACCTCCTGTGCCACTCCCCGTTGCCTGGTTCCCTCTCGGAGCGTACTCGGCGCCGTGCCGGGTTCCTGAAACCTGTGCGGTGCCTTGTAGGGAGTGAGCACCGATCTGTGGAACACCGGATGCATTCTGGAACCCTCCGGAAGCGCCAGCCTGAAAGCCACCGGGTTGACCTGCTCTTCGACTTGGTAGGGCCCCAGTTGCTTATGCCCTAGTTTCTTCTTGGCCAACGACCTGGCCGGCACTGCGTGGGCTGCTAACCAGACCCAGTCTCCCACCTGGATCTCTTCGCCAACCCTTCTGTGTTTGTCTGCCTGCACCTTGTATGCGTGTTTGGCCAGCTCCAGGTGCCGCCGCAGCTGATCGTGAACCTCTTGCAACTCCGACGCGAACGCATCTGCTGTCTGCGGCTCCCCCTCCACCAGTCTTTCCAGTCCCGGGAAGGTTCTGGGGTGCCTCCCGTTGTTGGCGAAGAACGGCGTGACCCCCGTGGACACGTGCTTCGTGTTGTTGTAGGCGAACCCGGCGAGCGGCAGGTAATCCACCCACGTCGCAGGCTGTTGATTCGCATAGCATCTCAGGTACTGCTGCATGATGGCATTGACCCGCTCCGCTTGCCCGTTGGTCTGCGGGTGTCTCGCCGACGCCAGGTTGATCTTGACGTTTAGGAAGCCCATCAGCTTCTGCCAGAAGTTCGAGATGAACTGCCGCCCGCGGTCGGACAGAATAGACCGTGGCAGACCGTGAACCTTGAACACGTGGTCTATGAACAGTTTGGCGGTTTGTTCCGCCGTGGCCACCTTCGCACACGGGATGAAATGCGCCATCTTGGAGAACAAGTCCACCACCACCAGCACGGCCGTCTTGCCCCTCGAGCTGGGCAGATCCGTGACGAAGTCCAGGGCGACTCTCTCCCATGGCTCGACCGGAGTTTGCAGCGGTTCCAACAGTCCGGCCGGCTGTCTGTGCACTGGTTTGGCCCTCTGGCAGGTGTCGCACCTCGCCACGTAGTCCGCGACCTCCCCTCTCATTCCGGGCCACCAGAAATCCCTGGCGACTAATTCCACCGTCTTCTCCTTGCCAAAGTGCCCGGCAGTGGGCGCGTCGTGCAGCTGATGCAATACCTTGGCGCGAAGTTCGTCTCCCGGCACGTAGATGGCCCCTTTGCGGATGAGCAATCCATCTCTCAGCTGGAACCCGTTGGTCGCTGCCGTGCCCCTTCGCATCTCAGCCATCTTTGCTTGCGCGAAAGAGTCATTCTGCAACGCTTGTCGCACCGCCTCCAGGTCCACTGTCGCCGCAGCGCACGCCCACACTGTTGCCGCGAAGATGTGCATGGCGGCCGCTGGCGTGGCGTCCTCCAGATACTGTGGCTTACGGGATAGCGCGTCCGCCATGATGTTGGTGTCCCCCGGGACATACTCTATTCGGAAGTCGAAATTCGCAAAGAACTCAGCCCAACGTATCTGCCTCTGGTTCAGGAACTGTGCCGTGCGCCAGTGCTCCAGATTCTTGTGGTCCGTGCAGACCTGCACCGTGTGCTTGGCTCCAATCAGGAAGTGCCTCCATGCTTTGAACGCTGCATGAATAGCCAGCAACTCCCTGTCCCAGATGGTGTAATTCTGTTCGGACTTGCTGAGCTTCCTGGAGTAAAACGCTCCGGGCCTCCAAACCCCCTGCGGGTCCTTCTGCAGCAGGACTGCTCCGACGGCCCTGTCCGAGGCGTCTGTTTCAACTCTCATCGGCCTGCTAGGATCGACATGAAGCAGCTGTTCCTCCGAGGCGAAAAGACGCTTGAGTGCCTGAAAGGACTGCTCCGCCTGCGCTGTCCAGATGAACTTCTTTTTCTTGGAACTGAGCGTGTCTGTAATGGCTGCAGTCTGCATAGCGAAGCCTTTGATGAACTTGCGATAGAAGTTCGCGAAGCCGACAAATCGTTGGACCTCCTTCCGGTTGCGTGGGCTTTTCCAATCCAACACCGCTCGAACCTTGGCGCTGTCCATGGCGAGCCCCTTGTCAGACAACCTGTATCCCAGGAAATCCACCTCCGTCACGTCGAATTGGCACTTCTCCAGCTTGGCGTAAAGCCTATGTTGCTGGAGCCTGCTCAGCACTTCCCTGACGTGTCTGTCATGCTCCTGCTGCGATTCCGAAAAGATCAGGATGTCATCCAAGAAACAGACGCACGTCTTGTAGAGGAGCCCCGCCAACACGTGATGCATGAAAGCTTGAAAAACGTGGGAGCCATTTTGCAATCCAAAAGGCATAACTCTATATTCGTAGGTGCCCAGGGGTGTGAACATGGCTGTCTTCCACTCATCTCCTTCCCGCATGCGAATCAGGTTGTACGCCCCTCGCAGGTCCAACTTGGTGAACACGCTGCCCTTGCGTACTTTCGCGAGGAGGTCATCGATTCGGGGCATGGGGAAGTCCGACGGCTTGGTGACACTGTTCAAAATGCGGTAGTCCACCACGAGCCTTTTCTGGGGCGTGTCTCGCTTCTTCACAAAGAATACAGGACTGCCCCCCGCTGCCTGGGACTCTCGGATGAAACCGCGTTTCAAATTATGATCAATGAACTCCTTGAGTTCCTGCAGTTCGTCTTCAGACATGGAATACAGCTTCCCTTTGGGCAGCGCCGCCCCCGGCAGCAGGTCAATCTTGCAGTCATATGGTCTGTGGGGGGGTAGCTTGTCTGCCTCCTTCTCGCAGAAAACTTCCAAAAATTCTGCGTACTTGTGGGGAATCGCTTGCAGCGTGCCGAGCAGCAGCTGTGACTCCTCTTGCTCCCCTTCTTGCTGGGGCATGATGCAGTGTTCAGCACAAAAGGAAGAACCGAAGGTCAGCTGCCTCTGGTACCAAGCCAGCGTCGGGCTGTGCCTGTCCAGCCAACTCATGCCCAATACGATAGGCGTGTCTGAGAGTTGAGTGACGTTGAAGCTGATAATCTCCTTGTGATTTCCAAGCCGCAGCACCATAGGTGGCGTCTGCTTCACCACTTGCCCCCCTAACAGCTCCCTGCCATCCACCGTGACAACCTGCAGTGGCAGCGTGGCAGGCAGCAACTGTATAGCGTGCCGGTCGACAAAGTCCTGCCCTATGAAGTCTGCATTGCTTCCCGAGTCGACGGTGATTGGCACGTCCATGGTGATTCCATTGGGTAGCTGGAGCGATGCGGTGAGCCTCACTACTGGCTTGGGCGGGAGGGGGTCCATGGGCGGTAAAATCTCTGGGGACTGCTTCACTGACACGTCTGGCTGGGCCCCAGTGCCTCCTCTTCCAGCCAGACATCGTCGTTTCCCTGCTGTGGTTCTCCTTGCTGCGTTGCTGCAGTCACCATTGCTGAGGCTGCAGTGTGCTTGTGGAGCCTCCGGGGACACTCTTTCGCCAAATGGCCTGGATCCTCGCAGATGTAACACTTCCTGTTCCCTCTAGGAGGCTTCGCTTTCACTGCTGCCGGTGCTAGGGCTCTGGCTGCTGACTGAGCCCTTGCACTCCCAACCTCCATCGGTTCCACCCCTCCCCCTGTTGGGGGCGTGGATTGCGCACGCGCTGCTTCTCTGGGAAGGAAGGAGGAGCCCCTGGCTGGTTCGCGCCCGCTGCGCCCTTCGTCCCTGCTCCACGGACGTTCTTCCAGCCGCACTCCCACCGCCAGCGCCCTCTGAACGATCTCCTGCGTGGTCCGGGGTCTCTCCCCCCTCGCAATCTCATCTTTCACCGAGCTGTTCAAGCCCTCCCAAAAAAGGTCTCTGACGGGAGCCGAATCTCTGTCCCATTCCAGGGCACTGACCAAAGCGAAAAAGCGGGCATGATATTGCCGTACGCTGGCCCTCCCTTGTCTTAGTCCGTGCACCTCCCTTCGGGCAAGATCCACGTCAATGCTTGATAAAAAACAGCCATCCATCGCTTTAATAAAGGCGTCCGCATTTTGGAGCGCAGGATCCTTATCCCTCCACAAATTGCGCAGCCATGCTTTAGCGTCTCCATGCAAATGGGACATGATGAACCCCACTTTCTCTTGTTCATCTCTAAAGTCTTTGTGCAGTAGTTGTAGTGCACACATTACGTCTGCTCTAAAATTGGGGTACTGTTGCAAATTCCCATCGAAGTGCGAGACCAGACTGCCTGTGCGTCTCCCCAACCCAATCCCCTCTGATTTGGGTGTCTGTTGCCCCTGCTTCGTAAGCACGTCCAACCTGACCTGGAGATCCCTGTAGGCGGCCGCTGCGTCCTCCTCTCTCTTCCTGGACGCCACCGCCTCGGCAGTCAGTCGTGAAACCGCGTCTCTGAGTTCCGTTATTTGCTGTTCGGCCGTCATATTGTCTACCGTTCGTGAGCTTTCTTGTAGGCACCCGCTTTCCCTCCTCTCCGCGAGGTCGTGGATGTCCACAATTTGAAGAGAAGGAGCTTACTGTCAGGGTTACTTCCAGATCCTAGCTCACAGAGGATCACGCTAGCCAGCGGTTGTTGATTAAAAGTCTTTATTGAGTTACAGTCTCCATTCTTGAGCTGCTGCGTGCAACCCTACGCCTTATGCTTAGGTCGGCGAAGCTCCTTCTGAGTCTCCGCCCCTTGCGCACCAATTTAATATCCTAGCCCTGCTCCACCTTTTCCGCCTGACAGTTCTCCTCTGGGTCCCTCTGCCCCCCTGGGTCTCTCCCTTCCGGGATTCTTCTGACGCTGACCCCCCCTGACTCCCCTGTCTCCTTGCGCTGGGCTTTAGGACCTGGCTCTCTTTCCGGGCTGCCTACTGCGCCACCTTCCTGTGCATTTGAACTTGGCGCGCGCGCCCAACCTTCCACTTTCCGTCTAACCGTCACTTCGCTCCCCGATGAAGGTGTGGCCACTCCTGACTCGTGCCCTCCCTCCTGTTGTGAGCTGCCAGCGCTAGTTCCCAGGCGCTCTTCCTCTTCCCTACTCTCTGGCGGTGACGTAGGTCCCGATCTCCAACTGCTCCCCTCTGAGTCCCCTCTGGCTCTTTCTTCCTGGGGTGTCCCCCTAGTCTCCCCCCTTGCCCTTGCCACTGGTGCTCCTCTTTGTGAATCTTCTGATTCACTGGACAGACTCGGAGATCTCGGGTCGTCGTCGTCACTCATCCTTTCTTCTGCCTCCTCCCCCTCGCTCTCTGTTTCCTCCCTTGCCCTCGCCTCTGCTCCTGAACCCCTGACAATGGTGTTTCTTTATTTTGGTCGCATTACATTCACTTTGTGATTTTTGGGTAAATGTGCATTAACACCTGTCAGGGGTTAAGGAGCAGAGGCGAGGGCAAGGGAGGAAACAGAGAGCGAGGGGGAGGAGGCAGAAGAAAGGATGAGTGATGACGACGACCCGAGATCTCCGAGTCTTTCCAGTGAATCAGAAGATTCACAAAAAGGAGCACCAGTGGCCAGGGCAAGGGGGGAGACTAGGGGGACACCCCAGGAAGAAAGAGCCAGAGGGTACTCAGAGGGGAGCAGTTGGAGATCGGGACCAACGTCACCGCCAGAGAGTAGGAAAGAGGAAGAGCGCCAGGGAGCAAGCGCTGGCAGCTCGCAACAGGAGGGAGGGCACGAGTCAGGAGTGGCCACACCTTCATCGGGGAGCGAAGTGACGGTTAGACGGAAAGTGGAAGGTTGGGCGCGCGCCAAGTTCAAATGCACAGGAAGATGGCGCAGTAGGCAGCCCGGAAAGGGAGCCAGGTCCTAAAGCCCGGCGCAAGGAGACAGGAGAGTCAGGGGGGTCAGCGTCAGAAGAATCCCGGAAGGAAGAGACCCAGGGGGGCAGAGGGACCCAGAGGAGAACTGTCAGGCGGAAAAGGTGGAGCAGGGCTAGGATATTAAGTTGGTGCGCAAGGGGCGGAGACTCAGACGGAGCTTCGCCGATCTAAGCATAAGACGTAGGGTTGCACGCAGCAGCTCGAGAATGGAGACTGTAACTCAATAAAGACTTTTATTTAACGATCGCTGGCTAGCGTGATCCTCTGTGAGCTAGGATCTGGAAGTAACCCTGACAGTAAGCTCCGCCTCCCCAAATTGTGGGCATCCACGGCCTCGCGGAGAGGAGGGAAAGCGGGTGCCTACAAGAGAGCTCACGAACGGCAGACAATATGACGGCCGAACAGCAAATAACGGAACTCAGAGAAGCAGTTTCACGACTGAATGCCGAGGCGCTGGCGTCCAGGAAGAGAGAGGAGGAAGCAGCTGCCGCCTACAGGGATCTCCAGGTCAGGTTGGACGTGCTTACGAAGCAAGGGCAACAGACACCCAAATCAGAGGGGATTGGGTTGGGGAGACGCACAGGCGGTCTGGTCTCGCACTTCGATGGGAATTTGCAACAGTACCCCAACTTTAGAGCAGACGTAATGTGTGCACTGCAACTACTGCACAAAGACTTTAGAGATGAACAAGAGAAAGTGGGGTTCATCATGTCCCATTTGCATGGAGACGCAAAAGCATGGCTGCGCAATTTGTGGAGAGATAAGGATCCTGCGCTCCAAAATGCGGACGCCTTTATTAAAGCGATGGATGGCTGTTTTTTATCAAGCATTGACGTGGATCTTGCCCGAAAGGAGGTGCATGGACTAAGGCAAGGGAGGGCCAGCGTAAGGCAGTATCATGCCCGCTTTTTCGCCTTGGTCAGTGCCCTGGAATGGGACAGAGATTCGGCTCCTGTCAGAGACCTTTTTTGGGAGGGCTTGCACAACTCGGTTAAAGATGAGATTGCGAGGGGGGAGAGACCCCGGACCACGCAGGAGATCGTTCAGAGGGCGCTGGCGGTGGGGGTGCGGCTGGAAGAACGTCCGTGGAGCAGGGACGAAGGGCGCAGCGGGCGCGAACCAGCCAGGGGCTCCTCCTTCCTTCCCAGAGAAGCAGCGCGTGCGCAATCCACGCCTCCAACAGGGGGAGGGGTGGAACCGATGGAGGTTGGGAGTGCAAGGGCTCAGTCAGCAGCCAGAGCCCTAGCACCGGCAGCAGTGAAAGCGAAGCCTCCTAGAGGGAACAGGAAGTGTTATATCTGCGAGGATCCAGGGCATATGGCGAAAGAGTGTCCCCGGAGGCTCCACAAGCACACTGCAGCCTCAGCAATGGTGACTGCAGCAACGCAGCACGGAGAACCACAGCAGGGAAACGACGATGTCTGGCTGGAAGGAAGAGGCACTGGGGCCCAGCCAGACGTGTCAGTGAAGCAGTCCCCAGAGAGTTTACCGCCCATGGACCCCCTCCCGCCCAAGCCAGTAGTGAGGCTCACCGCATCGCTCCAGCTACCCAATGGCATCACCATGGACTTGCCAATCACCGTCGACTCGGGAAGCAATGCAGACTTCATAGGGCAGGACTTTGTCGACCGGCACGCTATACAGTTGCTGCCTGCCACGCTGCCCCTGCAGGTTGTCACGGTGGATGGCAGGGAGCTGTTAGGGGGGGCAAGTGGTGAAGCAGACGCCGCCTATGGTGCTGCGGCTTGGAAATCACAGGGAAATCATCAGCTTCAACGTCACTCAACTCTCGGACACGCCTATTGTATTGGGCATGAGTTGGCTGGACAAGCACAGCCCGACGCTGGCTTGGTACCAGAGGCAGCTGACCTTCGGCTCTTCCTTTTGTGCTGAACACTGCATCATGCCCCAGCAGGAAGGGGAGCAAGAGGAGTCACAGCTGCTGCTAGGCACGCTGCAAGCGATTCCCCACAAGTACGCAGAATTTTTGGAGGTTTTCTGCGAGAAGGAGGCAGACAAGCTACCCCCCCACAGACCATATGACTGCAAAATTGACCTGCTGCCGGTGGCGGCGCTGCCCAAAGGGAAGCTGTATTCCATGTCTGAAGACGAACTGCAGGAACTCAAAGAGTTCATAGATCATAATTTGAAGCGCGGTTTCATCCGAGAGTCCCAGGCAGCGGGGGGCAGTCCTGTATTCTTTGTGAAGAAGCGAGACACGCCCCAAAAAAGACTCGTAGTGGACTACCGCATTTTGAACAGTGTCACCAAGCCATCAGACTTCCCCATGCCCCGAATCGACGACCTCCTCGCAAAAGTACGCAAGGGCAGCGTGTTCACCAAGTTGGACCTGCGAGGGGCGTACAACCTGATTCGCATGCGGGAAGGAGATGAGTGGAAGACAGCCATGTTCACGCCCCTGGGCACCTACGAATATAGAGTTATGCCTTTTGGATTGCAAAATGGCTCCCACGTTTTTCAAGCTTTCATGCATCACGTGTTGGCGGGTGTCAGGGGTTCAGGAGCAGAGACGCAGAGAAGGGAGGAAGCAGAGAGCGAGGGGGAGGAATCCGAAGGGAAAATGAGTGATGATGACGACCCGAGATCTCCAAGCCTAAGCAGTGAGTCAGAGGACTCCCAAAAGGGAGCCCCAGTGAGCAGAGCAAGGGGGGGATCCGGGGGGACACCCCAGGAGGAAGGGAACAGAGGAGATTCAGAGAGCAGCAGCTGGAAGTCGGGACCCACGCTCATAACTGAGGGCGGCAGCAGCTGGAAGTCGGGACCCACGCTCAAGACTGAGAGCAGCAGGGAGGAAGGTAGCCAGGCATCGGGTTCCGGAGGCTGTCAGCAGGAGGGAGGGCACGAGTCAGGGGTGGTCACGCCCTCCTCAGAGAGCGAGGCAACGGTTAAGAGGAAAGTAGAGAGTTGGGCGCGCGCGCCAAGTTCAAATGCAGCGGAAGCTGGAGCAGTAAGCAGCCCGGAGAGTGAGCCAGGTCCTAAAGCTCGCCGACCTAGGGCAGAAGGTGTAGAGCTGCACGCTGCAGTTCGGAAATGAAACCTGTAACCTAATAAAGACTCTTATAAAGTGAACGCTGGCGGACTTGGTCCTATGTGAGCTGGGACTGGGTGGCAGCTCTGACAGTAAGACCCGTCTCAATAAAAGCTTCGGACACCTGATATCTCGCAGCGGAGAGAGAGGCAGCTGGAGGAGGGGATCGGTGTTTGGGAGCAAGCTCACGACGGTTAGCAGAGATGACGGAAGCAGAGAAAGTTGCAGCGCTGCAACAGGCAGTTACCCAATTGAACGCGGAGGTACTGGCATCCAAGAAGAGGGAGGAGGATGCGGCAGCCGCCTACAGAGATCTCCACGCCAGGTTTGAAGCATGGGTTAAACACGGGCAGCCAGGACCCAGACCGGAGGGGGTTGGGTTGGCACGGAGAGCAGGAGGGCTTGTGGCTCACTTCGATGGGAATTTACAACAGTACCCCAATTTTCGAGCAGACGTAATGTGCGCACTGCAACTGCTGGCAAAAGACTTTAGAGATGAGGAAGAGAAAGTGGGGTTCATACTATCCCATTTGCATGGGGATGCTAAAGCGTGGCTACGCAATTTGTGGAGGGATAAAGATCCGGCGCTTCAGAATGCAGATGCCTTTATCAAAGCGATGGATGCGTGTTTTTTGTCTACTATTGATGTGGATCTTGCCCGACGGGAGATTCATGGACTGAAACAAGGGAGGGCAAGCGTCCGGCAGTACCACGCCCGCTTTTTTGCGCTGGTCAGTGCCTTAGAGTGGGACCGGGATTCGCCCCCTGTCAGAGACCTGTTCTGGGAGGGTCTAAGCTCAGCGGTCAAGGATGAAATTGCAAGGGGGGAGAGGCCCCGAAGCACGCAGGAGGTGGTCCAAAGGGCGCTGACTGTGGGGGTGAGGCTGGAAGAACGTCCCTGGTGCAGAGATGAAGGACGTGGAGGGCGCGAAGCAACGAGAAGTTTCTCTTTCGTTCCAAGAGAAGCAGCGCGTGCGCAATCCACACCTCCGCCAGGAGGGGGAGGGGAACCGATGGAGGTTGGAGGTGCAAGGGCTCAGTCAGCAGCCAGAGCCCAAGCACCGACAGCAGTGAAAGCGAAGCCTCCTAGAGGGAACAGGAAGTGTTACATCTGCGAGGATCCAGGCCATTTGGCGAAAGAGTGTCCCCGGAGGCTCCACAAGCACACTGCAGCCTCGGCAATGGTGACTGCAGCAACGCAGCAAGGAGAACCACAGCAGGGAAACGACGATGTCTGGCTGGAGACAGAGGCACTGGGGCCCAGCCAGACGCATCAGTGAAGCAGTCCCCAGCGATCTTGCAACCCACGGACCCCCTCCCACCCAAACCAGTAGTGCAGCTCACAGCATCTCTCCAGCTACCCGATGGCGTCACTATCGAAGTGCCGCTTTCTGTGGATTCTGGAAGCAACGCAGACTTTATAGCGCAGGATTTTGTGGAGCAGCACGCTATACAGCTACTGCCTGCCACTCTGCCCCTGCAAGTCGTCACAGTGGATGGCAGAGAGTTGCTAGGGGGGGCAGGTGGTGAAGCAAACGCCACCGATGGTGATGCGCCTTGGCAACCACAGGGAAGTCATCAGTTTTAATGTCACCCAACTGTCGGACACGCCCATTGTGTTGGGCATGAGTTGGCTGGACAGGCACAGTCTGACACTGGCTTGGTACCAGAGACAGCTGATCTTCGGCTCCTCTTATTGCGCAGAACACTGCATCCTGCCCAGACAGGAGGGAGAGGAGGAGGAATCACAACTGCAGTTGGGAACGTTGCAAGCAGTCCCCCACAAATACGCGGACTTTTTGGAGGTCTTCTGCGAGAAAGAGGCTGACAAGCTACCACCGCACAGGCAATATGACTGCAAGATTGACCTCCTACCAGGGGCGACGCTGCCGAAAGGGAAGCTGTATTCCATGTCTGAGGACGAATTACAGGAACTCAAACAGTTCATAGATCACAATTTGCAGCGCGGTTTCATCCGGGAGTCCAGGGCAGTAGGGGGCAGTCCTGTTTTCTTCGTGAAGAAGAAGGACACGCCCCAGAAAAGACTGGTGGTGGATTTTCGCCTCTTAAACAAGATGACCAAGCCTTCTGATTTCCCCATGCCCAGGATTGACGACCTGCTAGCGACGGTGCGCAAGGGACGCGTGTTCACCAAGTTGGACCTGCGAGGTGCGTACAATCTCATCCGCATGAGGGAGGGCGATGAGTGGAAGACAGCCATGTTCACGCCTCTGGGCACCTACGAATACAGAGTGATGCCGTTTGGATTGCAAAACGGTTCTCACTGTTTCCAAGCTTTCATGCATCATGTGTTGGCGGGACTCCTTTACAAGAAGTGCGTCTGCTTTCTGGATGACATCCTGATATTCTCAGACTCGCAGCAAGCCCATGACCAAGATGTTCGGGAGGTGCTGAAGAGGCTGCAGCAGCATAGACTGTACGCCAAACTGGAGAAGTGCCAGTTCGACACGACGGAGGTGGATTTCTTGGGTTACAAGTTGTCGGACAAGGGGCTAGCCATGGACAGCGCCAAGGTTCGTGCGGTGTTGGATTGGAAGAGCCCGCGCAATCGGAAGGAGGTCCAGCGGTTTGTCGGCTTCGCCAACTTCTATCGCAAGTTTATCAAGGGGTTCGCGATGCAGACGGCGGCCATTACGGACACGCTAAGCTCCAAGAAAAAGAAATTCATCTGGACGGAGCAGGCGGAGCAGTCCTTTCAGGCACTCAAGCGTCTCTTCGCGTCGGAAGAGCAACTGCTGCATATCGACCCCAGCAAACCGATGCGGGTAGAGACAGACGCGTCCGATAGAGCAGTGGGAGCTGTCCTGCTGCAAAGGGACCCACAGGGGGTCTGGAGGCCGGGAGCGTTCTACTCCAGAAAGCTCAGCAAGTCGGAGCAGAACTACACCATCTGGGACAGGGAGTTGCTGGCCATTCATGCAGCTTTCAAGGCGTGGAGGCACTTCCTGATCGGCGCCAAGCACACGGTGCAGGTCTGCACGGATCACAAGAATCTGGAGCACTGGCGCACGGCTCAGTTCCTGAACCAGAGGCAGATACGTTGGGCGGAGTTCTTTGCTGACTTCAATTTCCGAATAGAGTACGTCCCAGGCGACACCAACGTCATGGCGGATGCACTGTCCCGCAAACCGCAATACCTCGAAGAGGCGAAGCCAGCGGCAGCCATGCACATCTTCGCGCCAACAGCGTGGGCGTGCGCTTCAGCCACAGTAGACCTGGATGCGGTGCGGCGGGCGTTGCAGGACGACTCCTTCGCGCGGGCGAAGATGGCAGAGGTGCACAAGGGCACGGCGAAGGGCGACGAGTTCCAGATACGAGACGGCTTGCTCTTACGTAAAGGGGCCATCTACGTGCCGGGAGACGAACTTCGCGCCAGGGTACTGCAGCAGCTGCACGACGCACCCACGGCCGGGCACTTTGGCACGGAAAAAACGGTGGAATTAGTCGCAAGGGACTTTTGGTGGCCCAGACTGAGAGGGGAAGTCGCGGACTACGTTGCGAGGTGCGACACCTGCCAGAGGGCCAAACCGGTGCACAAACCACCGGCGGGACTGCTGGAACCGCTGCAAACGCCGTTTGAACCGTGGGAGAGAGTGGCCCTGGACTTTGTTACGGATCTACCCAGCTCGAGAGGCAAGACAGCTGTACTAGTGGTGGTGGACTTGTTCACCAAGATGGCACATTTCATTCCGTGTGCGAAGGTGGCCACGGCGGAACAAACCGCCAAACTGTTCATAGATCACGTGTTCAAAGTGCATGGTCTGCCGCGGTCTATCCTGTCCGACCGCGGGTGCCAGTTCGTCTCGAATTTCTGGCAGAAGCTGATGAGTTTTCTAAATGTCAAGGTCGATCTGGCATCAGCAAGACACCCGCAGACCAACGGGCAAGCAGAGAGGGTCAATGCCATCATGCAGCAGTACCTGAGATGCTATGCCAATCAACAACCTGCGACCTGGGTGGATTACCTGCCGCTCGCCGAGTTCGCTTACAACAACACGAAGCACGTGTCCACAGGGGTGACGCCGTTCTTCGCCAACAATGGGAGGAATCCCAGAACCTTCCCGGGACGGGAGAGAGTGGGGGACGGAGAACCACAGACGGCGGACGCGTTCGCGTCAGAGTTGCAGGCGGTACACGATCAACTCAGACGGCAGCTGGAGCTAGCTAAGCACGCCTACAAGGTGCAAGCTGACAAGCACAGGCGGGTTGGCGAAGAGATCCAAGTGGGAGACTGGGTCTGGTTGGCAGCCCACGCAGTGCCGACCAGGTCACTAGCCAAGAAGAAGTTGGGGCACAAGCAAATTGGTCCGTACCAAGTCGAAGCACAGATCAACCCGGTAGCCTTCCGACTGGCGCTGCCGGAGGGTTCCAGAATGCATCCGGTGTTCCACAGGTCGGTGCTCACTCCCTACAAGGCACCTCACAGATTCCAGGAGCCAGGGACGGCACCGAGTCCGTTCCGGGAGCGGACGGAGACGCGAGGGGTGACGCAGCAAGACCCCATCAACGAGGTCACGGAGATTTTGGACTCCAGATGGGGAGAAGAGGGAGTCGAATACCTCCTAGCCAGAGAGGGCACCCGGGCCAGCGCCAATAGCTGGGTGCCAGACTACGCTTTGGAGGAACCCCTGCTCAAGGACGAGTTTCATGCCCTTTTCCCACACAGACCCATGCCAGCGAGCTTCTTCGACGACTGGCTGTTCACGCCCACACTTTCTTCCAGCACGTTCCATGGATTCGACTCGGACGGGGAACCCGCACTGAGCACCCGTTCCCCAGAAGGATCGCCGGCGGGTTCGGCGTCAGACACCTCGTATTGGTGGGACGATCGACCGGAGGAGCAATGGCGCCGGAAGTGGCTGGAGATGCCAGGTCGAGCGACCGACGCAGAGACTGACATGGACGTGGTCGGGGAGGACCTTGGGTTCGAGCACGGCGGTACAGAGATGGAAGCAGAACAGGTCAACGTCGGCGACCGCGAGGAGGAAGACTCGGAGGTCTTCAGTTGGCGGCCAACCACGGGGAGCGAACTGTATCCGGCATTCCCTCCCGTGATGATGGAGCACCCAGCACCCACACCTGAAAGCGGGGAGGGGGGAAGGGGGGGCTTCGAGGGGGGATGGATGTCAGGGGTTCAGGAGCAGAGACGCAGAGAAGGGAGGAAGCAGAGAGCGAGGGGGAGGAATCCGAAGGGAAAATGAGTGATGATGACGACCCGAGATCTCCAAGCCTAAGCAGTGAGTCAGAGGACTCCCAAAAGGGAGCCCCAGTGAGCAGAGCAAGGGGGGGATCCGGGGGGACACCCCAGGAGGAAGGGAACAGAGGAGATTCAGAGAGCAGCAGCTGGAAGTCGGGACCCACGCTCATAACTGAGGGCGGCAGCAGCTGGAAGTCGGGACCCACGCTCAAGACTGAGAGCAGCAGGGAGGAAGGTAGCCAGGCATCGGGTTCCGGAGGCTGTCAGCAGGAGGGAGGGCACGAGTCAGGGGTGGTCACGCCCTCCTCAGAGAGCGAGGCAACGGTTAAGAGGAAAGTAGAGAGTTGGGCGCGCGCGCCAAGTTCAAATGCAGCGGAAGCTGGAGCAGTAAGCAGCCCGGAGAGTGAGCCAGGTCCTAAAGCTCGCCGACCTAGGGCAGAAGGTGTAGAGCTGCACGCTGCAGTTCGGAAATGAAACCTGTAACCTAATAAAGACTCTTATAAAGTGAACGCTGGCGGACTTGGTCCTATGTGAGCTGGGACTGGGTGGCAGCTCTGACAGCGGGGCTCCTCTACAAGACGTGCGTCTGTTTCTTGGATGACATCCTGATCTTTTCGGAATCGCAGCAGGAGCATGACAGACACGTCAGGGAAGTGCTGAGCAGGCTCCAGCAACATAGGCTTTACGCCAAGCTGGAGAAGTGCCAATTCGACGTGACGGAGGTGGATTTCCTGGGCTACAAGTTGTCTGACAAGGGGCTCGCCATGGACAGCGCCAAGGTTCGAGCGGTGTTGGATTGGAAAAGCCCACGCAACCGGAAGGAGGTCCAACGGTTTGTCGGCTTCGCGAACTTCTATCGCAAGTTCATCAAAGGCTTCGCTATGCAGACAGCGGCCATCATGGACACGCTCAGTTCCAAGAAAAAGAAGTTCATCTGGACAGCGCAGGCGGAGCAGTCCTTTCAGGCACTCAAGCGTCTTTTCGCGTCGGAGGAACAGCTGCTTCATGTCGACCCCAGCAAGCCGATGAGAGTTGAAACAGACGCCTCGGACAGGGCCGTCGGAGCAGTCCTGCTGCAGAAGGACCCGCAGGGGGTTTGGAGGCCCGGAGCGTTTTACTCCAGGAAGCTCAGCAAGTCCGAACAGAACTACACCATCTGGGACAGGGAGTTGCTGGCTATTCATGCAGCGTTCAAAGCATGGAGGCACTTCCTGATTGGAGCCAAGCACACGGTGCAGGTCTGCATGGACCACAAGAATCTGGAGCACTGGCGCACGGCACAGTTCCTGAACCAGAGGCAGATACGTTGGGCTGAGTTCTTTGCGAACTTCGACTTCCGAATAGAGTATGTCCCGGGGGACACCAACATCATGGCGGACGCGCTCTCCCGTAAGCCACAGTATCTGGAGGACGCCACGCCAGCGGCCGCCATGCACATCTTCGCACCAACAGTGTGGGCGTGCGCTGCGGCGACAGTGGACCTGGAGGCGGTGCGACGAGCGTTGCAGAATGACTCCTTCGCGCAAGCAAAGATGGCAGAGATGCAAAGGGGCACGGCAGCGACCGACGGGTTCCAGCTGAGAGAGGGATTGCTCATCCGCAAAGGGGCCATCTACGTGCCGGGAGACGAACTTCGCGCCAAGGTACTGCATCAGCTGCACGACGCGCCCACTGCCGGGCACTTTGGCAAGGAGAAGACGGTGGAATTAGTCGCCAGGG
The DNA here is from genome assembly GCF_965113315.1 of Podarcis vaucheri. NCBI lineage: Eukaryota > Metazoa > Chordata > Lepidosauria > Squamata > Lacertidae > Podarcis > Podarcis vaucheri. Next base: position 140,823,528 of record NC_138759.1, read on the forward strand.
ATTTCTGGTGGCCCGGAATGAGAGGGGAGGTCGCGGACTACGTGGCAAGGTGCGACACCTGCCAGAGGGCCAAACCAGTGCACAGACCGCCGGCCGGACTGTTGGAACCGCTGCAAACTCCGGTCGAGCCATGGGAGAGAGTCGCCCTGGACTTCGTCACGGATCTGCCCAGCTCGAGGGGCAAGACGGCCGTGCTGGTGGTGGTGGACTTGTTCTCCAAGATGGCACATTTCATCCCGTGTGCGAAGGTGGCCACGGCGGAACAAACCGCCAAACTGTTCATAGACCACGTGTTCAAGGTTCACGGGCTGCCACGGTCTATTCTGTCCGACCGCGGGCGGCAGTTCATCTCGAATTTCTGGCAGAAGCTGATGGGCTTCCTAAACGTCAAGATCAACCTGGCGTCGGCGAAACACCCGCAGACCAACGGGCAAGCGGAGCGGGTCAATGCCATCATGCAGCAGTACCTGAGATGCTATGCGAATCAACAGCCTGCGACGTGGGTGGATTACCTGCCGCTCGCCGAGTTCGCCTACAACAACACGAAGCACGTGTCCACGGGGGTCATGCCGTTCTTCGCCAACAACGGGAGGCACCCCAGAACCTTCCCGGGACTGGAAAGACTGGTGGAGGGGGAGCCGCAGACAGCAGATGCGTTCGCGTCGGAGTTGCAGGAGGTCCACGATCAGCTGCGGCGGCACCTGGAGCTGGCCAAACACGCATACAAGGTGCAGGCAGACAAACACAGAAGGATTGGCGAAGAGATCCAGGTGGGAGACTGGGTCTGGTTAGCAGCCCACGCAGTGCCGGCCAGGTTGTTGGCCAAGAAGAAACTAGGGCATAAGCAACTGGGGCCCTACCAAGTCGAAGAGCAGGTCAACCCGGTGGCCTTCAGGCTGGCGCTTCCGGAGGGTTCCAGAATGCATCCGGTGTTCCACAGATCGGTGCTCACTCCCTACAAGGCAGCTGTCAGGGGTTCAGGAGCAGAGGCGAGGGCAAGGGAGGAAACAGAGAGCGAGGGGGAGGAGGCAGAAGAAACGATGAGTGATGACGACGACCCGAGATCTCCGAGCCTTTCCAGTGAATCAGAAGATTCACAAAAAGGAGCACCAGTGGCCAGGGCAAGGGGGGAGACTAGGGGGACACCCCAGGAAGAAAGAGCCAGAGGGGACTCAGAGGGGAGCAGTTGGAGATCGGGACCAACGTCACCGCCAGAGAGTAGGAAAGAGGAAGAGCGCCAGGGAGCAAGCGCTGGCAGCTCGCAACAGGAGGGAGGGCATGAGTCAGGAGTGGCCACACCTTCATCGGGGAGCGAAGTGACAGTTAGACGGAAAGTGGAAGGTTGGGCGCGCGCGCCAAGTTCAAATGCACAGGAAGGTGGCGCAGTAGGCAGCCCGGAAAGGGAGCCAGGTCCTAAAGCCCGGCGCAAGGAGACAGGAGAGTCAGGGGGGGTCAGCGTCAGAAGAATCCCGGAAGGAAGAGACCCAGGGGGGCAGAGGGACCCAGAGGAGAACTGTCAGGCGGAAAAGGTGGAGCAGGGCTAGGATATTAAGTTGGTGCGCAAGGGGCGGAGACTCAGACGGAGCTTCGCCGATCTAAGCATAAGACGTAGGGTTGCACGCAGCAGCTCGAGAATGGAGACTGTAACTCAATAAAGACTTTTATTTAACGATCGCTGGCTAGCGTGATCCTCTGTGAGCTAGGATCTGGAAGTAACCCTGACAGTAAGCTCCGTCTCATCAAATTGTGGGCATCCACGGCCTCGCGGAGAGGAGGGAAAGCGGGTGCCTACAAGAGAGCTCACGAACGGCAGACAATATGACGGCCGAACAGCAAATAACGGAACTCAGAGAAGCAGTTTCACGACTGAATGCCGAGGCGCTGGCGTCCAGGAAGAGAGAGGAGGAAGCAGCTGCCGCCTACAGGGATCTCCAGGTCAGGTTGGACGTGCTTACGAAGCAAGGGCAACAGACACCCAAATCAGAGGGGATTGGGTTGGGGAGACGCACAGGCGGTCTAGTCTCGCACTTCGATGGGAATTTGCAACAGTACCCCAACTTTAGAGCAGACGTAATGTGTGCACTGCAACTACTGCACAAAGACTTTAGAGATGAACAAGAGAAAGTGGGGTTCATCATGTCCCATTTGCATGGAGACGCAAAAGCATGGCTGCGCAATTTGTGGAGAGATAAGGATCCTGCGCTCCAAAATGCGGACGCCTTTATTAAAGCGATGGATGGCTGTTTTTTATCAAGCATTGACGTGGATCTTGCCCGAAAGGAGGTGCATGGACTAAGGCAAGGGAGGGCCAGCGTAAGGCAGTATCATGCCCGCTTTTTCGCTTTGGTCAGTGCCCTGGAATGGGACAGAGATTCGGCTCCCGTCAGAGACCTTTTTTGGGAGGGCTTGAACAGCTCGGTGAAAGATGAGATTGCGAGGGGGGAGAGACCCCGGACCACGCAGGAGATCGTTCAGAGGGCGCTGGCGGTGGGGGTGCGGCTGGAAGAACGTCCGTGGAGCAGGGACGAAGGGCGCAGCGGGCGCGAACCAGCCAGGGGCTCCTCCTTCCTTCCCAGAGAAGCAGCGCGTGCGCAATCCACGCCCCCAACAGGGGGAGGGGTGGAACCGATGGAGGTTGGGAGTGCAAGGGCTCAGTCAGCAGCCAGAGCCCTAGCATCGGCAGCAGTGAAAGCGAAGCCTCCTAGAGGGAACAGGAAGTGTTATATCTGCGAGGATCCAGGGCATATGGCGAAAGAGTGTCCCCGGAGGCTCCACAAGCACACTGCAGCCTCAGCAATGGTGACTGCAGCAACGCAGCACGGAGAACCACAGCAGGGAAACGACGATGTCTGGCTGGAAGGAAGAGGCACTGGGGCCCAGCCAGACGTGTCAGTGAAGCAGTCCCCAGAGAGTTTACCGCCCATGGACCCCCTCCCGCCCAAGCCAGTAGTGAGGCTCACCGCATCGCTCCAGCTACCCAATGGAATCACCATGGACGTGCCAATCACCGTCGACTCGGGAAGCAATGCAGACTTCATAGGGCCGGACTGTTGGAACCGCTGCAAACTCCGGTCGAGCCATGGGAGAGAGTCGCCCTGGACTTCGTCACGGATCTGCCCAGCTCGAGGGGCAAGACGGCCGTGCTGGTGGTGGTGGACTTGTTCTCCAAGATGGCACATTTCATCCCGTGTGCGAAGGTGGCCACGGCGGAACAAACCGCCAAACTGTTCATAGACCACGTGTTCAAGGTTCACGGTCTGCCACGGTCTATTCTGTCCGACCGCGGGCGGCAGTTCATCTCGAATTTCTGGCAGAAGCTGATGGGCTTCCTAAACGTCAAGATCAACCTGGCGTCGGCGAGACACCCGCAGACCAACGGGCAAGCGGAGCGGGTCAATGCCATCATGCAGCAGTACCTGAGATGCTATGCGAATCAACAGCCTGCGACGTGGGTGGATTACCTGCCGCTCGCCGGGTTCGCCTACAACAACACGAAGCACGTGTCCACGGGGGTCACGCCGTTCTTCGCCAACAACGGGAGGCACCCCAGAACCTTCCCGGGACTGGAAAGACTGGTGGAGGGGGAGCCGCAGACAGCAGATGCGTTCGCGTCGGAGTTGCAGGAGGTCCACGATCAGCTGCGGCGGCACCTGGAGCTGGCCAAACACGCATACAAGGTGCAGGCAGACAAACACAGAAGGGTTGGCGAAGAGATCCATGTGGGAGACTGGGTCTGGTTAGCAGCCCACGCAGTGCCGGCCAGGTCGTTGGCCAAGAAGAAACTAGGGCATAAGCAACTGGGGCCCTACCAATTCAAAGAGCAGGTCAACCCGGTGGCCTTCAGGCTGGCGCTTCCGGAGGGTTCCAGAATGCATCCGGTGTTCCACAGATCGGTGCTCACTCCCTACAAGGCACCGCACAGGTTTCAGGAACCCGGAACGGCGCCGAGTCCGCTCCGAGAGGGAACCAGGCAACGGGGAGTGGCACAGGAGGTGCGCCTCAACGAAGTCACGGAGATTTTGGACTCCAGATGGGGGGAAGAGGGGGTAGAATACCTTCTCGCTAAGGAGGGCACCCCGGCCAGTGCCAACAGCTGGGTGCCGGGCTACGCTTTAGATGAACCTCTGCTCAAGGAAGAGTTTCATGCCCTCTTCCCCCATAGGCCAATGCCAGCGGACTTTTTCGACGACTGGCTTTTCACGCCCACGCTTTCAGCCAGCACGTTCCGGGGGTTCGACTCGGATGAGGAACCGACACGAGACGCCCGTTCCCCGGAGGGGTCGCCCTCGGGATCTGCTTCAGAACCCTCGTATTGGTGGGATGATCGACCGGAGGAGCAGTGGCGCAGGAAGTGGCTGGAGGGTCCAGGACGAGCAACGCCTCCAGAAGGAAGCGAGGGAGAGACGGACATGGACGTTTTCGGGGACGACCAGGGTCTCGAGCACGGCGGCACAGAGATGGAAGCAGAGGTGACCGTCGTCGACGAGAGCAGGGAGGAAGAACCGGAACACTTCGGATGGAGGCCCGCCACGGGAAGCGAACTGTACCCGACATTCGTCCCTTTGACACTGCAGCACCCAGTTCCCGCACCGGAAGGAGGGGAGGGGGGAAGAGGGGGCTTCGAGGGGGGATGGATGTCAGGGGTTCAGGAGCAGAGGCGAGGGCAAGGGAGGAAACAGAGAGCGAGGGGGAGGAGGCAGAAGAAAGGATGAGTGATGACGACGACCCGAGATCTCCGAGCCTTTCCAGTGAATCAGAAGATTCACAAAAAGGAGCACCAGTGGCCAGGGCAAGGGGGGAGACTAGGGGGACACCCCAGGAAGAAAGAGCCAGAGGGGACTCAGAGGGGAGCAGTTGGAGATCGGGACCAACGTCACCGCCAGAGAGTAGGAAAGAGGAAGAGCGCCAGGGAGCAAGCGCTGGCAGCTCGCAACAGGAGGGAGGGCATGAGTCAGGAGTGGCCACACCTTCATCGGGGAGCGAAGTGACGGTTAGACGGAAAGTGGAAGGTTGGGCGCGCGCGCCAAGTTCAAATGCACAGGAAGGTGGCGCAGTAGGCAGCCCGGAAAGGGAGCCAGGTCCTAAAGCCCGGCGCAAGGAGACAGGAGAGTCAGGGGGGTCAGCGTCAGAAGAATCCCGGAAGGAAGAGACCCAGGGGGGCAGAGGGACCCAGAGGAGAACTGTCAGGCGGAAAAGGTGGAGCAGGGCTAGGATATTAAGTTGGTGCGCAAGGGGCGGAGACTCAGACGGAGCTTCGCCGATCTAAGCATAAGACGTAGGGTTGCACGCAACAGCTCGAGAATGGAGACTGTAACTCAATAAAGACTTTTATTTAACGATCGCTGGCTAGCGTGATCCTCTGTGAGCTAGGATCTGGAAGTAACCCTGACAGCACCGCACAGGTTTCAGGAACCCGGAACGGCGCCGAGTCCGCTCCGAGAGGGAACCAGGCAATGGGGAGTGGCACAGGAGGTGCGCCTCAACGAAGTCACGGAGATTTTGGACTCCAGATGGGGGGAAGAGGGGGTAGAATACCTTCTCGCTAAGGAGGGCACCCCGGCCAGTGCCAACAGCTGGGTGCCGGGCTACGCTTTAGATGAACCTCTGCTCAAGGAAGAGTTTCATGCCCTCTTCCCCCATAGGCCAATGCCAGCGGACTTTTTCGACGACTGGCTTTTCACGCCCACGCTTTCAGCCAGCACGTTCCGAGGGTTCGACTCGGATGAGGAACCGACACGAGACGCCCGTTCCCCGGAGGGGTCGCCCTCGGGATCTGCTTCAGAACCCTCGTATTGGTGGGATGATCGACCAGAGGAGCAGTGGCGCAGGAAGTGGCTGGAGGGTCCAGGACGAGCAACGCCTCCAGAAGGAAGCGAGGGAGAGACGGACATGGACGTTTTCGGGGACGACCAGGGTCTCGAGCACGGCGGCACAGAGATGGAAGCAGAGGTGACCGTCGTCGACGAGAGCAGGGAGGAAGAACCGGAAGACTTCGGATGGAGGCCCGCCACGGGAAGCGACCTGTACCCGACATTCGTCCCCTTGACACTGCAGCACCCAGTTCCCGCACCGGAAGGAGGGGAGGGGGGAAGAGGGGGCTTCGAGGGGGGGATGGATGTCAGGGGTTCAGGAGCAGAGGCGAGGGCAAGGGAGGAAACAGAGAGCGAGGGGGAGGAGGCAGAAGAAAGGATGAGTGATGACGACGACCCGAGATCTCCGAGTCTTTCCAGTGAATCAGAAGATTCACAAAAAGGAGCACCAGTGGCCAGGGCAAGGGGGGAGACTAGGGGGACACCCCAGGAAGAAAGAGCCAGAGGGGACTCAGAGGGGAGCAGTTGGAGATCGGGACCAACGTCACCGCCAGAGAGTAGGAAAGAGGAAGAGCGCCAGGGAGCAAGCGCTGGCAGCTCGCAACAGGAGGGAGGGCACGAGTCAGGAGTGGCCACACCTTCATCGGGGAGCGAAGTGACGGTTAGACGGAAAGTGGAAGGTTGGGCGCGCGAGCCAAGTTCAAATGCACAGGAAGGTGGCGCAGTAGGCAGCCCGGAAAGGGAGCCAGGTCCTAAAGCCCGGCGCAAGGAGACAGGAGAGTCAGGGGGGTCAGCGTCAGAAGAATCCCGGAAGGAAGAGACCCAGGGGGGCAGAGGGACCCAGAGGAGAACTGTCAGGCGGAAAAGGTGGAGCAGGCCTAGGATATTAAGTTGGTGCGCAAGGGGCGGAGACTCAGACGGAGCTTCGCCGATCTAAGCATAAGACGTAGGGTTGCACGCAGCAGCTCGAGAATGGAGACTGTAACTCAATAAAGACTTTTATTTAACGATCGCTGGCTAGCGTGATCCTCTGTGAGCTAGGATCTGGAAGTAACCCTGACAACACCAAAGAACCCTACTTTTTAATAAGCGAAATCCAAGATTCTTCTTTTATGCAGATGTTAGCCAAAAGACCTTTTTGCTTTGGTTGTGTGATTCTGGTGCACACCCAAAAAACACCACGCTAATTCCAACTCTATGATTCTATGATTCTATGAATTGAAATAAGCCCAATCGAAGCTTATTCGTCTTCTTTCTACGCAAATGGAAGCGGAAATATGGTGTTTTGTTATTTTGGTCTCATTACATATTCACGATTTCAGGGTATTAACACCAAAGAACACGACTTTGAAATCCAAGATTCTTCTTTCTATGTAGATGGAACCGAAAACAACCTGTTTTGCTTTCTTTAGGCTTATTAGACTTTGCTTTGTTATTTGTGGGTGAATGAACACCGAAAAAGCAATCCAAGCTTATTCGTCCTCTTTCTATTGAGATTAACTGAAACACCTATGCTTGATTTGGGCTGATACATTTGGGCTGATACATAACAAACATTTCACTCTGCGATTTTTGGTTGAATGTGCATTCTAACCCAGAAAACACCAATTTGAAATAAGCCCAATGAGAGCGTTATCATCTTCTGTTTATGTTGATTGAACCCAGAACACCTTTTTGCTTTGGTTAGGTGATTCTGGTGCACACCCAAAAAACACCACGCTAATTCCAACTCTATGATTCTATGATTCTATGAATTGAAATAAGCCCAATCGAAGCTTATTCGTCTTCTTTCTACGCAAATGGAAGCGGAAATATGGTGTTTTGTTATTTTGGTCTCATTACATACACTTCACGATTTCAGGGTAAATGCGCATTAACACCAAAGAACACGACTTTGAAATCCAAGATTCTTCTTTCTATGTAGATGGAACCGAAAACAACCTGTTTTGCTTTCTTTAGGCTTATTAGACTTTGCTTTGTTATTTGTGGGTGAATGAACACCGAAAAAGCAATCCAAGCTTATTCGTCCTCTTTCTATTGAGATTAACTGAAACACCTATGCTTGATTTGGGCTGATACATTTGGGCTGATACATAACAAACATTTCACTCTGCGATTTTTGGTTGAATGTGCATTCTAACCCAGAAAACACCAATTTGAAATAAGCCCAATGAGAGCGTTATCATCTTCTGTTTATGTAGATTGAACCCAGAACACCTTTTTGCTTTGGTTAGGTGATTCTGGTGCACACCCAAAAAACATCATGCTGATTCCAACTCTATGATTCTATGATTCTATGAATTGAAAGAAGCTCAATCGAAGCTTATTCGTCTTCTTTCTACTCATATGGAAGCGGAAATATTTCGTTTTGTTATTTTGGTCTCATTACATACACTGCGATTTCTGGGTAAATGTGCATTAACTCCAAAGAACACGATTCTGAAATAAGCGAAATCCAAGATTTTTCATTCTATGTAGATGGAAGCTGTCAGGGTTACTTCCAGATCCTAGCTCACAGAGGATCACGCTAGCCAGCGGTTGTTGATTAAAAGTCTTTATTGAGTTACAGTCTCCATTCTTGAGCTGCTGCGTGCAACCCTACGCCTTATGCTTAGGTCGGCGAAGCTCCTTCTGAGTCTCCGCCCCTTGCGCACCAACTTAATATCCTAGCCCTGCTCCACCTTTTCCGCCTGACAGTTCTCCTCTGGGTCCCTCTGCCCCCCTGGGTCTCTCCCTTCCGGGATTCTTCTGACGCTGACCCCCCTGACTCCCCTGTCTCCTTGCGCCGGGCTTTAGGACCTGGCTCTCTTTCCGGGCTGCCTACTGCGCCACCTTCCTGTGCATTTGAACTTGGCGCGCGCGCCCAACCTTCCACTTTCCGTCTAACCGTCACTTCGCTCCCCGATGAAGGTGTGGCCACTCCTGACTCGTGCCCTCCCTCCTGTTGTGAGCTTCCAGCGCTAGTTCCCAGGCGCTCTTCCTCTTCCCTACTCTCTGGCGGTGACGTAGGTCCCGATCTCCAACTGCTCCCCTCTGAGTCCCCTCTGGCTCTTTCTTCCTGGGGTGTCCCCCTAGTCTCCCCCCTTGCCCTTGCCACTGGTGCTCCTCTTTGTGAATCTTCTGATTCACTGGACAGACTCGGAGATCTCGGGTCGTCGTCGTCACTCATCCTTTCTTCTGCCTCCTCCCCCTCGCTCTCTGTTTCCTCCCTTGCCCTCGCCTCTGCTCCTGAACCCCTGACATCCATCCCCCCCTCAAAGCCCCCCCTTCCCCCCTCCCCTCCCTCCGGTGCGGGAACTGGGTGCTGCAGTGTCAAAGGGACGAATGTCGGGTACAGTTCGCTTCCCGTGGCCGGCCTCCATCCGCAGACTCCCGGTTCTTCCTCCCTGCTCTCGTCAACGACGGTCACCTCTGCTTCCATCTCCGTGCCGCCGTGCTCGAGACCCTGGTTGTCCCCGAAAAAGTCCATGTCGGTCTCTCCCTCGCTTCCTTCTGTAGGCGTAGCTCGTCCTGGACCCTCCAGCCACTTCCTGCGCCACTGCTCCTCTGGTCGATCATCCCACCAATACGAGGGTTCTGAGGCAGATCCCGAGGGTGACCCCTCCGGGGAACGGGCGTCTCGTGTCGGTTCCTCATCCGAGTCGAACCCCCGGAACGTGCTGGCTGAAAGCGTGGGCGTGAAAAGCCAGTCGTCGAAAAAGTCCGCCGGCATTGGCCTATGGGGAAAGAGGGCATGAAACTCTTCCTTGAGCAGAGGTTCATCTAGAGCGTAGCCCGGCACCCAGCTGTTGGCATTGGCCGGGGTGCCCTCCTTAGCGAGAAGGTATTCTACCCCCTCTTCCCCCCATCTGGAGTCCAAAATCTCCGTGACTTCGTTGAGGCGCACCTCCTGTGCCACTCCCCGTTGCCTGGTTCCCTCTCGGAGCGGACTCGGCGCCGTGCCGGGTTCCTGAAACCTGTGCGGTGCCTTGTAGGGAGTGAGCACCGATCTGTGGAACACCGGATGCATTCTGGAACCCTCCGGAAGCGCCAGCCTGAAAGCCACCGGGTTGACCTGCTCTTCGACTTGGTAGGGCCCCAGTTGCTTATGCCCTAGTTTCTTCTTGGCCAACGACCTGGCCGGCACTGCGTGGGCTGCTAACCAGACCCAGTCTCCCACCTGGATCTCTTCGCCAACCCTTCTGTGTTTGTCTGCCTGCACCTTGTATGCGTGTTTGGCCAGCTCCAGGTGCCGCCGCAGCTGATCGTGAACCTCTTGCAACTCCGACGCGAACGCATCTGCTGTCTGCGGCTCCCCCTCCACCAGTCTTTCCAGTCCCGGGAAGGTTCTGGGGTGCCTCCCGTTGTTGGCGAAGAACGGCGTGACCCCCGTGGACACGTGCTTCGTGTTGTTGTAGGCAAACTCGGCGAGCGGCAGGTAATCCACCCACGTTGCAGGCTGTTGATTCGCATAGCATCTCAGGTACTGCTGCATGATGGCATTGACCCACTCCGCTTGCCCGTTGGTCTGCGGGTGTCTCGCCGACGCCAGGTTGATCTTGACGTTTAGGAAGCCCATCAGCTTCTGCCAGAAGTTCGAGATGAACTGCCGCCCGCGGTCGGACAGAATAGACCGTGGCAGACCGTGAACCTTGAACACGTGGTCTATGAACAGTTTGGCGGTTTGTTCCGCCGTGGCCACCTTCGCACACGGGATGAAATGCGCCATCTTGGAGAACAAGTCCACCACCACCAGCACGGCCGTCTTGCCCCTCGAGCTGGGCAGATCCGTGACGAAGTCCAGGGCGACTCTCTCCCATGGCTCGACCGGAGTTTGCAGCGGTTCCAACAGTCCGGCCGGCTGTCTGTGCACTGGTTTGGCCCTCTGGCAGGTGTCGCACCTCGCCACGTAGTCCGCGACCTCCCCTCTCATTCCGGGCCACCAGAAATCCCTGGCGACTAATTCCACCGTCTTCTCCTTGCCAAAGTGCCCGGCAGTGGGCGCGTCGTGCAGCTGATGCAATACCTTGGCGCGAAGTTCGTCTCCCGGCACGTAGATGGCCCCTTTGCGGATGAGCAATCCATCTCTCAGCTGGAACCCGTTGGTCGCTGCCGTGCCCCTTCGCATCTCAGCCATCTTTGCTTGCGCGAAAGAGTCATTCTGCAACGCTTGTCGCACCGCCTCCAGGTCCACTGTCGCCGCAGCGCACGCCCACACTGTTGCCGCGAAGATGTGCATGGCGGCCGCTGGCGTGGCGTCCTCCAGATACTGTGGCTTACGGGATAGCGCGTCCGCCATGATGTTGGTGTCCCCCGGGACATACTCTATTCGGAAGTCGAAATTCGCAAAGAACTCAGCCCAACGTATCTGCCTCTGGTTCAGGAACTGTGCCGTGCGCCAGTGCTCCAGATTCTTGTGGTCCGTGCAGACCTGCACCGTGTGCTTGGCTCCAATCAGGAAGTGCCTCCATGCTTTGAACGCTGCATGAATAGCCAGCAACTCCCTGTCCCAGATGGTGTAATTCTGTTCGGACTTGCTGAGCTTCCTGGAGTAAAACGCTCCGGGCCTCCAAACCCCCTGCGGGTCCTTCTGCAGCAGGACTGCTCCGACGGCCCTGTCCGAGGCGTCTGTTTCAACTCTCATCGGCCTGCTAGGATCGACATGAAGCAGCTGTTCCTCCGAGGCGAAAAGACGCTTGAGTGCCTGAAAGGACTGCTCCGCCTGCGCTGTCCAGATGAACTTCTTTTTCTTGGAACTGAGCGTGTCTGTAATGGCTGCAGTCTGCATAGCGAAGCCTTTGATGAACTTGCGATAGAAGTTCGCGAAGCCGACAAATCGTTGGACCTCCTTCCGGTTGCGTGGGCTTTTCCAATCCAACACCGCTCGAACCTTGGCGCTGTCCATGGCGAGCCCCTTGTCAGACAACCTGTATCCCAGGAAATCCACCTCCGTCACGTCGAATTGGCACTTCTCCAGCTTGGCGTAAAGCCTATGTTGCTGGAGCCTGCTCAGCACTTCCCTGACGTGTCTGTCATGCTCCTGCTGCGATTCCGAAAAGATCAGGATGTCATCCAAGAAACAGACGCACGTCTTGTAGAGGAGCCCCGCCAACACGTGATGCATGAAAGCTTGAAAAACGTGGGAGCCATTTTGCAATCCAAAAGGCATAACTCTATATTCGTAGGTGCCCAGGGGTGTGAACATGGCTGTCTTCCACTCATCTCCTTCCCGCATGCGAATCAGGTTGTACGCCCCTCGCAGGTCCAACTTGGTGAACACGCTGCCCTTGCGTACTTTCGCGAGGAGGTCGTCGATTCGGGGCATGGGGAAGTCCGACGGCTTGGTGACACTGTTCAAAATGCGGTAGTCCACCACGAGCCTTTTCTGGGGCGTGTCTCGCTTCTTCACAAAGAATACAGGACTGCCCCCCGCTGCCTGGGACTCTCGGATGAAACCGCGTTTCAAATTATGATCAATGAACTCCTTGAGTTCCTGCAGTTCGTCTTCAGACATGGAATACAGCTTCCCTTTGGGCAGCGCCGCCCCCGGCAGCAGGTCAATCTTGCAGTCATATGGTCTGTGGGGGGGTAGCTTGTCTGCCTCCTTCTCGCAGAAAACTTCCAAAAATTCTGCGTACTTGTGGGGAATCGCTTGCAGCGTGCCGAGCAGCAGCTGTGACTCCTCTTGCTCCCCTTCTTGCTGGGGCATGATGCAGTGTTCAGCACAAAAGGAAGAACCGAAGGTCAGCTGCCTCTGGTACCAAGCCAGCGTCGGGCTGTGCCTGTCCAGCCAACTCATGCCCAATACGATAGGCGTGTCTGAGAGTTGAGTGACGTTGAAGCTGATAATCTCCTTGTGATTTCCAAGCCGCAGCACCATAGGTGGCGTCTGCTTCACCACTTGCCCCCCTAACAGCTCCCTGCCATCCACCGTGACAACCTGCAGTGGCAGCGTGGCAGGCAGCAACTGTATAGCGTGCCGGTCGACAAAGTCCTGCCCTATGAAGTCTGCATTGCTTCCCGAGTCGACGGTGATTGGCACGTCCATGGTGATTCCATTGGGTAGCTGGAGCGATGCGGTGAGCCTCACTACTGGCTTGGGCGGGAGGGGGTCCATGGGCGGTAAAATCTCTGGGGACTGCTTCACTGACACGTCTGGCTGGGCCCCAGTGCCTCCTCTTCCAGCCAGACATCGTCGTTTCCCTGCTGTGGTTCTCCTTGCTGCGTTGCTGCAGTCACCATTGCTGAGGCTGCAGTGTGCTTGTGGAGCCTCCGGGGACACTCTTTCGCCAAATGGCCTGGATCCTCGCAGATGTAACACTTCCTGTTCCCTCTAGGAGGCTTCGCTTTCACTGCTGCCGGTGCTAGGGCTCTGGCTGCTGACTGAGCCCTTGCACTCCCAACCTCCATCGGTTCCACCCCTCCCCCTGTTGGGGGCGTGGATTGCGCACGCGCTGCTTCTCTGGGAAGGAAGGAGGAGCCCCTGGCTGGTTCGCGCCCGCTGCGCCCTTCGTCCCTGCTCCACGGACGTTCTTCCAGCCGCACTCCCACCGCCAGCGCCCTCTGAACGATCTCCTGCGTGGTCCGGGGTCTCTCCCCCCTCGCAATCTCATCTTTCACCGAGCTGTTCAAGCCCTCCCAAAAAAGGTCTCTGACGGGAGCCGAATCTCTGTCCCATTCCAGGGCACTGACCAAAGCGAAAAAGCGGGCATGATATTGCCGTACGCTGGCCCTCCCTTGTCTTAGTCCGTGCACCTCCCTTCGGGCAAGATCCACGTCAATGCTTGATAAAAAACAGCCATCCATCGCTTTAATAAAGGCGTCCGCATTTTGGAGCGCAGGATCCTTATCCCTCCACAAATTGCGCAGCCATGCTTTAGCGTCTCCATGCAAATGGGACATGATGAACCCCACTTTCTCTTGTTCATCTCTAAAGTCTTTGTGCAGTAGTTGTAGTGCACACATTACGTCTGCTCTAAAATTGGGGTACTGTTGCAAATTCCCATCGAAGTGCGAGACCAGACTGCCTGTGCGTCTCCCCAACCCAATCCCCTCTGATTTGGGTGTCTGTTGCCCCTGCTTCGTAAGCACGTCCAACCTGACCTGGAGATCCCTGTAGGCGGCCGCTGCGTCCTCCTCTCTCTTCCTGGACGCCACCGCCTCGGCAGTCAGTCGTGAAACCGCGTCTCTGAGTTCCGTTATTTGCTGTTCGGCCGTCATATTGTCTACCGTTCGTGAGCTTTCTTGTAGGCACCCGCTTTCCCTCCTCTCCGCGAGGTCGTGGATGTCCACAATTTGAAGAGAAGGAGCTTACTGTCAGGGTTACTTCCAGATCCTAGCTCACAGAGGATCACGCTAGCCAGCGGTTGTTGATTAAAAGTCTTTATTGAGTTACAGTCTCCATTCTTGAGCTGCTGCGTGCAACCCTACGCCTTATGCTTAGGTCGGCGAAGCTCCTTCTGAGTCTCCGCCCCTTGCGCACCAATTTAATATCCTAGCCCTGCTCCACCTTTTCCGCCTGACAGTTCTCCTCTGGGTCCCTCTGCCCCCCTGGGTCTCTCCCTTCCGGGATTCTTCTGACGCTGACCCCCCCTGACTCCCCTGTCTCCTTGCGCTGGGCTTTAGGACCTGGCTCTCTTTCCGGGCTGCCTACTGCGCCACCTTCCTGTGCATTTGAACTTGGCGCGCGCGCCCAACCTTCCACTTTCCGTCTAACCGTCACTTCGCTCCCCGATGAAGGTGTGGCCACTCCTGACTCGTGCCCTCCCTCCTGTTGTGAGCTGCCAGCGCTAGTTCCCAGGCGCTCTTCCTCTTCCCTACTCTCTGGCGGTGACGTAGGTCCCGATCTCCAACTGCTCCCCTCTGAGTCCCCTCTGGCTCTTTCTTCCTGGGGTGTCCCCCTAGTCTCCCCCCTTGCCCTTGCCACTGGTGCTCCTCTTTGTGAATCTTCTGATTCACTGGACAGACTCGGAGATCTCGGGTCGTCGTCGTCACTCATGCTTTCTTCTGCCTCCTCCCCCTCGCTCTCTGTTTCCTCCCTTGCCCTCGCCTCTGCTCCTGAACCCCTGACAATGGTGTTTCTTTATTTTGGTCGCATTACATTCACTTTGTGATTTTTGGGTAAATGTGCATTAACACCTGTCAGGGGCGCTGGCGGTGGGGGTGCGGCTGGAAGAACGTCCGTGGAGCAGGGACGAAGGGCGCAGCGGGCGCGAACCAGCCAGGGGCTCCTCCTTCCTTCCCAGAGAAGCAGCGCGTGCGCAATCCACGCCTCCAACAGGGGGAGGGGTGGAACCGATGGAGGTTGGGAGTGCAAGGGCTCAGTCAGCAGCCAGAGCCCTAGCACCGGCAGCAGTGAAAGCGAAGCCTCCTAGAGGGAACAGGAAGTGTTATATCTGCGAGGATCCAGGGCATATGGCGAAAGAGTGTCCCCGGAGGCTCCACAAGCACACTGCAGCCTCAGCAATGGTGACTGCAGCAACGCAGCACGGAGAACCACAGCAGGGAAACGACGATGTCTGGCTGGAAGGAAGAGGCACTGGGGCCCAGCCAGACGTGTCAGTGAAGCAGTCCCCAGAGAGTTTACCGCCCATGGACCCCCTCCCGCCCAAGCCAGTAGTGAGGCTCACCGCATCGCTCCAGCTACCCAATGGCATCACCATGGACTTGCCAATCACCGTCGACTCGGGAAGCAATGCAGACTTCATAGGGCAGGACTTTGTCGACCGGCACGCTATACAGTTGCTGCCTGCCACGCTGCCCCTGCAGGTTGTCACGGTGGATGGCAGGGAGCTGTTAGGGGGGGCAAGTGGTGAAGCAGACGCCGCCTATGGTGCTGCGGCTTGGAAATCACAGGGAAATCATCAGCTTCAACGTCACTCAACTCTCGGACACGCCTATTGTATTGGGCATGAGTTGGCTGGACAAGCACAGCCCGACGCTGGCTTGGTACCAGAGGCAGCTGACCTTCGGCTCTTCCTTTTGTGCTGAACACTGCATCATGCCCCAGCAGGAAGGGGAGCAAGAGGAGTCACAGCTGCTGCTAGGCACGCTGCAAGCGATTCCCCACAAGTACGCAGAATTTTTGGAGGTTTTCTGCGAGAAGGAGGCAGACAAGCTACCCCCCCACAGACCATATGACTGCAAAACTGACCTGCTGCCGGTGGCGGCGCTGCCCAAAGGGAAGCTGTATTCCATGTCTGAAGACGAACTGCAGGAACTCAAAGAGTTCATAGATCATAATTTGAAGCGCGGTTTCATCCGAGAGTCCCAGGCAGCGGGGGGCAGTCCTGTATTCTTTGTGAAGAAGCGAGACACGCCCCAAAAAAGACTCGTAGTGGACTACCGCATTTTGAACAGTGTCACCAAGCCATCAGACTTCCCCATGCCCCGAATCGACGACCTCCTCGCAAAAGTACGCAAGGGCAGCGTGTTCACCAAGTTGGACCTGCGAGGGGCGTACAACCTGATTCGCATGCGGGAAGGAGATGAGTGGAAGACAGCCATGTTCACGCCCCTGGGCACCTACGAATATAGAGTTATGCCTTTTGGATTGCAAAATGGCTCCCACGTTTTTCAAGCTTTCATGCATCACGTGTTGGCGGGTGTCAGGGGTTCAGGAGCAGAGACGCAGAGAAGGGAGGAAGCAGAGAGCGAGGGGGAGGAATCCGAAGGGAAAATGAGTGATGATGACGACCCGAGATCTCCAAGCCTAAGCAGTGAGTCAGAGGACTCCCAAAAGGGAGCCCCAGTGAGCAGAGCAAGGGGGGGATCCGGGGGGATACCCCAGGAGGAAGGGAACAGAGGAGATTCAGAGAGCAGCAGCTGGAAGTCGGGACCCACGCTCATAACTGAGGGCGGCAGCAGCTGGAAGTCGGGACCCACGCTCAAGACTGAGAGCAGCAGGGAGGAAGGTAGCCAGGCATCGGGTTCCGGAGGCTGTCAGCAGGAGGGAGGGCACGAGTCAGGGGTGGTCACGCCCTCCTCAGAGAGCGAGGCAACGGTTAAGAGGAAAGTAGAGAGTTGGGCGCGCGCGCCAAGTTCAAATGCAGCGGAAGCTGGAGCAGTAAGCAGCCCGGAGAGTGAGCCAGGTCCTAAAGCTCGCCGACCTAGGGCAGAAGGTGTAGAGCTGCACGCTGCAGTTCGGAAATGAAACCTGTAACCTAATAAAGACTCTTATAAAGTGAACGCTGGCGGACTTGGTCCTATGTGAGCTGGGACTGGGTGGCAGCTCTGACAGTAAGACCCGTCTCAATAAAAGCTTCGGACACCTGATATCTCGCAGCGGAGAGAGAGGCAGCTGGAGGAGGGGATCGGTGTTTGGGAGCAAGCTCACGACGGTTAGCAGAGATGACGGAAGCAGAGAAAGTTGCAGCGCTGCAACAGGCAGTTACCCAATTGAACGCGGAGGTACTGGCATCCAAGAAGAGGGAGGAGGATGCGGCAGCCGCCTACAGAGATCTCCACGCCAGGTTTGAAGCATGGGTTAAACACGGGCAGCCAGGACCCAGACCGGAGGGGGTTGGGTTGGCACGGAGAGCAGGAGGGCTTGTGGCTCACTTCGATGGGAATTTACAACAGTACCCCAATTTTCGAGCAGACGTAATGTGCGCACTGCAACTGCTGGCAAAAGACTTTAGAGATGAGGAAGAGAAAGTGGGGTTCATACTATCCCATTTGCATGGGGATGCTAAAGCGTGGCTACGCAATTTGTGGAGGGATAAAGATCCGGCGCTTCAGAATGCAGATGCCTTTATCAAAGCGATGGATGCGTGTTTTTTGTCTACTATTGATGTGGATCTTGCCCGACGGGAGATTCATGGACTGAAACAAGGGAGGGCAAGCGTCCGGCAGTACCACGCCCGCTTTTTTGCGCTGGTCAGTGCCTTAGAGTGGGACCGGGATTCGCCCCCTGTCAGAGACCTGTTCTGGGAGGGTCTAAGCTCAGCGGTCAAGGATGAAATTGCAAGGGGGGAGAGGCCCCGAAGCACGCAGGAGGTGGTCCAAAGGGCGCTGACTGTGGGGGTGAGGCTGGAAGAACGTCCCTGGTGCAGAGATGAAGGACGTGGAGGGCGCGAAGCAACGAGAAGTTTCTCTTTCGTTCCAAGAGAAGCAGCGCGTGCGCAATCCACACCTCCGCCAGGAGGGGGAGGGGAACCGATGGAGGTTGGAGGTGCAAGGGCTCAGTCAGCAGCCAGAGCCCAAGCACCGACAGCAGTGAAAGCGAAGCCTCCTAGAGGGAACAGGAAGTGTTACATCTGCGAGGATCCAGGCCATTTGGCGAAAGAGTGTCCCCGGAGGCTCCACAAGCACACTGCAGCCTCGGCAATGGTGACTGCAGCAACGCAGCAAGGAGAACCACAGCAGGGAAACGACGATGTCCGGCTGGAGACAGAGGCACTGGGGCCCAGCCAGACGCATCAGTGAAGCAGTCCCCAGCGATCTTGCAACCCACGGACCCCCTCCCACCCAAACCAGTAGTGCAGCTCACAGCATCTCTCCAGCTACCCGATGGCGTCACTATCGAAGTGCCGCTTTCTGTGGATTCTGGAAGCAACGCAGACTTTATAGCGCAGGATTTTGTGGAGCAGCACGCTATACAGCTACTGCCTGCCACTCTGCCCCTGCAAGTCGTCACAGTGGATGGCAGAGAGTTGCTAGGGGGGCAGGTGGTGAAGCAAACGCCACCGATGGTGATGCGCCTTGGCAACCACAGGGAAGTCATCAGTTTTAATGTCACCCAACTGTCGGACACGCCCATTGTGTTGGGCATGAGTTGGCTGGACAGGCACAGTCTGACACTGGCTTGGTACCAGAGACAGCTGATCTTCGGCTCCTCTTATTGCGCAGAACACTGCATCCTGCCCAGACAGGAGGGAGAGGAGGAGGAATCACAACTGCAGTTGGGAACGTTGCAAGCAGTCCCCCACAAATACGCGGACTTTTTGGAGGTCTTCTGCGAGAAAGAGGCTGACAAGCTACCACCGCACAGGCAATATGACTGCAAGATTGACCTCCTACCAGGGGCGACGCTGCCGAAAGGGAAGCTGTATTCCATGTCTGAGGACGAATTACAGGAACTCAAACAGTTCATAGATCACAATTTGCAGCGCGGTTTCATCCGGGAGTCCAGGGCAGTAGGGGGCAGTCCTGTTTTCTTCGTGAAGAAGAAGGACACGCCCCAGAAAAGACTGGTGGTGGATTTTCGCCTCTTAAACAAGATGACCAAGCCTTCTGATTTCCCCATGCCCAGGATTGACGACCTGCTAGCGACGGTGCGCAAGGGACGCGTGTTCACCAAGTTGGACCTGCGAGGTGCGTACAATCTCATCCGCATGAGGGAGGGCGATGAGTGGAAGACAGCCATGTTCACGCCTCTGGGCACCTACGAATACAGAGTGATGCCGTTTGGATTGCAAAACGGTTCTCACTGTTTCCAAGCTTTCATGCATCATGTGTTGGCGGGACTCCTTTACAAGAAGTGCGTCTGCTTTCTGGATGACATCCTGATATTCTCAGACTCGCAGCAAGCCCATGACCAAGATGTTCGGGAGGTGCTGAAGAGGCTGCAGCAGCATAGACTGTACGCCAAACTGGAGAAGTGCCAGTTCGACACGACGGAGGTGGATTTCTTGGGTTACAAGTTGTCGGACAAGGGGCTAGCCATGGACAGCGCCAAGGTTCGTGCGGTGTTGGATTGGAAGAGCCCGCGCAATCGGAAGGAGGTCCAGCGGTTTGTCGGCTTCGCCAACTTCTATCGCAAGTTTATCAAGGGGTTCGCGATGCAGACGGCGGCCATTACGGACACGCTAAGCTCCAAGAAAAAGAAATTCATCTGGACGGAGCAGGCGGAGCAGTCCTTTCAGGCACTCAAGCGTCTCTTCGCGTCGGAAGAGCAACTGCTGCATATCGACCCCAGCAAACCGATGCGGGTAGAGACAGACGCGTCCGATAGAGCAGTGGGAGCTGTCCTGCTGCAAAGGGACCCACAGGGGGTCTGGAGGCCGGGAGCGTTCTACTCCAGAAAGCTCAGCAAGTCGGAGCAGAACTACACCATCTGGGACAGGGAGTTGCTGGCCATTCATGCAGCTTTCAAGGCGTGGAGGCACTTCCTGATCGGCGCCAAGCACACGGTGCAGGTCTGCACGGATCACAAGAATCTGGAGCACTGGCGCACGGCTCAGTTCCTGAACCAGAGGCAGATACGTTGGGCGGAGTTCTTTGCTGACTTCAATTTCCGAATAGAGTACGTCCCAGGCGACACCAACGTCATGGCGGATGCACTGTCCCGCAAACCGCAATACCTCGAAGAGGCGAAGCCAGCGGCAGCCATGCACATCTTCGCGCCAACAGCGTGGGCGTGCGCTTCAGCCACAGTAGACCTGGATGCGGTGCGGCGGGCGTTGCAGGACGACTCCTTCGCGCGGGCGAAGATGGCAGAGGTGCACAAGGGCACGGCGAAGGGCGACGAGTTCCAGATACGAGACGGCTTGCTCTTACGTAAAGGGGCCATCTACGTGCCGGGAGACGAACTTCGCGCCAGGGTACTGCAGCAGCTGCACGACGCACCCACGGCCGGGCACTTTGGCACGGAAAAAACGGTGGAATTAGTCGCAAGGGACTTTTGGTGGCCCAGACTGAGAGGGGAAGTCGCGGACTACGTTGCGAGGTGCGACACCTGCCAGAGGGCCAAACCGGTGCACAAACCACCGGCGGGACTGCTGGAACCGCTGCAAACGCCGTTTGAACCGTGGGAGAGAGTGGCCCTGGACTTTGTTACGGATCTACCCAGCTCGAGAGGCAAGACAGCTGTACTAGTGGTGGTGGACTTGTTCACCAAGATGGCACATTTCATTCCGTGTGCGAAGGTGGCCACGGCGGAACAAACCGCCAAACTGTTCATAGATCACGTGTTCAAAGTGCATGGTCTGCCGCGGTCTATCCTGTCCGACCGCGGGCGCCAGTTCGTCTCGAATTTCTGGCAGAAGCTGATGAGTTTTCTAAATGTCAAGGTCGATCTGGCATCAGCAAGACACCCGCAGACCAACGGGCAAGCAGAGAGGGTCAATGCCATCATGCAGCAGTACCTGAGATGCTATGCCAATCAACAACCTGCGACCTGGGTGGATTACCTGCCGCTCACCGAGTTCGCTTACAACAACACGAAGCACGTGTCCACAGGGGTGACGCCGTTCTTCGCCAACAATGGGAGGAATCCCAGAACCTTCCCGGGACGGGAGAGAGTGGGGGACGGAGAACCACAGACGGCGGACGCGTTCGCGTCAGAGTTGCAGGCGGTACACGATCAACTCAGACGGCAGCTGGAGCTAGCTAAGCACGCCTACAAGGTGCAAGCTGACAAGCACAGGCGGGTTGGCGAAGAGATCCAAGTGGGAGACTGGGTCTGGTTGGCAGCCCACGCAGTGCCGACCAGGTCACTAGCCAAGAAGAAGTTGGGGCACAAGCAAATTGGTCCGTACCAAGTCGAAGCACAGATCAACCCGGTAGCCTTCCGACTGGCGCTGCCGGAGGGTTCCAGAATGCATCCGGTGTTCCACAGGTCGGTGCTCACTCCCTACAAGGCACCTCACAGATTCCAGGAGCCAGGGACGGCACCGAGTCCGTTCCGGGAGCGGACGGAGACGCGAGGGGTGACGCAGCAAGACCCCATCAACGAGGTCACGGAGATTTTGGACTCCAGATGGGGAGAAGAGGGAGTCGAATACCTCCTAGCCAGAGAGGGCACCCGGGCCAGCGCCAATAGCTGGGTGCCAGACTACGCTTTGGAGGAACCCCTGCTCAAGGACGAGTTTCATGCCCTTTTCCCACACAGACCCATGCCAGCGAGCTTCTTCGACGACTGGCTGTTCACGCCCACACTTTCTTCCAGCACGTTCCATGGATTCGACTCGGACGGGGAACCCGCACTGAGCACCCGTTCCCCAGAAGGATCGCCGGCGGGTTCGGCGTCAGACACCTCGTATTGGTGGGACGATCGACCGGAGGAGCAATGGCGCCGGAAGTGGCTGGAGATGCCAGGTCGAGCGACCGACGCAGAGACTGACATGGACGTGGTCGGGGAGGACCTTGGGTTCGAGCACGGCGGTACAGAGATGGAAGCAGAACAGGTCAACGTCAGCGACCGCGAGGAGGAAGACTCGGAGGTCTTCAGTTGGCGGCCAACCACGGGGAGCGAACTGTATCCGGCATTCCCTCCCGTGATGATGGAGCACCCAGCACCCACACCTGAAAGCGGGGAGGGGGGAAGGGGGGGCTTCGAGGGGGGGATGGATGTCAGGGGTTCAGGAGCAGAGACGCAGAGAAGGGAGGAAGCAGAGAGCGAGGGGGAGGAATCCGAAGGGAAAATGAGTGATGATGACGACCCGAGATCTCCAAGCCTAAGCAGTGAGTCAGAGGACTCCCAAAAGGGAGCCCCAGTGAGCAGAGCAAGGGGGGGATCCGGGGGGACACCCCAGGAGGAAGGGAACAGAGGAGATTCAGAGAGCAGCAGCTGGAAGTCGGGACCCACGCTCATAACTGAGGGCGACAGCAGCTGGAAGTCGGGACCCACGCTCAAGACTGAGAGCAGCAGGGAGGAAGGTAGCCAGGCATCGGGTTCCGGAGGCTGTCAGCAGGAGGGAGGGCACGAGTCAGGGGTGGTCACGCCCTCCTCAGAGAGCGAGGCAACGGTTAAGAGGAAAGTAGAGAGTTGGGCGCGCGCGCCAAGTTCAAATGCAGCGGAAGCTGGAGCAGTAAGCAGCCCGGAGAGTGAGCCAGGTCCTAAAGCTCGCCGACCTAGGGCAGAAGGTGTAGAGCTGCACGCTGCAGTTCGGAAATGAAACCTGTAACCTAATAAAGACTCTTATAAAGTGAACGCTGGCGGACTTGGTCCTATGTGAGCTGGGACTGGGTGGCAGCTCTGACAGCGGGGCTCCTCTACAAGACGTGCGTCTGTTTCTTGGATGACATCCTGATCTTTTCGGAATCGCAGCAGGAGCATGACAGACACGTCAGGGAAGTGCTGAGCAGGCTCCAGCAACATAGGCTTTACGCCAAGCTGGAGAAGTGCCAATTCGACGTGACGGAGGTGGATTTCCTGGGCTACAAGTTGTCTGACAAGGGGCTCGCCATGGACAGCGCCAAGGTTCGAGCGGTGTTGGATTGGAAAAGCCCACGCAACCGGAAGGAGGTCCAACGGTTTGTCGGCTTCGCGAACTTCTATCGCAAGTTCATCAAAGGCTTCGCTATGCAGACAGCGGCCATCACGGACACGCTCAGTTCCAAGAAAAAGAAGTTCATCTGGACAGCGCAGGCGGAGCAGTCCTTTCAGGCACTCAAGCGTCTTTTCGCGTCGGAGGAACAGCTGCTTCATGTCGACCCCAGCAAGCCGATGAGAGTTGAAACAGACGCCTCGGACAGGGCCGTCGGAGCAGTCCTGCTGCAGAAGGACCCGCAGGGGGTTTGGAGGCCCGGAGCGTTTTACTCCAGGAAGCTCAGCAAGTCCGAACAGAACTACACCATCTGGGACAGGGAGTTGCTGGCTATTCATGCAGCGTTCAAAGCATGGAGGCACTTCCTGATTGGAGCCAAGCACACGGTGCAGGTCTGCATGGACCACAAGAATCTGGAGCACTGGCGCACGGCACAGTTCCTGAACCAGAGGCAGATACGTTGGGCTGAGTTCTTTGCGAACTTCGACTTCCGAATAGAGTATGTCCCGGGGGACACCAACATCATGGCGGACGCGCTCTCCCGTAAGCCACAGTATCTGGAGGACGCCACGCCAGCGGCCGCCATGCACATCTTCGCACCAACAGTGTGGGCGTGCGCTGCGGCGACAGTGGACCTGGAGGCGGTGCGACGAGCGTTGCAGAATGACTCCTTCGCGCAAGCAAAGATGGCAGAGATGCAAAGGGGCACGGCAGCGACCGACGGGTTCCAGCTGAGAGAGGGATTGCTCATCCGCAAAGGGGCCATCTACGTGCCGGGAGACGAACTTCGCGCCAAGGTACTGCATCAGCTGCACGACGCGCCCACTGCCGGGCACTTTGGCAAGGAGAAGACGGTGGAATTAGTCGCCAGGGATTTCTGGTGGCCCGGAATGAGAGGGGAGGTCGCGGACTACGTGGCGAGGTGCGACACCTGCCAGAGGGCCAAACCAGTGCACAGACCGCCGGCCGGACTGTTGGAACCGCTGCAAACTCCGGTCGAGCCATGGGAGAGAGTCGCCCTGGACTTCGTCACGGATCTGCCCAGCTCGAGGGGCAAGACGGCCGTGCTGGTGGTGGTGGACTTGTTCTCCAAGATGGCACATTTCATCCCGTGTGCGAAGGTGGCCACGGCGGAACAAACCGCCAAACTGTTCATAGACCACGTGTTCAAGGTTCACGGGCTGCCACGGTCTATTCTGTCCGACCGCGGGCGGCAGTTCATCTCGAATTTCTGGCAGAAGCTGATGGGCTTCCTAAACGTCAAGATCAACCTGGCGTCGGCGAAACACCCGCAGACCAACGGGCAAGCGGAGCGGGTCAATGCCATCATGCAGCAGTACCTGAGATGCTATGCGAATCAACAGCCTGCGACGTGGGTGGATTACCTGCCGCTCGCCGAGTTCGCCTACAACAACACGAAGCACGTGTCCACGGGGGTCATGCCGTTCTTCGCCAACAACGGGAGGCACCCCAGAACCTTCCCGGGACTGGAAAGACTGGTGGAGGGGGAGCCGCAGACAGCAGATGCGTTCGCGTCGGAGTTGCAGGAGGTCCACGATCAGCTGCGGCGGCACCTGGAGCTGGCCAAACACGCATACAAGGTGCAGGCAGACAAACACAGAAGGATTGGCGAAGAGATCCAGGTGGGAGACTGGGTCTGGTTAGCAGCCCACGCAGTGCCGGCCAGGTTGTTGGCCAAGAAGAAACTAGGGCATAAGCAACTGGGGCCCTACCAAGTCGAAGAGCAGGTCAACCCGGTGGCCTTCAGGCTGGCGCTTCCGGAGGGTTCCAGAATGCATCCGGTGTTCCACAGATCGGTGCTCACTCCCTACAAGGCAGCTGTCAGGGGTTCAGGAGCAGAGGCGAGGGCAAGGGAGGAAACAGAGAGCGAGGGGGAGGAGGCAGAAGAAACGATGAGTGATGACGACGACCCGAGATCTCCGAGCCTTTCCAGTGAATCAGAAGATTCACAAAAAGGAGCACCAGTGGCCAGGGCAAGGGGGGAGACTAGGGGGACACCCCAGGAAGAAAGAGCCAGAGGGGACTCAGAGGGGAGCAGTTGGAGATCGGGACCAACGTCACCGCCAGAGAGTAGGAAAGAGGAAGAGCGCCAGGGAGCAAGCGCTGGCAGCTCGCAACAGGAGGGAGGGCATGAGTCAGGAGTGGCCACACCTTCATCGGGGAGCGAAGTGACGGTTAGACGGAAAGTGGAAGGTTGGGCGCGCGCGCCAAGTTCAAATGCACAGGAAGGTGGCGCAGTAGGCAGCCCGGAAAGGGAGCCAGGTCCTAAAGCCCGGCGCAAGGAGACAGGAGAGTCAGGGGGGGTCAGCGTCAGAAGAATCCCGGAAGGAAGAGACCCAGGGGGGCAGAGGGACCCAGAGGAGAACTGTCAGGCGGAAAAGGTGGAGCAGGGCTAGGATATTAAGTTGGTGCGCAAGGGGCGGAGACTCAGACGGAGCTTCGCCGATCTAAGCATAAGACGTAGGGTTGCACGCAGCAGCTCGAGAATGGAGACTGTAACTCAATAAAGACTTTTATTTAACGATCGCTGGCTAGCGTGATCCTCTGTGAGCTAGGATCTGGAAGTAACCCTGACAGTAAGCTCCGTCTCATCAAATTGTGGGCATCCACGGCCTCGCGGAGAGGAGGGAAAGCGGGTGCCTACAAGAGAGCTCACGAACGGCAGACAATATGACGGCCGAACAGCAAATAACGGAACTCAGAGAAGCAGTTTCACGACTGAATGCCGAGGCGCTGGCGTCCAGGAAGAGAGAGGAGGAAGCAGCTGCCGCCTACAGGGATCTCCAGGTCAGGTTGGACGTGCTTACGAAGCAAGGGCAACAGACACCCAAATCAGAGGGGATTGGGTTGGGGAGACGCACAGGCGGTCTAGTCTCGCACTTCGATGGGAATTTGCAACAGTACCCCAACTTTAGAGCAGACGTAATGTGTGCACTGCAACTACTGCACAAAGACTTTAGAGATGAACAAGAGAAAGTGGGGTTCATCATGTCCCATTTGCATGGAGACGCAAAAGCATGGCTGCGCAATTTGTGGAGAGATAAGGATCCTGCGCTCCAAAATGCGGACGCCTTTATTAAAGCGATGGATGGCTGTTTTTTATCAAGCATTGACGTGGATCTTGCCCGAAAGGAGGTGCATGGACTAAGGCAAGGGAGGGCCAGCGTAAGGCAGTATCATGCCCGCTTTTTCGCTTTGGTCAGTGCCCTGGAATGGGACAGAGATTCGGCTCCCGTCAGAGACCTTTTTTGGGAGGGCTTGAACAGCTCGGTGAAAGATGAGATTGCGAGGGGGGAGAGACCCCGGACCACGCAGGAGATCGTTCAGAGGGCGCTGGCGGTGGGGGTGCGGCTGGAAGAACGTCCGTGGAGCAGGGACGAAGGGCGCAGCGGGCGCGAACCAGCCAGGGGCTCCTCCTTCCTTCCCAGAGAAGCAGTGCGTGCGCAATCCACGCCCCCAACAGGGGGAGGGGTGGAACCGATGGAGGTTGGGAGTGCAAGGGCTCAGTCAGCAGCCAGAGCCCTAGCATCGGCAGCAGTGAAAGCGAAGCCTCCTAGAGGGAACAGGAAGTGTTATATCTGCGAGGATCCAGGGCATATGGCGAAAGAGTGTCCCCGGAGGCTCCACAAGCACACTGCAGCCTCAGCAATGGTGACTGCAGCAACGCAGCACGGAGAACCACAGCAGGGAAACGACGATGTCTGGCTGGAAGGAAGAGGCACTGGGGCCCAGCCAGACGTGTCAGTGAAGCAGTCCCCAGAGAGTTTACCGCCCATGGACCCCCTCCCGCCCAAGCCAGTAGTGAGGCTCACCGCATCGCTCCAGCTACCCAATGGAATCACCATGGACGTGCCAATCACCGTCGACTCGGGAAGCAATGCAGACTTCATAGGGCCGGACTGTTGGAACCGCTGCAAACTCCGGTCGAGCCATGGGAGAGAGTCGCCCTGGACTTCGTCACGGATCTGCCCAGCTCGAGGGGCAAGACGGCCGTGCTGGTGGTGGTGGACTTGTTCTCCAAGATGGCACATTTCATCCCGTGTGCGAAGGTGGCCACGGCGGAACAAACCGCCAAACTGTTCATAGACCACGTGTTCAAGGTTCACGGTCTGCCACGGTCTATTCTGTCCGACCGCGGGCGGCAGTTCATCTCGAATTTCTGGCAGAAGCTGATGGGCTTCCTAAACGTCAAGATCAACCTGGCGTCGGCGAGACACCCGCAGACCAACGGGCAAGCGGAGCGGGTCAATGCCATCATGCAGCAGTACCTGAGATGCTATGCGAATCAACAGCCTGCGACGTGGGTGGATTACCTGCCGCTCGCCGGGTTCGCCTACAACAACACGAAGCACGTGTCCACGGGGGTCACGCCGTTCTTCGCCAACAACGGGAGGCACCCCAGAACCTTCCCGGGACTGGAAAGACTGGTGGAGGGGGAGCCGCAGACAGCAGATGCGTTCGCGTCGGAGTTGCAGGAGGTCCACGATCAGCTGCGGCGGCACCTGGAGCTGGCCAAACACGCATACAAGGTGCAGGCAGACAAACACAGAAGGGTTGGCGAAGAGATCCATGTGGGAGACTGGGTCTGGTTAGCAGCCCACGCAGTGCCGGCCAGGTCGTTGGCCAAGAAGAAACTAGGGCATAAGCAACTGGGGCCCTACCAATTCAAAGAGCAGGTCAACCCGGTGGCCTTCAGGCTGGCGCTTCCGGAGGGTTCCAGAATGCATCCGGTGTTCCACAGATCGGTGCTCACTCCCTACAAGGCACCGCACAGGTTTCAGGAACCCGGAACGGCGCCGAGTCCGCTCCGAGAGGGAACCAGGCAACGGGGAGTGGCACAGGAGGTGCGCCTCAACGAAGTCACGGAGATTTTGGACTCCAGATGGGGGGAAGAGGGGGTAGAATACCTTCTCGCTAAGGAGGGCACCCCGGCCAGTGCCAACAGCTGGGTGCCGGGCTACGCTTTAGATGAACCTCTGCTCAAGGAAGAGTTTCATGCCCTCTTCCCCCATAGGCCAATGCCAGCGGACTTTTTCGACGACTGGCTTTTCACGCCCACGCTTTCAGCCAGCACGTTCCGGGGGTTCGACTCGGATGAGGAACCGACACGAGACGCCCGTTCCCCGGAGGGGTCGCCCTCGGGATCTGCTTCAGAACCCTCGTATTGGTGGGATGATCGACCGGAGGAGCAGTGGCGCAGGAAGTGGCTGGAGGGTCCAGGACGAGCAACGCCTCCAGAAGGAAGCGAGGGAGAGACGGACATGGACGTTTTCGGGGACGACCAGGGTCTCGAGCACGGCGGCACAGAGATGGAAGCAGAGGTGACCGTCGTCAACGAGAGCAGGGAGGAAGAACCGGAACACTTCGGATGGAGGCCCGCCACGGGAAGCGAACTGTACCCGACATTCGTCCCTTTGACACTGCAGCACCCAGTTCCCGCACCGGAAGGAGGGGAGGGGGGAAGAGGGGGCTTCGAGGGGGGATGGATGTCAGGGGTTCAGGAGCAGAGGCGAGGGCAAGGGAGGAAACAGAGAGCGAGGGGGAGGAGGCAGAAGAAAGGATGAGTGATGACGACGACCCGAGATCTCCGAGCCTTTCCAGTGAATCAGAAGATTCACAAAAAGGAGCACCAGTGGCCAGGGCAAGGGGGGAGACTAGGGGGACACCCCAGGAAGAAAGAGCCAGAGGGGACTCAGAGGGGAGCAGTTGGAGATCGGGACCAACGTCACCGCCAGAGAGTAGGAAAGAGGAAGAGCGCCAGGGAGCAAGCGCTGGCAGCTCGCAACAGGAGGGAGGGCATGAGTCAGGAGTGGCCACACCTTCATCGGGGAGCGAAGTGACGGTTAGACGGAAAGTGGAAGGTTGGGCGCGCGCGCCAAGTTCAAATGCACAGGAAGGTGGCGCAGTAGGCAGCCCGGAAAGGGAGCCAGGTCCTAAAGCCCGGCGCAAGGAGACAGGAGAGTCAGGGGGGTCAGCGTCAGAAGAATCCCGGAAGGAAGAGACCCAGGGGGGCAGAGGGACCCAGAGGAGAACTGTCAGGCGGAAAAGGTGGAGCAGGGCTAGGATATTAAGTTGGTGCGCAAGGGGCGGAGACTCAGACGGAGCTTCGCCGATCTAAGCATAAGACGTAGGGTTGCACGCAACAGCTCGAGAATGGAGACTGTAACTCAATAAAGACTTTTATTTAACGATCGCTGGCTAGCGTGATCCTCTGTGAGCTAGGATCTGGAAGTAACCCTGACAGCACCGCACAGGTTTCAGGAACCCGGAACGGCGCCGAGTCCGCTCCGAGAGGGAACCAGGCAATGGGGAGTGGCACAGGAGGTGCGCCTCAACGAAGTCACGGAGATTTTGGACTCCAGATGGGGGGAAGAGGGGGTAGAATACCTTCTCGCTAAGGAGGGCACCCCGGCCAGTGCCAACAGCTGGGTGCCGGGCTACGCTTTAGATGAACCTCTGCTCAAGGAAGAGTTTCATGCCCTCTTCCCCCATAGGCCAATGCCAGCGGACTTTTTCGACGACTGGCTTTTCACGCCCACGCTTTCAGCCAGCACGTTCCGAGGGTTCGACTCGGATGAGGAACCGACACGAGACGCCCGTTCCCCGGAGGGGTCGCCCTCGGGATCTGCTTCAGAACCCTCGTATTGGTGGGATGATCGACCAGAGGAGCAGTGGCGCAGGAAGTGGCTGGAGGGTCCAGGACGAGCAACGCCTCCAGAAGGAAGCGAGGGAGAGACGGACATGGACGTTTTCGGGGACGACCAGGGTCTCGAGCACGGCGGCACAGAGATGGAAGCAGAGGTGACCGTCGTCGACGAGAGCAGGGAGGAAGAACCGGAAGACTTCGGATGGAGGCCCGCCACGGGAAGCGACCTGTACCCGACATTCGTCCCCTTGACACTGCAGCACCCAGTTCCCGCACCGGAAGGAGGGGAGGGGGGAAGAGGGGGCTTCGAGGGGGGGATGGATGTCAGGGGTTCAGGAGCAGAGGCGAGGGCAAGGGAGGAAACAGAGAGCGAGGGGGAGGAGGCAGAAGAAAGGATGAGTGATGACGACGACCCGAGATCTCCGAGTCTTTCCAGTGAATCAGAAGATTCACAAAAAGGAGCACCAGTGGCCAGGGCAAGGGGGGAGACTAGGGGGACACCCCAGGAAGAAAGAGCCAGAGGGGACTCAGAGGGGAGCAGTTGGAGATCGGGACCAACGTCACCGCCAGAGAGTAGGAAAGAGGAAGAGCGCCAGGGAGCAAGCGCTGGCAGCTCGCAACAGGAGGGAGGGCACGAGTCAGGAGTGGCCACACCTTCATCGGGGAGCGAAGAGACGGTTAGACGGAAAGTGGAAGGTTGGGCGCGCGAGCCAAGTTCAAATGCACAGGAAGGTGGCGCAGTAGGCAGCCCGGAAAGGGAGCCAGGTCCTAAAGCCCGGCGCAAGGAGACAGGAGAGTCAGGGGGGTCAGCGTCAGAAGAATCCCGGAAGGAAGAGACCCAGGGGGGCAGAGGGACCCAGAGGAGAACTGTCAGGCGGAAAAGGTGGAGCAGGCCTAGGATATTAAGTTGGTGCGCAAGGGGCGGAGACTCAGACGGAGCTTCGCCGATCTAAGCATAAGACGTAGGGTTGCACGCAGCAGCTCGAGAATGGAGACTGTAACTCAATAAAGACTTTTATTTAACGATCGCTGGCTAGCGTGATCCTCTGTGAGCTAGGATCTGGAAGTAACCCTGACAACACCAAAGAACCCTACTTTTTAATAAGCGAAATCCAAGATTCTTCTTTTATGCAGATGTTAGCCAAAAGACCTTTTTGCTTTGGTTGTGTGATTCTGGTGCACACCCAAAAAACACCACGCTAATTCCAACTCTATGATTCTATGATTCTATGAATTGAAATAAGCCCAATCGAAGCTTATTCGTCTTCTTTCTACGCAAATGGAAGCGGAAATATGGTGTTTTGTTATTTTGGTCTCATTACATATTCACGATTTCAGGGTATTAACACCAAAGAACACGACTTTGAAATCCAAGATTCTTCTTTCTATGTAGATGGAACCGAAAACAACCTGTTTTGCTTTCTTTAGGCTTATTAGACTTTGCTTTGTTATTTGTGGGTGAATGAACACCGAAAAAGCAATCCAAGCTTATTCGTCCTCTTTCTATTGAGATTAACTGAAACACCTATGCTTGATTTGGGCTGATACATTTGGGCTGATACATAACAAACATTTCACTCTGCGATTTTTGGTTGAATGTGCATTCTAACCCAGAAAACACCAATTTGAAATAAGCCCAATGAGAGCGTTATCATCTTCTGTTTATGTTGATTGAACCCAGAACACCTTTTTGCTTTGGTTAGGTGATTCTGGTGCACACCCAAAAAACACCACGCTAATTCCAACTCTATGATTCTATGATTCTATGAATTGAAATAAGCCCAATCGAAGCTTATTCGTCTTCTTTCTACGCAAATGGAAGCGGAAATATGGTGTTTTGTTATTTTGGTCTCATTACATACACTTCACGATTTCAGGGTAAATGCGCATTAACACCAAAGAACACGACTTTGAAATCCAAGATTCTTCTTTCTATGTAGATGGAACCGAAAACAACCTGTTTTGCTTTCTTTAGGCTTATTAGACTTTGCTTTGTTATTTGTGGGTGAATGAACACCGAAAAAGCAATCCAAGCTTATTCGTCCTCTTTCTATTGAGATTAACTGAAACACCTATGCTTGATTTGGGCTGATACATTTGGGCTGATACATAACAAACATTTCACTCTGCGATTTTTGGTTGAATGTGCATTCTAACCCAGAAAACACCAATTTGAAATAAGCCCAATGAGAGCGTTATCATCTTCTGTTTATGTAGATTGAACCCAGAACACCTTTTTGCTTTGGTTAGGTGATTCTGGTGCACACCCAAAAAACATCATGCTGATTCCAACTCTATGATTCTATGATTCTATGAATTGAAAGAAGCTCAATCGAAGCTTATTCGTCTTCTTTCTACTCATATGGAAGCGGAAATATTTCGTTTTGTTATTTTGGTCTCATTACATACACTGCGATTTCTGGGTAAATGTGCATTAACTCCAAAGAACACGATTCTGAAATAAGCGAAATCCAAGATTTTTCATTCTATGTAGATGGAAGCTGTCAGGGTTACTTCCAGATCCTAGCTCACAGAGGATCACGCTAGCCAGCGGTTGTTGATTAAAAGTCTTTATTGAGTTACAGTCTCCATTCTTGAGCTGCTGCGTGCAACCCTACGCCTTATGCTTAGGTCGGCGAAGCTCCTTCTGAGTCTCCGCCCCTTGCGCACCAACTTAATATCCTAGCCCTGCTCCACCTTTTCCGCCTGACAGTTCTCCTCTGGGTCCCTCTGCCCCCCTGGGTCTCTCCCTTCCGGGATTCTTCTGACGCTGACCCCCCTGACTCCCCTGTCTCCTTGCGCCGGGCTTTAGGACCTGGCTCTCTTTCCGGGCTGCCTACTGCGCCACCTTCCTGTGCATTTGAACTTGGCGCGCGCGCCCAACCTTCCACTTTCCGTCTAACCGTCACTTCGCTCCCCGATGAAGGTGTGGCCACTCCTGACTCGTGCCCTCCCTCCTGTTGTGAGCTTCCAGCGCTAGTTCCCAGGCGCTCTTCCTCTTCCCTACTCTCTGGCGGTGACGTAGGTCCCGATCTCCAACTGCTCCCCTCTGAGTCCCCTCTGGCTCTTTCTTCCTGGGGTGTCCCCCTAGTCTCCCCCCTTGCCCTTGCCACTGGTGCTCCTCTTTGTGAATCTTCTGATTCACTGGACAGACTCGGAGATCTCGGGTCGTCGTCGTCACTCATCCTTTCTTCTGCCTCCTCCCCCTCGCTCTCTGTTTCCTCCCTTGCCCTCGCCTCTGCTCCTGAACCCCTGACATCCATCCCCCCCTCAAAGCCCCCCCTTCCCCCCTCCCCTCCCTCCGGTGCGGGAACTGGGTGCTGCAGTGTCAAAGGGACGAATGTCGGGTACAGTTCGCTTCCCGTGGCCGGCCTCCATCCGCAGACTCCCGGTTCTTCCTCCCTGCTCTCGTCAACGACGGTCACCTCTGCTTCCATCTCCGTGCCGCCGTGCTCGAGACCCTGGTTGTCCCCGAAAAAGTCCATGTCGGTCTCTCCCTCGCTTCCTTCTGTAGGCGTAGCTCGTCCTGGACCCTCCAGCCACTTCCTGCGCCACTGCTCCTCTGGTCGATCATCCCACCAATACGAGGGTTCTGAGGCAGATCCCGAGGGTGACCCCTCCGGGGAACGGGCGTCTCGTGTCGGTTCCTCATCCGAGTCGAACCCCCGGAACGTGCTGGCTGAAAGCGTGGGCGTGAAAAGCCAGTCGTCGAAAAAGTCCGCCGGCATTGGCCTATGGGGAAAGAGGGCATGAAACTCTTCCTTGAGCAGAGGTTCATCTAGAGCGTAGCCCGGCACCCAGCTGTTGGCATTGGCCGGGGTGCCCTCCTTAGCGAGAAGGTATTCTACCCCCTCTTCCCCCCATCTGGAGTCCAAAATCTCCGTGACTTCGTTGAGGCGCACCTCCTGTGCCACTCCCCGTTGCCTGGTTCCCTCTCGGAGCGGACTCGGCGCCGTGCCGGGTTCCTGAAACCTGTGCGGTGCCTTGTAGGGAGTGAGCACCGATCTGTGGAACACCGGATGCATTCTGGAACCCTCCGGAAGCGCCAGCCTGAAAGCCACCGGGTTGACCTGCTCTTCGACTTGGTAGGGCCCCAGTTGCTTATGCCCTAGTTTCTTCTTGGCCAACGACCTGGCCGGCACTGCGTGGGCTGCTAACCAGACCCAGTCTCCCACCTGGATCTCTTCGCCAACCCTTCTGTGTTTGTCTGCCTGCACCTTGTATGCGTGTTTGGCCAGCTCCAGGTGCCGCCGCAGCTGATCGTGAACCTCTTGCAACTCCGACGCGAACGCATCTGCTGTCTGCGGCTCCCCCTCCACCAGTCTTTCCAGTCCCGGGAAGGTTCTGGGGTGCCTCCCGTTGTTGGCGAAGAACGGCGTGACCCCCGTGGACACGTGCTTCGTGTTGTTGTAGGCAAACTCGGCGAGCGGCAGGTAATCCACCCACGTTGCAGGCTGTTGATTCGCATAGCATCTCAGGTACTGCTGCATGATGGCATTGACCCACTCCGCTTGCCCGTTGGTCTGCGGGTGTCTCGCCGACGCCAGGTTGATCTTGACGTTTAGGAAGCCCATCAGCTTCTGCCAGAAGTTCGAGATGAACTGCCGCCCGCGGTCGGACAGAATAGACCGTGGCAGACCGTGAACCTTGAACACGTGGTCTATGAA
Organism: Podarcis vaucheri; assembly: GCF_965113315.1. Taxonomy (NCBI): domain Eukaryota; kingdom Metazoa; phylum Chordata; class Lepidosauria; order Squamata; family Lacertidae; genus Podarcis; species Podarcis vaucheri. The sequence goes on from NC_138759.1 coordinate 140,857,861, forward strand.
CAGTTTGGCGGTTTGTTCCGCCGTGGCCACCTTCGCACACGGGATGAAATGCGCCATCTTGGAGAACAAGTCCACCACCACCAGCACGGCCGTCTTGCCCCTCGAGCTGGGCAGATCCGTGACGAAGTCCAGGGCGACTCTCTCCCATGGCTCGACCGGAGTTTGCAGCGGTTCCAACAGTCCGGCCGGCTGTCTGTGCACTGGTTTGGCCCTCTGGCAGGTGTCGCACCTCGCCACGTAGTCCGCGACCTCCCCTCTCATTCCGGGCCACCAGAAATCCCTGGCGACTAATTCCACCGTCTTCTCCTTGCCAAAGTGCCCGGCAGTGGGCGCGTCGTGCAGCTGATGCAATACCTTGGCGCGAAGTTCGTCTCCCGGCACGTAGATGGCCCCTTTGCGGATGAGCAATCCATCTCTCAGCTGGAACCCGTTGGTCGCTGCCGTGCCCCTTCGCATCTCAGCCATCTTTGCTTGCGCGAAAGAGTCATTCTGCAACGCTTGTCGCACCGCCTCCAGGTCCACTGTCGCCGCAGCGCACGCCCACACTGTTGCCGCGAAGATGTGCATGGCGGCCGCTGGCGTGGCGTCCTCCAGATACTGTGGCTTACGGGATAGCGCGTCCGCCATGATGTTGGTGTCCCCCGGGACATACTCTATTCGGAAGTCGAAATTCGCAAAGAACTCAGCCCAACGTATCTGCCTCTGGTTCAGGAACTGTGCCGTGCGCCAGTGCTCCAGATTCTTGTGGTCCGTGCAGACCTGCACCGTGTGCTTGGCTCCAATCAGGAAGTGCCTCCATGCTTTGAACGCTGCATGAATAGCCAGCAACTCCCTGTCCCAGATGGTGTAATTCTGTTCGGACTTGCTGAGCTTCCTGGAGTAAAACGCTCCGGGCCTCCAAACCCCCTGCGGGTCCTTCTGCAGCAGGACTGCTCCGACGGCCCTGTCCGAGGCGTCTGTTTCAACTCTCATCGGCCTGCTAGGATCGACATGAAGCAGCTGTTCCTCCGAGGCGAAAAGACGCTTGAGTGCCTGAAAGGACTGCTCCGCCTGCGCTGTCCAGATGAACTTCTTTTTCTTGGAACTGAGCGTGTCTGTAATGGCTGCAGTCTGCATAGCGAAGCCTTTGATGAACTTGCGATAGAAGTTCGCGAAGCCGACAAATCGTTGGACCTCCTTCCGGTTGCGTGGGCTTTTCCAATCCAACACCGCTCGAACCTTGGCGCTGTCCATGGCGAGCCCCTTGTCAGACAACCTGTATCCCAGGAAATCCACCTCCGTCACGTCGAATTGGCACTTCTCCAGCTTGGCGTAAAGCCTATGTTGCTGGAGCCTGCTCAGCACTTCCCTGACGTGTCTGTCATGCTCCTGCTGCGATTCCGAAAAGATCAGGATGTCATCCAAGAAACAGACGCACGTCTTGTAGAGGAGCCCCGCCAACACGTGATGCATGAAAGCTTGAAAAACGTGGGAGCCATTTTGCAATCCAAAAGGCATAACTCTATATTCGTAGGTGCCCAGGGGTGTGAACATGGCTGTCTTCCACTCATCTCCTTCCCGCATGCGAATCAGGTTGTACGCCCCTCGCAGGTCCAACTTGGTGAACACGCTGCCCTTGCGTACTTTCGCGAGGAGGTCGTCGATTCGGGGCATGGGGAAGTCCGACGGCTTGGTGACACTGTTCAAAATGCGGTAGTCCACCACGAGCCTTTTCTGGGGCGTGTCTCGCTTCTTCACAAAGAATACAGGACTGCCCCCCGCTGCCTGGGACTCTCGGATGAAACCGCGTTTCAAATTATGATCAATGAACTCCTTGAGTTCCTGCAGTTCGTCTTCAGACATGGAATACAGCTTCCCTTTGGGCAGCGCCGCCCCCGGCAGCAGGTCAATCTTGCAGTCATATGGTCTGTGGGGGGGTAGCTTGTCTGCCTCCTTCTCGCAGAAAACTTCCAAAAATTCTGCGTACTTGTGGGGAATCGCTTGCAGCGTGCCGAGCAGCAGCTGTGACTCCTCTTGCTCCCCTTCTTGCTGGGGCATGATGCAGTGTTCAGCACAAAAGGAAGAACCGAAGGTCAGCTGCCTCTGGTACCAAGCCAGCGTCGGGCTGTGCCTGTCCAGCCAACTCATGCCCAATACGATAGGCGTGTCTGAGAGTTGAGTGACGTTGAAGCTGATAATCTCCTTGTGATTTCCAAGCCGCAGCACCATAGGTGGCGTCTGCTTCACCACTTGCCCCCCTAACAGCTCCCTGCCATCCACCGTGACAACCTGCAGTGGCAGCGTGGCAGGCAGCAACTGTATAGCGTGCCGGTCGACAAAGTCCTGCCCTATGAAGTCTGCATTGCTTCCCGAGTCGACGGTGATTGGCACGTCCATGGTGATTCCATTGGGTAGCTGGAGCGATGCGGTGAGCCTCACTACTGGCTTGGGCGGGAGGGGGTCCATGGGCGGTAAAATCTCTGGGGACTGCTTCACTGACACGTCTGGCTGGGCCCCAGTGCCTCCTCTTCCAGCCAGACATCGTCGTTTCCCTGCTGTGGTTCTCCTTGCTGCGTTGCTGCAGTCACCATTGCTGAGGCTGCAGTGTGCTTGTGGAGCCTCCGGGGACACTCTTTCGCCAAATGGCCTGGATCCTCGCAGATGTAACACTTCCTGTTCCCTCTAGGAGGCTTCGCTTTCACTGCTGCCGGTGCTAGGGCTCTGGCTGCTGACTGAGCCCTTGCACTCCCAACCTCCATCGGTTCCACCCCTCCCCCTGTTGGGGGCGTGGATTGCGCACGCGCTGCTTCTCTGGGAAGGAAGGAGGAGCCCCTGGCTGGTTCGCGCCCGCTGCGCCCTTCGTCCCTGCTCCACGGACGTTCTTCCAGCCGCACTCCCACCGCCAGCGCCCTCTGAACGATCTCCTGCGTGGTCCGGGGTCTCTCCCCCCTCGCAATCTCATCTTTCACCGAGCTGTTCAAGCCCTCCCAAAAAAGGTCTCTGACGGGAGCCGAATCTCTGTCCCATTCCAGGGCACTGACCAAAGCGAAAAAGCGGGCATGATATTGCCGTACGCTGGCCCTCCCTTGTCTTAGTCCGTGCACCTCCCTTCGGGCAAGATCCACGTCAATGCTTGATAAAAAACAGCCATCCATCGCTTTAATAAAGGCGTCCGCATTTTGGAGCGCAGGATCCTTATCCCTCCACAAATTGCGCAGCCATGCTTTAGCGTCTCCATGCAAATGGGACATGATGAACCCCACTTTCTCTTGTTCATCTCTAAAGTCTTTGTGCAGTAGTTGTAGTGCACACATTACGTCTGCTCTAAAATTGGGGTACTGTTGCAAATTCCCATCGAAGTGCGAGACCAGACTGCCTGTGCGTCTCCCCAACCCAATCCCCTCTGATTTGGGTGTCTGTTGCCCCTGCTTCGTAAGCACGTCCAACCTGACCTGGAGATCCCTGTAGGCGGCCGCTGCGTCCTCCTCTCTCTTCCTGGACGCCACCGCCTCGGCAGTCAGTCGTGAAACCGCGTCTCTGAGTTCCGTTATTTGCTGTTCGGCCGTCATATTGTCTACCGTTCGTGAGCTTTCTTGTAGGCACCCGCTTTCCCTCCTCTCCGCGAGGTCGTGGATGTCCACAATTTGAAGAGAAGGAGCTTACTGTCAGGGTTACTTCCAGATCCTAGCTCACAGAGGATCACGCTAGCCAGCGGTTGTTGATTAAAAGTCTTTATTGAGTTACAGTCTCCATTCTTGAGCTGCTGCGTGCAACCCTACGCCTTATGCTTAGGTCGGCGAAGCTCCTTCTGAGTCTCCGCCCCTTGCGCACCAATTTAATATCCTAGCCCTGCTCCACCTTTTCCGCCTGACAGTTCTCCTCTGGGTCCCTCTGCCCCCCTGGGTCTCTCCCTTCCGGGATTCTTCTGACGCTGACCCCCCCTGACTCCCCTGTCTCCTTGCGCTGGGCTTTAGGACCTGGCTCTCTTTCCGGGCTGCCTACTGCGCCACCTTCCTGTGCATTTGAACTTGGCGCGCGCGCCCAACCTTCCACTTTCCGTCTAACCGTCACTTCGCTCCCCGATGAAGGTGTGGCCACTCCTGACTCGTGCCCTCCCTCCTGTTGTGAGCTGCCAGCGCTAGTTCCCAGGCGCTCTTCCTCTTCCCTACTCTCTGGCGGTGACGTAGGTCCCGATCTCCAACTGCTCCCCTCTGAGTCCCCTCTGGCTCTTTCTTCCTGGGGTGTCCCCCTAGTCTCCCCCCTTGCCCTTGCCACTGGTGCTCCTCTTTGTGAATCTTCTGATTCACTGGACAGACTCGGAGATCTCGGGTCGTCGTCGTCACTCATGCTTTCTTCTGCCTCCTCCCCCTCGCTCTCTGTTTCCTCCCTTGCCCTCGCCTCTGCTCCTGAACCCCTGACAATGGTGTTTCTTTATTTTGGTCGCATTACATTCACTTTGTGATTTTTGGGTAAATGTGCATTAACACCTGTCAGGGGCGCTGGCGGTGGGGGTGCGGCTGGAAGAACGTCCGTGGAGCAGGGACGAAGGGCGCAGCGGGCGCGAACCAGCCAGGGGCTCCTCCTTCCTTCCCAGAGAAGCAGCGCGTGCGCAATCCACGCCTCCAACAGGGGGAGGGGTGGAACCGATGGAGGTTGGGAGTGCAAGGGCTCAGTCAGCAGCCAGAGCCCTAGCACCGGCAGCAGTGAAAGCGAAGCCTCCTAGAGGGAACAGGAAGTGTTATATCTGCGAGGATCCAGGGCATATGGCGAAAGAGTGTCCCCGGAGGCTCCACAAGCACACTGCAGCCTCAGCAATGGTGACTGCAGCAACGCAGCACGGAGAACCACAGCAGGGAAACGACGATGTCTGGCTGGAAGGAAGAGGCACTGGGGCCCAGCCAGACGTGTCAGTGAAGCAGTCCCCAGAGAGTTTACCGCCCATGGACCCCCTCCCGCCCAAGCCAGTAGTGAGGCTCACCGCATCGCTCCAGCTACCCAATGGCATCACCATGGACTTGCCAATCACCGTCGACTCGGGAAGCAATGCAGACTTCATAGGGCAGGACTTTGTCGACCGGCACGCTATACAGTTGCTGCCTGCCACGCTGCCCCTGCAGGTTGTCACGGTGGATGGCAGGGAGCTGTTAGGGGGGGCAAGTGGTGAAGCAGACGCCGCCTATGGTGCTGCGGCTTGGAAATCACAGGGAAATCATCAGCTTCAACGTCACTCAACTCTCGGACACGCCTATTGTATTGGGCATGAGTTGGCTGGACAAGCACAGCCCGACGCTGGCTTGGTACCAGAGGCAGCTGACCTTCGGCTCTTCCTTTTGTGCTGAACACTGCATCATGCCCCAGCAGGAAGGGGAGCAAGAGGAGTCACAGCTGCTGCTAGGCACGCTGCAAGCGATTCCCCACAAGTACGCAGAATTTTTGGAGGTTTTCTGCGAGAAGGAGGCAGACAAGCTACCCCCCCACAGACCATATGACTGCAAAACTGACCTGCTGCCGGTGGCGGCGCTGCCCAAAGGGAAGCTGTATTCCATGTCTGAAGACGAACTGCAGGAACTCAAAGAGTTCATAGATCATAATTTGAAGCGCGGTTTCATCCGAGAGTCCCAGGCAGCGGGGGGCAGTCCTGTATTCTTTGTGAAGAAGCGAGACACGCCCCAAAAAAGACTCGTAGTGGACTACCGCATTTTGAACAGTGTCACCAAGCCATCAGACTTCCCCATGCCCCGAATCGACGACCTCCTCGCAAAAGTACGCAAGGGCAGCGTGTTCACCAAGTTGGACCTGCGAGGGGCGTACAACCTGATTCGCATGCGGGAAGGAGATGAGTGGAAGACAGCCATGTTCACGCCCCTGGGCACCTACGAATATAGAGTTATGCCTTTTGGATTGCAAAATGGCTCCCACGTTTTTCAAGCTTTCATGCATCACGTGTTGGCGGGTGTCAGGGGTTCAGGAGCAGAGACGCAGAGAAGGGAGGAAGCAGAGAGCGAGGGGGAGGAATCCGAAGGGAAAATGAGTGATGATGACGACCCGAGATCTCCAAGCCTAAGCAGTGAGTCAGAGGACTCCCAAAAGGGAGCCCCAGTGAGCAGAGCAAGGGGGGGATCCGGGGGGATACCCCAGGAGGAAGGGAACAGAGGAGATTCAGAGAGCAGCAGCTGGAAGTCGGGACCCACGCTCATAACTGAGGGCGGCAGCAGCTGGAAGTCGGGACCCACGCTCAAGACTGAGAGCAGCAGGGAGGAAGGTAGCCAGGCATCGGGTTCCGGAGGCTGTCAGCAGGAGGGAGGGCACGAGTCAGGGGTGGTCACGCCCTCCTCAGAGAGCGAGGCAACGGTTAAGAGGAAAGTAGAGAGTTGGGCGCGCGCGCCAAGTTCAAATGCAGCGGAAGCTGGAGCAGTAAGCAGCCCGGAGAGTGAGCCAGGTCCTAAAGCTCGCCGACCTAGGGCAGAAGGTGTAGAGCTGCACGCTGCAGTTCGGAAATGAAACCTGTAACCTAATAAAGACTCTTATAAAGTGAACGCTGGCGGACTTGGTCCTATGTGAGCTGGGACTGGGTGGCAGCTCTGACAGTAAGACCCGTCTCAATAAAAGCTTCGGACACCTGATATCTCGCAGCGGAGAGAGAGGCAGCTGGAGGAGGGGATCGGTGTTTGGGAGCAAGCTCACGACGGTTAGCAGAGATGACGGAAGCAGAGAAAGTTGCAGCGCTGCAACAGGCAGTTACCCAATTGAACGCGGAGGTACTGGCATCCAAGAAGAGGGAGGAGGATGCGGCAGCCGCCTACAGAGATCTCCACGCCAGGTTTGAAGCATGGGTTAAACACGGGCAGCCAGGACCCAGACCGGAGGGGGTTGGGTTGGCACGGAGAGCAGGAGGGCTTGTGGCTCACTTCGATGGGAATTTACAACAGTACCCCAATTTTCGAGCAGACGTAATGTGCGCACTGCAACTGCTGGCAAAAGACTTTAGAGATGAGGAAGAGAAAGTGGGGTTCATACTATCCCATTTGCATGGGGATGCTAAAGCGTGGCTACGCAATTTGTGGAGGGATAAAGATCCGGCGCTTCAGAATGCAGATGCCTTTATCAAAGCGATGGATGCGTGTTTTTTGTCTACTATTGATGTGGATCTTGCCCGACGGGAGATTCATGGACTGAAACAAGGGAGGGCAAGCGTCCGGCAGTACCACGCCCGCTTTTTTGCGCTGGTCAGTGCCTTAGAGTGGGACCGGGATTCGCCCCCTGTCAGAGACCTGTTCTGGGAGGGTCTAAGCTCAGCGGTCAAGGATGAAATTGCAAGGGGGGAGAGGCCCCGAAGCACGCAGGAGGTGGTCCAAAGGGCGCTGACTGTGGGGGTGAGGCTGGAAGAACGTCCCTGGTGCAGAGATGAAGGACGTGGAGGGCGCGAAGCAACGAGAAGTTTCTCTTTCGTTCCAAGAGAAGCAGCGCGTGCGCAATCCACACCTCCGCCAGGAGGGGGAGGGGAACCGATGGAGGTTGGAGGTGCAAGGGCTCAGTCAGCAGCCAGAGCCCAAGCACCGACAGCAGTGAAAGCGAAGCCTCCTAGAGGGAACAGGAAGTGTTACATCTGCGAGGATCCAGGCCATTTGGCGAAAGAGTGTCCCCGGAGGCTCCACAAGCACACTGCAGCCTCGGCAATGGTGACTGCAGCAACGCAGCAAGGAGAACCACAGCAGGGAAACGACGATGTCTGGCTGGAGACAGAGGCACTGGGGCCTAGCCAGACGCATCAGTGAAGCAGTCCCCAGCGATCTTGCAACCCACGGACCCCCTCCCACCCAAACCAGTAGTGCAGCTCACAGCATCTCTCCAGCTACCCGATGGCGTCACTATCGAAGTGCCGCTTTCTGTGGATTCTGGAAGCAACGCAGACTTTATAGCGCAGGATTTTGTGGAGCAGCACGCTATACAGCTACTGCCTGCCACTCTGCCCCTGCAAGTCGTCACAGTGGATGGCAGAGAGTTGCTAGGGGGGCAGGTGGTGAAGCAAACGCCACCGATGGTGATGCGCCTTGGCAACCACAGGGAAGTCATCAGTTTTAATGTCACCCAACTGTCGGACACGCCCATTGTGTTGGGCATGAGTTGGCTGGACAGGCACAGTCTGACACTGGCTTGGTACCAGAGACAGCTGATCTTCGGCTCCTCTTATTGCGCAGAACACTGCATCCTGCCCAGACAGGAGGGAGAGGAGGAGGAATCACAACTGCAGTTGGGAACGTTGCAAGCAGTCCCCCACAAATACGCGGACTTTTTGGAGGTCTTCTGCGAGAAAGAGGCTGACAAGCTACCACCGCACAGGCAATATGACTGCAAGATTGACCTCCTACCAGGGGCGACGCTGCCGAAAGGGAAGCTGTATTCCATGTCTGAGGACGAATTACAGGAACTCAAACAGTTCATAGATCACAATTTGCAGCGCGGTTTCATCCGGGAGTCCAGGGCAGTAGGGGGCAGTCCTGTTTTCTTCGTGAAGAAGAAGGACACGCCCCAGAAAAGACTGGTGGTGGATTTTCGCCTCTTAAACAAGATGACCAAGCCTTCTGATTTCCCCATGCCCAGGATTGACGACCTGCTAGCGACGGTGCGCAAGGGACGCGTGTTCACCAAGTTGGACCTGCGAGGTGCGTACAATCTCATCCGCATGAGGGAGGGCGATGAGTGGAAGACAGCCATGTTCACGCCTCTGGGCACCTACGAATACAGAGTGATGCCGTTTGGATTGCAAAACGGTTCTCACTGTTTCCAAGCTTTCATGCATCATGTGTTGGCGGGACTCCTTTACAAGAAGTGCGTCTGCTTTCTGGATGACATCCTGATATTCTCAGACTCGCAGCAAGCCCATGACCAAGATGTTCGGGAGGTGCTGAAGAGGCTGCAGCAGCATAGACTGTACGCCAAACTGGAGAAGTGCCAGTTCGACACGACGGAGGTGGATTTCTTGGGTTACAAGTTGTCGGACAAGGGGCTAGCCATGGACAGCGCCAAGGTTCGTGCGGTGTTGGATTGGAAGAGCCCGCGCAATCGGAAGGAGGTCCAGCGGTTTGTCGGCTTCGCCAACTTCTATCGCAAGTTTATCAAGGGGTTCGCGATGCAGACGGCGGCCATTACGGACACGCTAAGCTCCAAGAAAAAGAAATTCATCTGGACGGAGCAGGCGGAGCAGTCCTTTCAGGCACTCAAGCGTCTCTTCGCGTCGGAAGAGCAACTGCTGCATATCGACCCCAGCAAACCGATGCGGGTAGAGACAGACGCGTCCGATAGAGCAGTGGGAGCTGTCCTGCTGCAAAGGGACCCACAGGGGGTCTGGAGGCCGGGAGCGTTCTACTCCAGAAAGCTCAGCAAGTCGGAGCAGAACTACACCATCTGGGACAGGGAGTTGCTGGCCATTCATGCAGCTTTCAAGGCGTGGAGGCACTTCCTGATCGGCGCCAAGCACACGGTGCAGGTCTGCACGGATCACAAGAATCTGGAGCACTGGCGCACGGCTCAGTTCCTGAACCAGAGGCAGATACGTTGGGCGGAGTTCTTTGCTGACTTCAATTTCCGAATAGAGTACGTCCCAGGCGACACCAACGTCATGGCGGATGCACTGTCCCGCAAACCGCAATACCTCGAAGAGGCGAAGCCAGCGGCAGCCATGCACATCTTCGCGCCAACAGCGTGGGCGTGCGCTTCAGCCACAGTAGACCTGGATGCGGTGCGGCGGGCGTTGCAGGACGACTCCTTCGCGCGGGCGAAGATGGCAGAGGTGCACAAGGGCACGGCGAAGGGCGACGAGTTCCAGATACGAGACGGCTTGCTCTTACGTAAAGGGGCCATCTACGTGCCGGGAGACGAACTTCGCGCCAGGGTACTGCAGCAGCTGCACGACGCACCCACGGCCGGGCACTTTGGCACGGAAAAAACGGTGGAATTAGTCGCAAGGGACTTTTGGTGGCCCAGACTGAGAGGGGAAGTCGCGGACTACGTTGCGAGGTGCGACACCTGCCAGAGGGCCAAACCGGTGCACAAACCACCGGCGGGACTGCTGGAACCGCTGCAAACGCCGTTTGAACCGTGGGAGAGAGTGGCCCTGGACTTTGTTACGGATCTACCCAGCTCGAGAGGCAAGACAGCTGTACTAGTGGTGGTGGACTTGTTCACCAAGATGGCACATTTCATTCCGTGTGCGAAGGTGGCCACGGCGGAACAAACCGCCAAACTGTTCATAGATCACGTGTTCAAAGTGCATGGTCTGCCGCGGTCTATCCTGTCCGACCGCGGGCGCCAGTTCGTCTCGAATTTCTGGCAGAAGCTGATGAGTTTTCTAAATGTCAAGGTCGATCTGGCATCAGCAAGACACCCGCAGACCAACGGGCAAGCAGAGAGGGTCAATGCCATCATGCAGCAGTACCTGAGATGCTATGCCAATCAACAACCTGCGACCTGGGTGGATTACCTGCCGCTCACCGAGTTCGCTTACAACAACACGAAGCACGTGTCCACAGGGGTGACGCCGTTCTTCGCCAACAATGGGAGGAATCCCAGAACCTTCCCGGGACGGGAGAGAGTGGGGGACGGAGAACCACAGACGGCGGACGCGTTCGCGTCAGAGTTGCAGGCGGTACACGATCAACTCAGACGGCAGCTGGAGCTAGCTAAGCACGCCTACAAGGTGCAAGCTGACAAGCACAGGCGGGTTGGCGAAGAGATCCAAGTGGGAGACTGGGTCTGGTTGGCAGCCCACGCAGTGCCGACCAGGTCACTAGCCAAGAAGAAGTTGGGGCACAAGCAAATTGGTCCGTACCAAGTCGAAGCACAGATCAACCCGGTAGCCTTCCGACTGGCGCTGCCGGAGGGTTCCAGAATGCATCCGGTGTTCCACAGGTCGGTGCTCACTCCCTACAAGGCACCTCACAGATTCCAGGAGCCAGGGACGGCACCGAGTCCGTTCCGGGAGCGGACGGAGACGCGAGGGGTGACGCAGCAAGACCCCATCAACGAGGTCACGGAGATTTTGGACTCCAGATGGGGAGAAGAGGGAGTCGAATACCTCCTAGCCAGAGAGGGAACCCGGGCCAGCGCCAATAGCTGGGTGCCAGACTACGCTTTGGAGGAACCCCTGCTCAAGGACGAGTTTCATGCCCTTTTCCCACACAGACCCATGCCAGCGAGCTTCTTCAACGACTGGCTGTTCACGCCCACACTTTCTTCCAGCACGTTCCATGGATTCGACTCGGACGGGGAACCCGCACTGAGCACCCGTTCCCCAGAAGGATCGCCGGCGGGTTCGGCGTCAGACACCTCGTATTGGTGGGACGATCGACCGGAGGAGCAATGGCGCCGGAAGTGGCTGGAGATGCCAGGTCGAGCGACCGACGCAGAGACTGACATGGACGTGGTCGGGGAGGACCTTGGGTTCGAGCACGGCGGTACAGAGATGGAAGCAGAACAGGTCAACGTCGGCGACCGCGAGGAGGAAGACTCGGAGGTCTTCAGTTGGCGGCCAACCACGGGGAGCGAACTGTATCCGGCATTCCCTCCCGTGATGATGGAGCACCCAGCACCCACACCTGAAAGCGGGGAGGGGGGAAGGGGGGGCTTCGAGGGGGGGATGGATGTCAGGGGTTCAGGAGCAGAGACGCAGAGAAGGGAGGAAGCAGAGAGCGAGGGGGAGGAATCCGAAGGGAAAATGAGTGATGATGACGACCCGAGATCTCCAAGCCTAAGCAGTGAGTCAGAGGACTCCCAAAAGGGAGCCCCAGTGAGCAGAGCAAGGGGGGGATCCGGGGGGACACCCCAGGAGGAAGGGAACAGAGGAGATTCAGAGAGCAGCAGCTGGAAGTCGGGACCCACGCTCATAACTGAGGGCGGCAGCAGCTGGAAGTCGGGACCCACGCTCAAGACTGAGAGCAGCAGGGAGGAAGGTAGCCAGGCATCGGGTTCCGGAGGCTGTCAGCAGGAGGGAGGGCACGAGTCAGGGGTGGTCACGCCCTCCTCAGAGAGCAAGGCAACGGTTAAGAGGAAAGTAGAGAGTTGGGCGCGCGCGCCAAGTTCAAATGCAGCGGAAGCTGGAGCAGTAAGCAGCCCGGAGAGTGAGCCAGGTCCTAAAGCTCGCCGACCTAGGGCAGAAGGTGTAGAGCTGCACGCTGCAGTTCGGAAATGAAACCTGTAACCTAATAAAGACTCTTATAAAGTGAACGCTGGCGGACTTGGTCCTATGTGAGCTGGGACTGGGTGGCAGCTCTGACAGCGGGGCTCCTCTACAAGACGTGCGTCTGTTTCTTGGATGACATCCTGATCTTTTCGGAATCGCAGCAGGAGCATGACAGACACGTCAGGGAAGTGCTGAGCAGGCTCCAGCAACATAGGCTTTACGCCAAGCTGGAGAAGTGCCAATTCGACGTGACGGAGGTGGATTTCCTGGGCTACAAGTTGTCTGACAAGGGGCTCGCCATGGACAGCGCCAAGGTTCGAGCGGTGTTGGATTGGAAAAGCCCACGCAACCGGAAGGAGGTCCAACGGTTTGTCGGCTTCGCGAACTTCTATCGCAAGTTCATCAAAGGCTTCGCTATGCAGACAGCGGCCATCACGGACACGCTCAGTTCCAAGAAAAAGAAGTTCATCTGGACAGCGCAGGCGGAGCAGTCCTTTCAGGCACTCAAGCGTCTTTTCGCGTCGGAGGAACAGCTGCTTCATGTCGACCCCAGCAAGCCGATGAGAGTTGAAACAGACGCCTCGGACAGGGCCGTCGGAGCAGTCCTGCTGCAGAAGGACCCGCAGGGGGTTTGGAGGCCCGGAGCGTTTTACTCCAGGAAGCTCAGCAAGTCCGAACAGAACTACACCATCTGGGACAGGGAGTTGCTGGCTATTCATGCAGCGTTCAAAGCATGGAGGCACTTCCTGATTGGAGCCAAGCACACGGTGCAGGTCTGCATGGACCACAAGAATCTGGAGCACTGGCGCACGGCACAGTTCCTGAACCAGAGGCAGATACGTTGGGCTGAGTTCTTTGCGAACTTCGACTTCCGAATAGAGTATGTCCCGGGGGACACCAACATCATGGCGGACGCGCTCTCCCGTAAGCCACAGTATCTGGAGGACGCCACGCCAGCGGCCGCCATGCACATCTTCGCACCAACAGTGTGGGCGTGCGCTGCGGCGACAGTGGACCTGGAGGCGGTGCGACGAGCGTTGCAGAATGACTCCTTCGCGCAAGCAAAGATGGCAGAGATGCAAAGGGGCACGGCAGCGACCGACGGGTTCCAGCTGAGAGAGGGATTGCTCATCCGCAAAGGGGCCATCTACGTGCCGGGAGACGAACTTCGCGCCAAGGTACTGCATCAGCTGCACGACGCGCCCACTGCCGGGCACTTTGGCAAGGAGAAGACGGTGGAATTAGTCGCCAGGGATTTCTGGTGGCCCGGAATGAGAGGGGAGGTCGCGGACTACGTGGCGAGGTGCGACACCTGCCAGAGGGCCAAACCAGTGCACAGACCGCCGGCCGGACTGTTGGAACCGCTGCAAACTCCGGTCGAGCCATGGGAGAGAGTCGCCCTGGACTTCGTCACGGATCTGCCCAGCTCGAGGGGCAAGACGGCCGTGCTGGTGGTGGTGGACTTGTTCTCCAAGATGGCACATTTCATCCCGTGTGCGAAGGTGGCCACGGCGGAACAAACCGCCAAACTGTTCATAGACCACGTGTTCAAGGTTCACGGGCTGCCACGGTCTATTCTGTCCGACCGCGGGCGGCAGTTCATCTCGAATTTCTGGCAGAAGCTGATGGGCTTCCTAAACGTCAAGATCAACCTGGCGTCGGCGAAACACCCGCAGACCAACGGGCAAGCGGAGCGGGTCAATGCCATCATGCAGCAGTACCTGAGATGCTATGCGAATCAACAGCCTGCGACGTGGGTGGATTACCTGCCGCTCGCCGAGTTCGCCTACAACAACACGAAGCACGTGTCCACGGGGGTCATGCCGTTCTTCGCCAACAACGGGAGGCACCCCAGAACCTTCCCGGGACTGGAAAGACTGGTGGAGGGGGAGCCGCAGACAGCAGATGCGTTCGCGTCGGAGTTGCAGGAGGTCCACGATCAGCTGCGGCGGCACCTGGAGCTGGCCAAACACGCATACAAGGTGCAGGCAGACAAACACAGAAGGATTGGCGAAGAGATCCAGGTGGGAGACTGGGTCTGGTTAGCAGCCCACGCAGTGCCGGCCAGGTTGTTGGCCAAGAAGAAACTAGGGCATAAGCAACTGGGGCCCTACCAAGTCGAAGAGCAGGTCAACCCGGTGGCCTTCAGGCTGGCGCTTCCGGAGGGTTCCAGAATGCATCCGGTGTTCCACAGATCGGTGCTCACTCCCTACAAGGCAGCTGTCAGGGGTTCAGGAGCAGAGGCGAGGGCAAGGGAGGAAACAGAGAGCGAGGGGGAGGAGGCAGAAGAAACGATGAGTGATGACGACGACCCGAGATCTCCGAGCCTTTCCAGTGAATCAGAAGATTCACAAAAAGGAGCACCAGTGGCCAGGGCAAGGGGGGAGACTAGGGGGACACCCCAGGAAGAAAGAGCCAGAGGGGACTCAGAGGGGAGCAGTTGGAGATCGGGACCAACGTCACCGCCAGAGAGTAGGAAAGAGGAAGAGCGCCAGGGAGCAAGCGCTGGCAGCTCGCAACAGGAGGGAGGGCATGAGTCAGGAGTGGCCACACCTTCATCGGGGAGCGAAGTGACGGTTAGACGGAAAGTGGAAGGTTGGGCGCGCGCGCCAAGTTCAAATGCACAGGAAGGTGGCGCAGTAGGCAGCCCGGAAAGGGAGCCAGGTCCTAAAGCCCGGCGCAAGGAGACAGGAGAGTCAGGGGGGGTCAGCGTCAGAAGAATCCCGGAAGGAAGAGACCCAGGGGGGCAGAGGGACCCAGAGGAGAACTGTCAGGCGGAAAAGGTGGAGCAGGGCTAGGATATTAAGTTGGTGCGCAAGGGGCGGAGACTCAGACGGAGCTTCGCCGATCTAAGCATAAGACGTAGGGTTGCACGCAGCAGCTCGAGAATGGAGACTGTAACTCAATAAAGACTTTTATTTAACGATCGCTGGCTAGCGTGATCCTCTGTGAGCTAGGATCTGGAAGTAACCCTGACAGTAAGCTCCGTCTCATCAAATTGTGGGCATCCACGGCCTCGCGGAGAGGAGGGAAAGCGGGTGCCTACAAGAGAGCTCACGAACGGCAGACAATATGACGGCCGAACAGCAAATAACGGAACTCAGAGAAGCAGTTTCACGACTGAATGCCGAGGCGCTGGCGTCCAGGAAGAGAGAGGAGGAAGCAGCTGCCGCCTACAGGGATCTCCAGGTCAGGTTGGACGTGCTTACGAAGCAAGGGCAACAGACACCCAAATCAGAGGGGATTGGGTTGGGGAGACGCACAGGCGGTCTAGTCTCGCACTTCGATGGGAATTTGCAACAGTACCCCAACTTTAGAGCAGACGTAATGTGTGCACTGCAACTACTGCACAAAGACTTTAGAGATGAACAAGAGAAAGTGGGGTTCATCATGTCCCATTTGCATGGAGACGCAAAAGCATGGCTGCGCAATTTGTGGAGAGATAAGGATCCTGCGCTCCAAAATGCGGACGCCTTTATTAAAGCGATGGATGGCTGTTTTTTATCAAGCATTGACGTGGATCTTGCCCGAAAGGAGGTGCATGGACTAAGGCAAGGGAGGGCCAGCGTAAGGCAGTATCATGCCCGCTTTTTCGCTTTGGTCAGTGCCCTGGAATGGGACAGAGATTCGGCTCCCGTCAGAGACCTTTTTTGGGAGGGCTTGAACAGCTCGGTGAAAGATGAGATTGCGAGGGGGGAGAGACCCCGGACCACGCAGGAGATCGTTCAGAGGGCGCTGGCGGTGGGGGTGCGGCTGGAAGAACGTCCGTGGAGCAGGGACGAAGGGCGCAGCGGGCGCGAACCAGCCAGGGGCTCCTCCTTCCTTCCCAGAGAAGCAGCGCGTGCGCAATCCACGCCCCCAACAGGGGGAGGGGTGGAACCGATGGAGGTTGGGAGTGCAAGGGCTCAGTCAGCAGCCAGAGCCCTAGCATCGGCAGCAGTGAAAGCGAAGCCTCCTAGAGGGAACAGGAAGTGTTATATCTGCGAGGATCCAGGGCATATGGCGAAAGAGTGTCCCCGGAGGCTCCACAAGCACACTGCAGCCTCAGCAATGGTGACTGCAGCAACGCAGCACGGAGAACCACAGCAGGGAAACGACGATGTCTGGCTGGAAGGAAGAGGCACTGGGGCCCAGCCAGACGTGTCAGTGAAGCAGTCCCCAGAGAGTTTACCGCCCATGGACCCCCTCCCGCCCAAGCCAGTAGTGAGGCTCACCGCATCGCTCCAGCTACCCAATGGAATCACCATGGACGTGCCAATCACCGTCGACTCGGGAAGCAATGCAGACTTCATAGGGCCGGACTGTTGGAACCGCTGCAAACTCCGGTCGAGCCATGGGAGAGAGTCGCCCTGGACTTCGTCACGGATCTGCCCAGCTCGAGGGGCAAGACGGCCGTGCTGGTGGTGGTGGACTTGTTCTCCAAGATGGCGCATTTCATCCCGTGTGCGAAGGTGGCCACGGCGGAACAAACCGCCAAACTGTTCATAGACCACGTGTTCAAGGTTCACGGTCTGCCACGGTCTATTCTGTCCGACCGCGGGCGGCAGTTCATCTCGAATTTCTGGCAGAAGCTGATGGGCTTCCTAAACGTCAAGATCAACCTGGCGTCGGCGAGACACCCGCAGACCAACGGGCAAGCGGAGCGGGTCAATGCCATCATGCAGCAGTACCTGAGATGCTATGCGAATCAACAGCCTGCGACGTGGGTGGATTACCTGCCGCTCGCCGGGTTCGCCTACAACAACACGAAGCACGTGTCCACGGGGGTCACGCCGTTCTTCGCCAACAACGGGAGGCACCCCAGAACCTTCCCGGGACTGGAAAGACTGGTGGAGGGGGAGCCGCAGACAGCAGATGCGTTCGCGTCGGAGTTGCAGGAGGTCCACGATCAGCTGCGGCGGCACCTGGAGCTGGCCAAACACGCATACAAGGTGCAGGCAGACAAACACAGAAGGGTTGGCGAAGAGATCCATGTGGGAGACTGGGTCTGGTTAGCAGCCCACGCAGTGCCGGCCAGGTCGTTGGCCAAGAAGAAACTAGGGCATAAGCAACTGGGGCCCTACCAATTCAAAGAGCAGGTCAACCCGGTGGCCTTCAGGCTGGCGCTTCCGGAGGGTTCCAGAATGCATCCGGTGTTCCACAGATCGGTGCTCACTCCCTACAAGGCACCGCACAGGTTTCAGGAACCCGGAACGGCGCCGAGTCCGCTCCGAGAGGGAACCAGGCAACGGGGAGTGGCACAGGAGGTGCGCCTCAACGAAGTCACGGAGATTTTGGACTCCAGATGGGGGGAAGAGGGGGTAGAATACCTTCTCGCTAAGGAGGGCACCCCGGCCAGTGCCAACAGCTGGGTGCCGGGCTACGCTTTAGATGAACCTCTGCTCAAGGAAGAGTTTCATGCCCTCTTCCCCCATAGGCCAATGCCAGCGGACTTTTTCGACGACTGGCTTTTCACGCCCACGCTTTCAGCCAGCACGTTCCGGGGGTTCGACTCGGATGAGGAACCGACACGAGACGCCCGTTCCCCGGAGGGGTCGCCCTCGGGATCTGCTTCAGAACCCTCGTATTGGTGGGATGATCGACCGGAGGAGCAGTGGCGCAGGAAGTGGCTGGAGGGTCCAGGACGAGCAACGCCTCCAGAAGGAAGCGAGGGAGAGACGGACATGGACGTTTTCGGGGACGACCAGGGTCTCGAGCACGGCGGCACAGAGATGGAAGCAGAGGTGACCGTCGTCGACGAGAGCAGGGAGGAAGAACCGGAACACTTCGGATGGAGGCCCGCCACGGGAAGCGAACTGTACCCGACATTCGTCCCTTTGACACTGCAGCACCCAGTTCCCGCACCGGAAGGAGGGGAGGGGGGAAGAGGGGGCTTCGAGGGGGGATGGATGTCAGGGGTTCAGGAGCAGAGGCGAGGGCAAGGGAGGAAACAGAGAGCGAGGGGGAGGAGGCAGAAGAAAGGATGAGTGATGACGACGACCCGAGATCTCCGAGCCTTTCCAGTGAATCAGAAGATTCACAAAAAGGAGCACCAGTGGCCAGGGCAAGGGGGGAGACTAGGGGGACACCCCAGGAAGAAAGAGCCAGAGGGGACTCAGAGGGGAGCAGTTGGAGATCGGGACCAACGTCACCGCCAGAGAGTAGGAAAGAGGAAGAGCGCCAGGGAGCAAGCGCTGGCAGCTCGCAACAGGAGGGAGGGCATGAGTCAGGAGTGGCCACACCTTCATCGGGGAGCGAAGTGACGGTTAGACGGAAAGTGGAAGGTTGGGCGCGCGCGCCAAGTTCAAATGCACAGGAAGGTGGCGCAGTAGGCAGCCCGGAAAGGGAGCCAGGTCCTAAAGCCCGGCGCAAGGAGACAGGAGAGTCAGGGGGGTCAGCGTCAGAAGAATCCCGGAAGGAAGAGACCCAGGGGGGCAGAGGGACCCAGAGGAGAACTGTCAGGCGGAAAAGGTGGAGCAGGGCTAGGATATTAAGTTGGTGCGCAAGGGGCGGAGACTCAGACGGAGCTTCGCCGATCTAAGCATAAGACGTAGGGTTGCACGCAACAGCTCGAGAATGGAGACTGTAACTCAATAAAGACTTTTATTTAACGATCGCTGGCTAGCGTGATCCTCTGTGAGCTAGGATCTGGAAGTAACCCTGACAGCACCGCACAGGTTTCAGGAACCCGGAACGGCGCCGAGTCCGCTCCGAGAGGGAACCAGGCAATGGGGAGTGGCACAGGAGGTGCGCCTCAACGAAGTCACGGAGATTTTGGACTCCAGATGGGGGGAAGAGGGGGTAGAATACCTTCTCGCTAAGGAGGGCACCCCGGCCAGTGCCAACAGCTGGGTGCCGGGCTACGCTTTAGATGAACCTCTGCTCAAGGAAGAGTTTCATGCCCTCTTCCCCCATAGGCCAATGCCAGCGGACTTTTTCGACGACTGGCTTTTCACGCCCACGCTTTCAGCCAGCACGTTCCGAGGGTTCGACTCGGATGAGGAACCGACACGAGACGCCCGTTCCCCGGAGGGGTCGCCCTCGGGATCTGCTTCAGAACCCTCGTATTGGTGGGATGATCGACCAGAGGAGCAGTGGCGCAGGAAGTGGCTGGAGGGTCCAGGACGAGCAACGCCTCCAGAAGGAAGCGAGGGAGAGACGGACATGGACGTTTTCGGGGACGACCAGGGTCTCGAGCACGGCGGCACAGAGATGGAAGCAGAGGTGACCGTCGTCGACGAGAGCAGGGAGGAAGAACCGGAAGACTTCGGATGGAGGCCCGCCACGGGAAGCGACCTGTACCCGACATTCGTCCCCTTGACACTGCAGCACCCAGTTCCCGCACCGGAAGGAGGGGAGGGGGGAAGAGGGGGCTTCGAGGGGGGGATGGATGTCAGGGGTTCAGGAGCAGAGGCGAGGGCAAGGGAGGAAACAGAGAGCGAGGGGGAGGAGGCAGAAGAAAGGATGAGTGATGACGACGACCCGAGATCTCCGAGTCTTTCCAGTGAATCAGAAGATTCACAAAAAGGAGCACCAGTGGCCAGGGCAAGGGGGGAGACTAGGGGGACACCCCAGGAAGAAAGAGCCAGAGGGGACTCAGAGGGGAGCAGTTGGAGATCGGGACCAACGTCACCGCCAGAGAGTAGGAAAGAGGAAGAGCGCCAGGGAGCAAGCGCTGGCAGCTCGCAACAGGAGGGAGGGCACGAGTCAGGAGTGGCCACACCTTCATCGGGGAGCGAAGTGACGGTTAGACGGAAAGTGGAAGGTTGGGCGCGCGAGCCAAGTTCAAATGCACAGGAAGGTGGCGCAGTAGGCAGCCCGGAAAGGGAGCCAGGTCCTAAAGCCCGGCGCAAGGAGACAGGAGAGTCAGGGGGGTCAGCGTCAGAAGAATCCCGGAAGGAAGAGACCCAGGGGGGCAGAGGGACCCAGAGGAGAACTGTCAGGCGGAAAAGGTGGAGCAGGCCTAGGATATTAAGTTGGTGCGCAAGGGGCGGAGACTCAGACGGAGCTTCGCCGATCTAAGCATAAGACGTAGGGTTGCACGCAGCAGCTCGAGAATGGAGACTGTAACTCAATAAAGACTTTTATTTAACGATCGCTGGCTAGCGTGATCCTCTGTGAGCTAGGATCTGGAAGTAACCCTGACAACACCAAAGAACCCTACTTTTTAATAAGCGAAATCCAAGATTCTTCTTTTATGCAGATGTTAGCCAAAAGACCTTTTTGCTTTGGTTGTGTGATTCTGGTGCACACCCAAAAAACACCACGCTAATTCCAACTCTATGATTCTATGATTCTATGAATTGAAATAAGCCCAATCGAAGCTTATTCGTCTTCTTTCTACGCAAATGGAAGCGGAAATATGGTGTTTTGTTATTTTGGTCTCATTACATATTCACGATTTCAGGGTATTAACACCAAAGAACACGACTTTGAAATCCAAGATTCTTCTTTCTATGTAGATGGAACCGAAAACAACCTGTTTTGCTTTCTTTAGGCTTATTAGACTTTGCTTTGTTATTTGTGGGTGAATGAACACCGAAAAAGCAATCCAAGCTTATTCGTCCTCTTTCTATTGAGATTAACTGAAACACCTATGCTTGATTTGGGCTGATACATTTGGGCTGATACATAACAAACATTTCACTCTGCGATTTTTGGTTGAATGTGCATTCTAACCCAGAAAACACCAATTTGAAATAAGCCCAATGAGAGCGTTATCATCTTCTGTTTATGTTGATTGAACCCAGAACACCTTTTTGCTTTGGTTAGGTGATTCTGGTGCACACCCAAAAAACACCACGCTAATTCCAACTCTATGATTCTATGATTCTATGAATTGAAATAAGCCCAATCGAAGCTTATTCGTCTTCTTTCTACGCAAATGGAAGCGGAAATATGGTGTTTTGTTATTTTGGTCTCATTACATACACTTCACGATTTCAGGGTAAATGCGCATTAACACCAAAGAACACGACTTTGAAATCCAAGATTCTTCTTTCTATGTAGATGGAACCGAAAACAACCTGTTTTGCTTTCTTTAGGCTTATTAGACTTTGCTTTGTTATTTGTGGGTGAATGAACACCGAAAAAGCAATCCAAGCTTATTCGTCCTCTTTCTATTGAGATTAACTGAAACACCTATGCTTGATTTGGGCTGATACATTTGGGCTGATACATAACAAACATTTCACTCTGCGATTTTTGGTTGAATGTGCATTCTAACCCAGAAAACACCAATTTGAAATAAGCCCAATGAGAGCGTTATCATCTTCTGTTTATGTAGATTGAACCCAGAACACCTTTTTGCTTTGGTTAGGTGATTCTGGTGCACACCCAAAAAACATCATGCTGATTCCAACTCTATGATTCTATGATTCTATGAATTGAAAGAAGCTCAATCGAAGCTTATTCGTCTTCTTTCTACTCATATGGAAGCGGAAATATTTCGTTTTGTTATTTTGGTCTCATTACATACACTGCGATTTCTGGGTAAATGTGCATTAACTCCAAAGAACACGATTCTGAAATAAGCGAAATCCAAGATTTTTCATTCTATGTAGATGGAAGCTGTCAGGGTTACTTCCAGATCCTAGCTCACAGAGGATCACGCTAGCCAGCGGTTGTTGATTAAAAGTCTTTATTGAGTTACAGTCTCCATTCTTGAGCTGCTGCGTGCAACCCTACGCCTTATGCTTAGGTCGGCGAAGCTCCTTCTGAGTCTCCGCCCCTTGCGCACCAACTTAATATCCTAGCCCTGCTCCACCTTTTCCGCCTGACAGTTCTCCTCTGGGTCCCTCTGCCCCCCTGGGTCTCTCCCTTCCGGGATTCTTCTGACGCTGACCCCCCTGACTCCCCTGTCTCCTTGCGCCGGGCTTTAGGACCTGGCTCTCTTTCCGGGCTGCCTACTGCGCCACCTTCCTGTGCATTTGAACTTGGCGCGCGCGCCCAACCTTCCACTTTCCGTCTAACCGTCACTTCGCTCCCCGATGAAGGTGTGGCCACTCCTGACTCGTGCCCTCCCTCCTGTTGTGAGCTTCCAGCGCTAGTTCCCAGGCGCTCTTCCTCTTCCCTACTCTCTGGCGGTGACGTAGGTCCCGATCTCCAACTGCTCCCCTCTGAGTCCCCTCTGGCTCTTTCTTCCTGGGGTGTCCCCCTAGTCTCCCCCCTTGCCCTTGCCACTGGTGCTCCTCTTTGTGAATCTTCTGATTCACTGGACAGACTCGGAGATCTCGGGTCGTCGTCGTCACTCATCCTTTCTTCTGCCTCCTCCCCCTCGCTCTCTGTTTCCTCCCTTGCCCTCGCCTCTGCTCCTGAACCCCTGACATCCATCCCCCCCTCAAAGCCCCCCCTTCCCCCCTCCCCTCCCTCCGGTGCGGGAACTGGGTGCTGCAGTGTCAAAGGGACGAATGTCGGGTACAGTTCGCTTCCCGTGGCCGGCCTCCATCCGCAGACTCCCGGTTCTTCCTCCCTGCTCTCGTCAACGACGGTCACCTCTGCTTCCATCTCCGTGCCGCCGTGCTCGAGACCCTGGTTGTCCCCGAAAAAGTCCATGTCGGTCTCTCCCTCGCTTCCTTCTGTAGGCGTAGCTCGTCCTGGACCCTCCAGCCACTTCCTGCGCCACTGCTCCTCTGGTCGATCATCCCACCAATACGAGGGTTCTGAGGCAGATCCCGAGGGTGACCCCTCCGGGGAACGGGCGTCTCGTGTCGGTTCCTCATCCGAGTCGAACCCCCGGAACGTGCTGGCTGAAAGCGTGGGCGTGAAAAGCCAGTCGTCGAAAAAGTCCGCCGGCATTGGCCTATGGGGAAAGAGGGCATGAAACTCTTCCTTGAGCAGAGGTTCATCTAGAGCGTAGCCCGGCACCCAGCTGTTGGCATTGGCCGGGGTGCCCTCCTTAGCGAGAAGGTATTCTACCCCCTCTTCCCCCCATCTGGAGTCCAAAATCTCCGTGACTTCGTTGAGGCGCACCTCCTGTGCCACTCCCCGTTGCCTGGTTCCCTCTCGGAGCGGACTCGGCGCCGTGCCGGGTTCCTGAAACCTGTGCGGTGCCTTGTAGGGAGTGAGCACCGATCTGTGGAACACCGGATGCATTCTGGAACCCTCCGGAAGCGCCAGCCTGAAAGCCACCGGGTTGACCTGCTCTTCGACTTGGTAGGGCCCCAGTTGCTTATGCCCTAGTTTCTTCTTGGCCAACGACCTGGCCGGCACTGCGTGGGCTGCTAACCAGACCCAGTCTCCCACCTGGATCTCTTCGCCAACCCTTCTGTGTTTGTCTGCCTGCACCTTGTATGCGTGTTTGGCCAGCTCCAGGTGCCGCCGCAGCTGATCGTGAACCTCTTGCAACTCCGACGCGAACGCATCTGCTGTCTGCGGCTCCCCCTCCACCAGTCTTTCCAGTCCCGGGAAGGTTCTGGGGTGCCTCCCGTTGTTGGCGAAGAACGGCGTGACCCCCGTGGACACGTGCTTCGTGTTGTTGTAGGCAAACTCGGCGAGCGGCAGGTAATCCACCCACGTTGCAGGCTGTTGATTCGCATAGCATCTCAGGTACTGCTGCATGATGGCATTGACCCACTCCGCTTGCCCGTTGGTCTGCGGGTGTCTCGCCGACGCCAGGTTGATCTTGACGTTTAGGAAGCCCATCAGCTTCTGCCAGAAGTTCGAGATGAACTGCCGCCCGCGGTCGGACAGAATAGACCGTGGCAGACCGTGAACCTTGAACACGTGGTCTATGAACAGTTTGGCGGTTTGTTCCGCCGTGGCCACCTTCGCACACGGGATGAAATGCGCCATCTTGGAGAACAAGTCCACCACCACCAGCACGGCCGTCTTGCCCCTCGAGCTGGGCAGATCCGTGACGAAGTCCAGGGCGACTCTCTCCCATGGCTCGACCGGAGTTTGCAGCGGTTCCAACAGTCCGGCCGGCGGTCTGTGCACTGGTTTGGCCCTCTGGCAGGTGTCGCACCTCGCCACGTAGTCCGCGACCTCCCCTCTCATTCCGGGCCACCAGAAATCCCTGGCGACTAATTCCACCGTCTTCTCCTTGCCAAAGTGCCCGGCAGTGGGCGCGTCGTGCAGCTGATGCAGTACCTTGGCGCGAAGTTCGTCTCCCGGCACGTAGATGGCCCCTTTGCGGATGAGCAATCCATCTCTCAGCTGGAACCCGTTGGTCGCTGCCGTGCCCCTTCGCATCTCAGCCATCTTTGCTTGCGCGAAAGAGTCATTCTGCAACGCTTGTCGCACCGCCTCCAGGTCCACTGTCGCCGCAGCGCACGCCCACACTGTTGCCGCGAAGATGTGCATGGCGGCCGCTGGCGTGGCGTCCTCCAGATACTGTGGCTTACGGGATAGCGCGTCCGCCATGATGTTGGTGTCCCCCGGGACATACTCTATTCGGAAGTCGAAATTCGCAAAGAACTCAGCCCAACGTATCTGCCCCTGGTTCAGGAACTGTGCCGTGCGCCAGTGCTCCAGATTCTTGTGGTCCGTGCAGACCTGCACCGTGTGCTTGGCTCCAATCAGGAAGTGCCTCCATGCTTTGAACGCTGCATGAATAGCCAGCAACTCCCTGTCCCAGATGGTGTAATTCTGTTCGGACTTGCTGAGCTTCCTGGAGTAAAACGCTCCGGGCCTCCAAACCCCCTGCGGGTCCTTCTGCAGCAGGACTGCTCCGACGGCCCTGTCCGAGGCGTCTGTTTCAACTCTCATCGGCCTGCTAGGATCGACATGAAGCAGCTGTTCCTCCGAGGCGAAAAGACGCTTGAGTGCCTGAAAGGACTGCTCCGCCTGCGCTGTCCAGATGAACTTCTTTTTCTTGGAACTGAGCGTGTCTGTAATGGCTGCAGTCTGCATAGCGAAGCCTTTGATGAACTTGCGATAGAAGTTCGCGAAGCCGACAAATCGTTGGACCTCCTTCCGGTTGCGTGGGCTTTTCCAATCCAACACCGCTCGAACCTTGGCGCTGTCCATGGCGAGCCCCTTGTCAGACAACCTGTATCCCAGGAAATCCACCTCCGTCACGTCGAATTGGCACTTCTCCAGCTTGGCGTAAAGCCTATGTTGCTGGAGCCTGCTCAGCACTTCCCTGACGTGTCTGTCATGCTCCTGCTGCGATTCCGAAAAGATCAGGATGTCATCCAAGAAACAGACGCACGTCTTGTAGAGGAGCCCCGCCAACACGTGATGCATGAAAGCTTGAAAAACGTGGGAGCCATTTTGCAATCCAAAAGGCATAACTCTATATTCGTAGGTGCCCAGGGGTGTGAACATGGCTGTCTTCCACTCATCTCCTTCCCGCATGCGAATCAGGTTGTACGCCCCTCGCAGGTCCAACTTGGTGAACACGCTGCCCTTGCGTACTTTCGCGAGGAGGTCGTCGATTCGGGGCATGGGGAAGTCCGACGGCTTGGTGACACTGTTCAAAATGCGGTAGTCCACCACGAGCCTTTTCTGGGGCGTGTCTCGCTTCTTCACAAAGAATACAGGACTGCCCCCCGCTGCCTGGGACTCTCGGATGAAACCGCGTTTCAAATTATGATCAATGAACTCCTTGAGTTCCTGCAGTTCGTCTTCAGACATGGAATACAGCTTCCCTTTGGGCAGCGCCGCCCCTGGCAGCAGGTCAATCTTGCAGTCATATGGTCTGTGGGGGGGGGTAGCTTGTCTGCCTCCTTCTCGCAGAAAACCTCCAAAAATTCTGCGTACTTGTGGGGAATCGCTTGCAGCGTGCCGAGCAGCAGCTGTGACTCCTCTTGCTCCCCTTCTTGCTGGGGCATGATGCAGTGTTCAGCACAAAAGGAAGAACCGAAGGTCAGCTGCCTCTGGTACCAAGCCAGCGTCGGGCTGTGCCTGTCCAGCCAACTCATGCCCAATACGATAGGCGTGTCTGAGAGTTGAGTGACGTTGAAGCTGATAATCTCCTTGTGATTTCCAAGCCGCAGCACCATAGGTGGCGTCTGCTTCACCACTTGCCCCCCTAACAGCTCCCTGCCATCCACCGTGACAACCTGCAGTGGCAGCGCGGCAGGCAGCAACTGTATAGCGTGCCGGTCGACAAAGTCCTGCCCTATGAAGTCTGCATTGCTTCCCGAGTCGACGGTGATTGGCACGTCCATGGTGATTCCATTGGGTAGCTGGAGCGATGCGGTGAGCCTCACTACTGGCTTGGGCGGGAGGGGGTCCATGGGCGGTAAAATCTCTGGGGACTGCTTCACTGACACGTCTGGCTGGGCCCCAGTGCCTCCTCTTCCAGCCAGACATCGTCGTTTCCCTGCTGTGGTTCTCCTTGCTGCGTTGCTGCAGTCACCATTGCTGAGGCTGCAGTGTGCTTGTGGAACCTCCGGGGACACTCTTTCGCCAAATGGCCTGGATCCTCGCAGATGTAACACTTCCTGTTCCCTCTAGGAGGCTTCGCTTTCACTGCTGCCGGTGCTAGGGCTCTGGCTGCTGACTGAGCCCTTGCACTCCCAACCTCCATCGGTTCCACCCCTCCCCCTGTTGGGGGCGTGGATTGCGCACGCGCTGCTTCTCTGGGAAGGAAGGAGGAGCCCCTGGCTGGTTCGCGCCCGCTGCACCCTTCGTCCCTGCTCCACGGACGTTCTTCCAGCCGCACTCCCACCGCCAGCACCCTCTGAACGATCTCCTGCGTGGTCCGGGGTCTCTCCCCCCTCGCAATCTCATCTTTCACCGAGCTGTTCAAGCCCTCCCAAAAAAGGTCTCTGACGGGAGCCGAATCTCTGTCCCATTCCAGGGCACTGACCAAAGCGAAAAAGCGGGCATGATATTGCCGTACGCTGGCCCTCCCTTGTCTTAGTCCGTGCACCTCCCTTCGGGCAAGATCCACGTCAATGCTTGATAAAAAACAGCCATCCATCGCTTTAATAAAGGCGTCCGCATTTTGGAGCGCAGGATCCTTATCCCTCCACAAATTGCGCAGCCATGCTTTAGCGTCTCCATGCAAATGGGACATGATGAACCCCACTTTCTCTTGTTCATCTCTAAAGTCTTTGTGCAGTAGTTGTAGTGCACACATTACGTCTGCTCTAAATTGGGGTACTGTTGCAAATTCCCATCGAAGTGCGAGACCAGACTGCCTGTGCGTCTCCCCAACCCAATCCCCTCTGATTTGGGTGTCTGTTGCCCCTGCTTCGTAAGCACGTCCAACCTGACCTGGAGATCCCTGTAGGCGGCCGCTGCGTCCTCCTCTCTCTTCCTGGACGCCACCGCCTCGGCAGTCAGTCGTGAAACCGCGTCTCTGAGTTCCGTTATTTGCTGTTCGGCCGTCATATTGTCTACCGTTCGTGAGCTTTCTTGTAGGCACCCGCTTTCCCTCCTCTCCGCGAGGTCGTGGATGTCCACAATTTGAAGAGAAGGAGCTTACTGTCAAGGTTACTTCCAGATCCTAGCTCACAGAGGATCACGCTAGCCAGCGGTTGTTGATTAAAAGTCTTTATTGAGTTACAGTCTCCATTCTTGAGCTGCTGCGTGCAACCCTACGCCTTATGCTTAGGTCGGCGAAGCTCCTTCTGAGTCTCCGCCCCTTGCGCACCAACTTAATATCCTAGCCCTGCTCCACCTTTTCCGCCTGACAGTTCTCCTCTGGGTCCCTCTGCCCCCCTGGGTCTCTCCCTTCCGGGATTCTTCTGACGCTGACCCCCCTGACTCCCCTGTCTCCTTGCGCCGGGCTTTAGGACCTGGCTCTCTTTCCGGGCTGCCTACTGCGCCACCTTCCTGTGCATTTGAACTTGGCACGCGCGCCCAACCTTCCACTTTCCGTCTAACCGTCACTTCGCTCCCCGATGAAGGTGTGGCCACTCCTGACTCGTGCCCTCCCTCCTGTTGTGAGCTGCCAGCGCTAGTTCCCAGGCGCTCTTCCTCTTCCCTACTCTCTGGCGGTGACGTAGGTCCCGATCTCCAACTGCTCCCCTCTGAGTCCCCTCTGGCTCTTTCTTCCTGGGGTGTCCCCCTAGTCTCCCCCCTTGCCCTTGCCACTGGTGCTCCTCTTTGTGAATCTTCTGATTCACTGGACAGACTCGGAGGATCTCGGGTCGTCGTCGTCACTCATCCTTTCTTCTGCCTCCTCCCCCTCGCTCTCTGTTTCCTCCCTTGCCCTCGCCTCTGCTCCTGAACCCCTGACAGAAGCCGAAACCTGTTTTGCGTTGTTTATGCTTATGACACTTCGCTTTGCAGCTTGTGGGAGAATGAACACTGAAAGAGCAATCCAAGCTTATTTGTCCTCTTTCTATTCAGATTAACTAAAACACCTATGCTTGATTTGGGCTGATAACACACATTTCGCTCAGTGATATTTGGTTGAATGTGCATCTAACCCAAAAAACACCAATTTGAAATAACCCCAATGAGAGCGTTATCATCTTCTTTTTATTTAGATGGAACCCAAAAGACCTTTTTGCTTTGGTTAGGTGATTCTGGTGCACACCCAAAAATCACCACGCAAATTCCAACTCTGATTCTATGATTCTATGGATTGAAATAAGCCCAATCGAAGCTTATTCGTCTTCTCTCTACGCAAATGGAAGCGGAAATATGGCGTTTTGTTATTTTGGTCTCATTACATACACTTCACGATTTCAGGGTAAATGCGCATTAACACCAAAGAACACGACTTTGAAATCCAAGATTCTTCTTTCTATGTAGATGGAACCGAAAACAACCTGTTTTGCTTTCTTTAGGCTTATTACACTTTGTTATTTGTGGGTGAATGAACACCGAAAAAGCAATCCAAACTTATTCGTCCTCTTTCTATTGAGATTAACTGAAACACCTATGCTTGATTTGGGCTGATACATTTGGGCTGATACATAACAAACATTTCACTCTGCGATTTTTGATTGAATGTGCATTCTAACCCAGAAAACACCAATTTGAAATAAGCCCAATGAGAGCGTTATCATCTTCTGTTTATGTAGATTGAACCCAGAACACCTTTTTGCTTTGGTTAGGTGATTCTGGTGCACACCCAAAAAACACCACGCTAATTCCAACTCTATGATTCTATGATTCTATGAATTGAAAGAAGCTCAATCGAAGCTTATTCGTCTTCTTTCTACTCATATGGAAGCGGAAATATTTCGTTTTGTTATTTTGGTCTCATTACATACACTGCGATTTCTGGGTAAATGTGCATTAACTCCAAAGAACACGATTTTGAAATAAGCGAAATCCAAGATTTTTCATTCTATGTAGATGGAAACCGAAACAACCTGTTTTGCGTTGTTTATGCGTTGTTTAATACGAGAGTTCTGAGGCAGATCCCGAGGGTGACCCCTCCGGGGAACGCGTTTCCAGTGTCGGTTCCTCGTCCGAGTCGAACCCCATGAACGTGCTGGCGGAAAGCATGGGTGTGAAAAGCATGGGTGTTGGATTTCGCTTATTTCAAAGTCGTGTTCTTCAATCCATAGAATCATAGAATCATAGTTGGAATTTACATGGTGTTTTTTGGGTGAGCACCAGAATCACCCCCAAACAAAGCAAAAAGGTGTTTTTTTCATCCACGTAAGAAGATGTTATTTGTTCCATCCACGTAGAAAGAAGATGAAAACGCTCTGATTGGGCTTATTTCAAATAGCTGTTTTTGGGGTTAGAATGCACATTCAACCAAAAATCACAGAGCGAAATGTTTGTTATCAGCCCAAATCAAGCATAGGTGTTTTAGTTAATCTCAATAGAAAGAGGACAAATAAGCTTGGATTGCTCTTTCGGTGTTCATTCTCCCACAAGCTGCAAAGCGAAGTGTCATAAGCATAAACAACGCAAAACAAGTTGTTTCGGTTTCCATCTACATAGAAAGAAGAATCTTGGATTTCGCTTATTTCAAAATCATGTTCTTTGGAGTTAATGCTCATTTACCCAGAAATCGCAGTGTATGTAATGAGAGCAAAATATCAAAACGCCATATCTCCGCGTCCATATGCGTAGAAAGAAGACGAATAAGCTTCGATTAGGCTTATTTCAATCTATAGAATCATAGAATCATAGTTGGAATTTACATGTTGTTTTTTGGGTTTGCACCAGAATCACACAACCAAAGCAGAAAGGTCTTTGGCTTCCATCTACATAGAAAGAAGAATCTTGGATTTCGCTTATTTTATTGTTCTTTGGTATTAATGCACTTTTACCCAGAAATCGCAGTGTATGTAGAGACCAAAATATCAAAACGCCATATCTCCGCGTCCATATGCGTAGAAAGAAGACGAATAAGCTTCGATTGGGCTTATTTCAATCCATAGAATCATAGAATTATAGTTGGAATTTACATGGTGTTTTTTGGGTGAGCACCAGAATCACCCCCAAACAAAGCAAAAAGGTGTTTTGCGTTCCATCCACGTAGAAAGAAGATGAAAACGCTCTGATTGGGCTTATTTCAAATAGCTGTTTTTGGGGTTAGAATGCACATTCAACCAAAAATCACAGAGCGAAATGGTTGTTATCAGCCCAAATCAAGCATAGGTGTTTTAGTTAATCTCAAAAGAAAGAGGACAAATAAGCTTGGATTGCTCTTTCGGTGTTCATTCTCCCACAAGCTGCAAAGCGAAGTGTCATAAGCATAAACAACGCAAAACAGGTTGTTTTGGTTTCCATCTACATAGAAAGAAAAATCTTGGATTTCGCTTATTTCAAAATCTTGTTCTTTGGTATTAATGCACATTTACCCTGAAATCGCAGTGTATGTAATGAGACCAAAATAACAAAACGCCATATTCCGCTTCCATTTGCGTAGAGAGAAGACGAATAAGCTTCGATTGGGCTTATTTCAATTCATAGAATCATAGAATCAGAGTTGGAATTTGCGTGGTGATTTTTGGGTGTGCACCAGAATCACCTAACCAAAGCAAAAAGGTTTGTTTTGGGTTCCATCTAAATAAAAAGAAGATGATAACGCTCTCATTGGGGTTATTTCAAATTGGTGTTTTTTGGGTTAGATGCACATTCAACCAAATATCACTGAGCGAAATGTGTGTTATCAGCCCAAATCAAGCATAGGTGTTTTAGTTAATCTCAATAGAAAGAGGACAAATAAGCTTGGATTGCTCTTTCAGTGTTCATTCTCCCACAAGCTGCAAAGCGAAGTGTCATAAGCATAAACAACGCAAAACAGGTTTCGGTTTCCATCTACATAGAATGAAAAATCTTGGATTTCGCTTATTTCAGAATCGTGTTCTTTGGAGTTAATGCACATTTACCCAGAAATCGCAGTGTATGTAATGCGACCAAAATAACAAAACGAAATATTTCCGCTTCCATATGAGTAGAAAGAAGACGAATAAGCTTCGATTGAGCTTCTTTCAATTCATAGAATCATAGAATTATAGAGTTGGAATTAGCGTGATGTTTTTTGGGTGTGCACCAGAATCACCTAACCAAAGCAAAAAGGTGTTCTGGGTTCAATCTACATAAACAGAAGATGATAAACGCTCTCACTGGGCTTATTTCAAATTGGTGTTTTCTGGGTTAGAATGCACATTCAACCAAACATCGCAGAGTGAAATGTTTGTTATCAAAGAACACTTTGCGATTTTTGGTTGAATGTGCATTGTAACTCCAAAAACACTTATTTGAAATAAGCCCAATCAGAGCGTTTTCATCTTCTTCCTATGTAGATGGAATCCAGAAGACCTTTCTGCTTTGGTAGTGTGATTCTGGTGCAAACCCAAAAAACACGTTAATTCCAACTATATGATTCTATGATTTTATGAATTGAAATAATCCCAATCGAACCATTCGTCTTCTTTCTACGGATAAGGAATCGGAAATATGCCGTTTTGTTCTCATTACATACTGCGATTTCTGGGTAAATGAGCATTAACTCCAAAGAACATGATTTTGAAATAAGCGAAATCCAAGATTCTTCTTTCAATGTAGATGGAAACCAAAACAACCTGTTTTGCGTTGTTTATGCTTATGACACTTCGCTTTGCAGCTTGGGGGAGAATGAACACCGAAAGAGCAATCCAAGCTTATTTGTCCTCTTTCTATTGAGATTAACTAAAACACCTATGCTTGATTTGGGCTGATAACAAACATTTCACTCTGCAATTTTTTGGTTGCATGTGCCTTCTAACCCAGAAAACACCAATTTGAAATAAGCCCAATGAGAGCGTTATCATCTTCTTTTTATGTAGATTGAACCCAGAACACCTTTTTGCTTTGGATAGGTGATTCTGGTGCACACCCAAAAAACACCACGCTAATTCCAACTCTATGATTCTATGATTCTATGAATTGAAAGAAGCTCAATCGAAGCTTATTCGTCTTCTTTCTACTCATATGGAAGCGGAAATATTCCGTTTTGTTATTTTGGTCTCATTACATACACTGCGATTTCTGGGTAAATGTGCATTAACTCCAAAGAACACGATTTTGAAATAAGCGAAA
The DNA here is from genome assembly GCF_965113315.1 of Podarcis vaucheri. Lineage (NCBI taxonomy): Eukaryota > Metazoa > Chordata > Lepidosauria > Squamata > Lacertidae > Podarcis > Podarcis vaucheri. The sequence goes on from NC_138759.1 coordinate 140,890,391, forward strand.
TCCAAGATTTTTCATTCTATGTAGATGGAAACCGAAACAACCTGTTTTGCGTTGTTTATGCGTTGTTTAATACGAGAGTTCTGAGGCAGATCCCGAGGGCGACCCCTCCGGGGAACGCATTTCCAGTGTCGGTTCCTCGTCCGAGTCGAACCCCATGAACGTGCTGGCGGAAAGCATGGGTGTGAAAAGCATGGGTGTTGGATTTCGCTTATTTCAAAGTCGTGTTCTTCAATCCATAGAATCATAGAATCATAGTTGGAATTTACATGGTATTTTTTGGGTGAGCACCAGAAACATCCCCAAACAAAGCAAAAAGGTGTTTTTTTTCATCCACGTAAAAGGTGTTATTTGTTCCATCCACGTAGAAAGAAGATGAAAACGCTCTGATTGGGCTTATTTCAAATAGCTGTTTTTGGGGTTAGAATGCACATTCAACCAAAAATCACAGAGCGAAATGTTTGTTATCAGCCCAAATCAAGCATAGGTGTTTTAGTTAATCTCAATAGAAAGAGGACAAATAAGCTTGTATTGCTCTTTCAGTGTTCATTCTCCCACAAGCTGCAAAGCGAAGTGTCATAAACATAAACAACGCAAAACAGGTTTCGGTTTCCATCTACATAGAAAGAAGAATCTTGGATTTCGCTTATTTCAAAATCATGTTCTTTGGAGTTAATGCTCATTTACCCAGAAATCGCAGTGTATGTAATGAGAGCAAAATATCAAAACGCCATATCTCCGCGTCCATATGCGTAGAAAGAAGACGAATAAGCTTCGATTAGGCTTATTTCAATCCATAGAATCATATAATCATAGTTGGAATTTACATGTTGTTTTTTGGGTTTGCACCAGAACCACACAACCAAAGCAGAAAGTTCTTTGGCTTCCATCTACATAGAAAGAAGAATCTTGGATTTCGCTTATTTTATTGTTCTTTGGTATTAATGCACTTTTACCCTGAAATAGCAAAGTGTATGTAATGAGACCAAAATATCAAAACGCCATATCTCCGCGTCCATATGCGTAGAAAGAAGACGAATAAGCTTCGATTGGGCTTATTTCAATCCATAGAATCATAGAATTATAGTTGGAATTTACATGGTGTTTTTTGGGTGAGCACCAGAATCACCCCCAAACAAAGCAAAAAGGTGTTTTGCGTTCCATCCACGTAGAAAGAAGATGAAAACGCTCTGATTGGGCTTATTTCAAATAGCTGTTTTTGGGGTTAGAATGCACATTCAACCAAAAATCACAGTGCGAAATGTTTGTTATCAGCCCAAATCAAGCATAGGTGTTTTAGTTAATCTCAAAAGAAAGAGGACAAATAAGCTTGGATTGCTCTTTCGGTGTTCATTCTCCCACAAGCTGCAAAGCGAAGTGTCATAAGCATAAACAACGCAAAACAGGTTGTTTTGGTTTCCATCTACATAGAAGAAAAATCTTGGATTTCGCTTATTTTATTGTTCTTTGGTATTAATGCACTTTTACCCAGAAATCGCAGTGTATGTAGAGACCAAAATATCAAAACGCCATATCTTCGCGTCCATATGCGTAGAAAGAAGACGAATAAGCTTCGATTGGCTTATTTCAATCCATAGAATCATAGAATCATAGTTGGAATTTACATGGTGTTTTTTGGGTGAGCACCAGAATCACCCCCAAACAAAGCAAAAAGGTGTTTTTTTTCATCCACGTAAAAAGGTATGTTATTTGTTCCATCCACGTAGAAAGAAGATGAAAACGCTCTGATTGGACTTATTTCAAATAGCTGTTTTTGGGGTTAGAATGCACATTCAACCAAAAATCACAGCGAAATGTGAAAAAGGAACACGCCAAGGGTGACAAGGGGAAAACACATGGAATGTTCAAAAACCATATTGTCAGGAAAGCAATATACATGGTCTGGAAAAAATACAAAGACTTATTGGAAAGTAAAACTCCGAGGTGGATTTCACCAATAGAGGCCAAAGCTCGGAAAACATCCAATATGGAGGCATATTGGCCGAAATATTGGGAAATAATAGAGAATATTGGAGGTAATTGGAGATTGCAGAGCTACACTATGCCCAAATTAATGAGGTTTTCAAGCTAGATAAAAAAATAGGATTCCAGGTGGAAAAATCGAAACTTGAGACAGAGCTGTTAGAACCAAAGACCAAGGTAATATCGAGAATGTACAACTTGCTGCTTAAATGGAACACTCAGGATGAGACAGTTAAATCAGCCATGATAAAATGGGCTCAAGACATTGGTTATAACATCATGTCAGAAGACTGGGAAAAGTTATGGACCACCGGTATGAAGTTCACGGCATGTAATGCCTTGAAAGAAAATATTATGAAAATGGTGTACAGGTGGTACATGACCCCAGTCAAACTTGCTAAGATATACCATTTGTCTGACAATAAATGTTGGAAATGCAAGGAGGCTGAAGGGACATTTTTCCACCTCTGGTGGACGTGCCCAAGATTGAAGGCCTTTTGGGAAATGATCTATAATGAGTTAAAGAAGGTGTTTAAGTACACCTTTCCCAAGAAACCAGAGGCCTTTCTTCTGGGCATTGTCGGCCAGAAGGTGTCAAAAAAGGACAGAACTTTCTTTATGTACGCTACAACTGCAGCAAGAATCCTTATCGCCAAATACTGGAAGACCCAAGATTTGCCCACACTGGAGGAGTGGCAGACGCAACTGATGAACTATATGGAACTGGCTGAGATGACTGCAAGAATCCGGGACCTGGGAGAAGAGGCAATGGAGGAGGACTGGAAAAAATTTAAAGACTATTTGCAAAAGTATTATAAGTTGTATGAAACATAAGATGACGTATGATTCAGAACGCTAGCCCCAGCAACGAAATTTAATTATTTATGAAATTGTTAATATTTGTGAAAGAACCAAAGTTTAAATGGGTTAAAATGATATTAGGTTATATTTTTAGAGTAAATGGAGAACAAGAGATTTAAACTTAAATTGCAATTGAAAATATAAAGAAATATATGAAATAAGGGTATAATTTGCTGATGACTTTATTATCAAGAATGCATTATCCGGGGGATGTGGGGAAGTCCAATGGAAATTTGAAAAAAAGTTTTTGAAATGGAATCCTTTGTTTTCTTTTCTTATCTTTTCTTTTGTTCTGTTTTTTCTTCTGTTTTACTTGTAATTTGGAAAAATGCAATAAAATTATTATAAAAAAAAAACAAAAATCACAGCGAAATGTTTGTTATCAGCCCAAATCAAGCATAGGTGTTTTAGTTAATCATAGGTGTTTTAGTTAATCAAATTGGGTTTGCACCAGAATCACACAACCACAGCAGAAAGGTCTTTGGCTTCCATCTACATAGAAAGAAGAATCTTGGATTTCGCTTATTTTATTGTTCTTTGGTATTAATGCACTTTTACCCAGAAATCGCAGTGTATGTAATGAGACCAAAATAACAAAACGAAATATTTCCGCTTCCATTTGCGTAGAGAGAAGACGAATAAGCTTCGATTGGGCAATTCATAGAATCATAGAATCAGAGTTGGAATTTGCGTGGTGATTTTTGGGTGTGCACCAGAATCACCTAACCAAAGCAAAAAGGTGTTTTGGGTTCCATCTAAATAAAAAGAAGATGATAACGCTCTCATTGGGGTTATTTCAAATTGGTGTTTTTTGGGTTAGATGCACATTCAACCAAATATCACTGAGCGAAATGTGTGTTATCAGCCCAAATCAAGCATAGGTGTTTTAGTTAATCTCAATAGAAAGAGGACAAATAAGCTTGGATTGCTCTTTCAGTGTTCATTCTCCCACAAGCTGCAAAGCGAAGTGTCATAAGCATAAACAACGCAAAACAAGTTGTTTCGGTTTCCATCTACATAGAAAGAAGAATCTTGGATTTCGCTTATTTCAAAATCATGTTCTTTGGAGTTAATGCTCATTTACCCAGAAATCGCAGTGTATGTAGAGACCAAAATATCAAAACGCCATATCTCCGCGTCCATATGCGTAGAAAGAAGACGAATAAGCTTCGATTGGGCTTATTTCAATCCATAGAATCATAGAATTATGGTTGGAATTTACATGGTGTTTTTTGGGTGAGCACCAGAATCACCCCCAAACAAAGCAAAAAGGTGTTTTGCGTTCCATCCACGTAGAAGGAAGATGAAAACGCTCTGATTGGGCTTATTTCAATTCATAGAATCATAGAATCATAGAGTTGGAATTAGCGTGATGTTTTTTGGGTGTGCACCAGAATCACCTAACCAAAGCAAAAAGGTGTTCTGGGTTCAATCTACATAAACAGAAGATGATAACGCTCTCATTGGGCTTATTTCAAATTGGTGTTTTCTGGGTTAGAATGCACATGCAACCAAAAATTGCAGTGTGAAATGTTTGTTATCAGCCCAAATCAAGCATAGGTGTTTTAGTTAATCTCAATAGAAAGAGGACGAATAAGCTTGGATTGCTTTTTCGGTGTTCATTCACCCACAAATAACAAAGCAAAGTGTAATAAGCCTAAAGAAAGCAAAACAGGTTGTTTTCGGTTCCATCTACATAGAAAGAAGAATCTTGGATTTCAAAGTCGTGTTCTTTGGTGTTAATGCACATTTACCCTGAAATAGCAAAGTGTATGTAATGAGACCAAAATAACAAAACGCCATATTTCCGCGTCCATATGCGTAGAAAGAAGACAAATAAGCTTCGATTGGCTTATTTCAATCCATAGAATCATAGAATCATAGTTGGAATTTACATGGTGTTTTTTGGGTGAGCACCAGAATCACCCCCAAACAAAGCAAAAAGGTGTTTTTTTTCATCCACGTAAAAAGGTATGTTATTTGTTCCATCCACGTAGAAAGAAGATGAAAACGCTCTGATTGGACTTATTTCAAATAGCTGTTTTTGGGGTTAGAATGCACATTCAACCAAAAATCACAGAGCGAAATGTTTGTTATCAGCCCAAATCAAGCATAGGTGTTTTAGTTAATCATAGGTGTTTTAGTTAATCAAATTGGGTTTGCACCAGAATCACACAACCAAAGCAGAAAGGTCTTTGGCTTCCATCTACATAGAAAGAAGAATCTTGGATTTCGCTTATTTTATTGTTCTTTGGTATTAATGCACTTTTACCCAGAAATCGCAGTGTATGTAATGAGACCAAAATAACAAAACGAAATATTTCCGCTTCCATTTGCGTAGAGAGAAGACGAATAAGCTTCGATTGGGCAATTCATAGAATCATAGAATCAGAGTTGGAATTTGCGTGGTGATTTTTGGGTGTGCACCAGAATCACCTAACCAAAGCAAAAAGGTGTTTTGGGTTCCATCTAAATAAAAAGAAGATGATAACGCTCTCATTGGGGTTATTTCAAATTGGTGTTTTTTGGGTTAGATGCACATTCAACCAAATATCACTGAGCGAAATGTGTGTTATCAGCCCAAATCAAGCATAGGTGTTTTAGTTAATCTCAATAGAAAGAGGACAAATAAGCTTGGATTGCTCTTTCAGTGTTCATTCTCCCACAAGCTGCAAAGCGAAGTGTCATAAGCATAAACAACGCAAAACAAGTTGTTTCGGTTTCCATCTACATAGAAAGAAGAATCTTGGATTTCGCTTATTTCAAAATCATGTTCTTTGGAGTTAATGCTCATTTACCCAGAAATCGCAGTGTATGTAGAGACCAAAATATCAAAACGCCATATCTCCGCGTCCATATGCGTAGAAAGAAGACGAATAAGCTTCGATTGGGCTTATTTCAATCCATAGAATCATAGAATTATGGTTGGAATTTACATGGTGTTTTTTGGGTGAGCACCAGAATCACCCCCAAACAAAGCAAAAAGGTGTTTTGCGTTCCATCCACGTAGAAGGAAGATGAAAACGCTCTGATTGGGCTTATTTCAATTCATAGAATCATAGAATCATAGAGTTGGAATTAGCGTGATGTTTTTTGGGTGTGCACCAGAATCACCTAACCAAAGCAAAAAGGTGTTCTGGGTTCAATCTACATAAACAGAAGATGATAACGCTCTCATTGGGCTTATTTCAAATTGGTGTTTTCTGGGTTAGAATGCACATGCAACCAAAAATTGCAGTGTGAAATGTTTGTTATCAGCCCAAATCAAGCATAGGTGTTTTAGTTAATCTCAATAGAAAGAGGACGAATAAGCTTGGATTGCTTTTTCGGTGTTCATTCACCCACAAATAACAAAGCAAAGTGTAATAAGCCTAAAGAAAGCAAAACAGGTTGTTTTCGGTTCCATCTACATAGAAAGAAGAATCTTGGATTTCAAAGTCGTGTTCTTTGGTGTTAATGCACATTTACCCTGAAATAGCAAAGTGTATGTAATGAGACCAAAATAACAAAACGCCATATTTCCGCGTCCATATGCGTAGAAAGAAGACAAATAAGCTTCGATTGGCTTATTTCAATCCATAGAATCATAGAATCATAGTTGGAATTTACATGGTGTTTTTTGGGTGAGCACCAGAATCACCCCCAAACAAAGCAAAAAGGTGTTTTTTTTCATCCACGTAAAAAGGTATGTTATTTGTTCCATCCACGTAGAAAGAAGATGAAAACGCTCTGATTGGACTTATTTCAAATAGCTGTTTTTGGGGTTAGAATGCACATTCAACCAAAAATCACAGAGCGAAATGTTTGTTATCAGCCCAAATCAAGCATAGGTGTTTTAGTTAATCATAGGTGTTTTAGTTAATCAAATTGGGTTTGCACCAGAATCACACAACCAAAGCAGAAAGGTCTTTGGCTTCCATCTACATAGAAAGAAGAATCTTGGATTTCGCTTATTTTATTGTTCTTTGGTATTAATGCACTTTTACCCAGAAATCGCAGTGTATGTAATGAGACCAAAATAACAAAACGAAATATTTCCGCTTCCATTTGCGTAGAGAGAAGACGAATAAGCTTCGATTGGGCTTATTTCAATTCATAGAATCATAGAATCAGAGTTGGAATTTGCGTGGTGATTTTTGGGTGTGCACCAGAATCACCTAACCAAAGCAAAAAGGTGTTTTGGGTTCCATCTAAATAAAAAGAAGATGATAACGCTCTCATTGGGGTTATTTCAAATTGGTGTTTTTTGGGTTAGATGCACATTCAACCAAATATCACTGAGCGAAATGTGTGTTATCAGCCCAAATCAAGGATAGGTGTTTTAGTTAATCTCAATAGAAAGAGGACAAATAAGCTTGGATTGCTCTTTCAGTGTTCATTCTCCCACAAGCTGCAAAGCGAAGTGTCATAAGCATAACGCAAAACAGGTTTCGGTTTCCATCTACATAGAATGAAAAATCTTGGATTTCGCTTATTTCAGAATCGTGTTCTTTGGAGTTAATGCACATTTACCCAGAAATCGCAGTGTATGTAATGCGACCAAAATAAGAAAACGAAATATTTCCGCTTCCATATGAGTAGAAAGAAGACGAATAAGCTTCGATTGAGCTTCTTTCAATTCATAGAATCATAGAATCATAGAGTTGGAATTAGCGTGATGTTTTTTGGGTGTGCACCAGAATCACCTAACCAAAGCAAAAAGGTGTTCTGGGTTCAATCTACATAAACAGAAGATGATAAACGCTCTCATTGGGCTTATTTCAAATTGGTGTTTTCTGGGTTAGAATGCACATTCAACCAAACATCGCAGAGTGAAATGTTTGTTATCAAAGAACACTTTGCGATTTTTGGTTGAATGTGCATTATAACTCCAAAAACACTTATTTGAATTAAGCCCAATCAGAGCGTTTTCATCTTCTTCCTATGTAGATGGAATCCAGAAGACCTTTCTGCTTTGGTAGTGTGATTCTGGTGCAAACCCAAAAAACACCACGTTAATTCCAACTATATGATTCTATGATTTTATGAATTGAAATAATCCCAATCGAACCATTCGTCTTCTTTCTACGGATAAGGAATCGGAAATATGCCGTTTTGTTCTCATTACATACTGCGATTTCTGGGTAAATGAGCATTAACTCCAAAGAACATGATTTTGAAATAAGCGAAATCCAAGATTCTTCTTTCAATGTAGATGGAAACCAAAACAACCTGTTTTGCGTTGTTTATGCTTATGACACTTCGCTTTGCAGCTTGGGGGAGAATGAACACCGAAAGAGCAAGCCAAGCTTATTTGTCCTCTTTCTATTGAGATTAACTAAAACACCTATGCTTGATTTGGGCTGATAACAAACATTTCGCTCAGTGATATTTGGTTGAATGTGCATTCTAACCCCAAAAACACCAATTTGAAATAAGCCCAATCAGAGCGTTTTCATCTTCTTTTTATGTAGATTGAACCCAGAACACCTTTTTGCTTTGGATAGGTGATTCTGGTGCACACCCAAAAAACACCACGCTGATTCCAACTCTATGATTCTATGATTCTATGAATTGAAATAAGCTCAATCGAAGCTTATTCGTCTTCTTTCTACTCATATGGAAGCGGAAATATTCCGTTTTGTTATTTTGGTCTCATTACATACACTGCAATTTCTGGGTAAATGTGCATTAGCTCCAAAGAACACGATTTTGAAATAAGCGAAATCCACGATTTTTCAATCTATGTAGATGGAATCCGAAAGAACCTGTTTTGGGTTGTTTATGCTTATGACACTTCGCTTTGCAGCTTGTGGGCGAATGAACACCGAAAGAGCAATCCAAGCTTATTTGTCCTCTTTCTTTTGAGATTAACTAAAACACCTATGCTTGATTTGGGCTGATAACAAACATTTCGCTCTGTGATTTTTGGTTGAATGTGCATTCTAACCCCAAAAACAGCTATTTGAAATAAGTCCAATAAGAGCGTTTTCATCTTCTTTCTACGTGGATGGAACAAATAACACCTTTTTACGTGGATTAAAAAAAAAGAACTTTTTGCTTTGTTTGGGGGTGATTCTGGTGCTCACCCAAAAAACACCATGTAAATTCCAACTATGATTCTATGATTCTATGGATTGAAATAAGCCAATCGAAGCTTATTTGTCTTCTTTCTACGCATATGGACGCGGAAATATGGCGTTTTGTTAATTTGGTATCATTACATACTTTGCTATTTCAGGGTAAATGTGCATTAACACCAGAGAACACGACTTTGAAATCCAAGATTCTTCTTTCTATGTAGATGGAACCGAAACAACCTGTTTTGCTTTCTTTAGGCTTATTACACTTTGCTTTGTTATTTGTGGGTGAATGAACACCGAAAAAGCAATCCAAGCTTATTCGTTCTCTTTCTATTGAGATTAACTAAAACACCTATGCTTGATTTGGGCTGATAACAAACATTTCACACTGCAATTTTTGGTTGCATGTGCATTCTAACCCAGAAAACACCAATTTGAAATAAGCCCAATGAGAGCGTTTATCATCTTCTGTTTATGTAGATTGAACCCAGAACACCTTTTTGCTTTGGTTAGGTGATTCTGGTGCACACCCAAAAAACATCACGCTAATTCCAACTCTATGATTCTATGATTCTATGAATTGAAAGAAGCTCAATCGAAGCTTATTCGTATTCTTTCTAATATGGAAGCGGAAATATTTCGTTTTGTTATTTTGGTCGCATTACATACACTGCGATTTCTGGGTAAATGTGCATTAACTCCAAAGAACACGATTCTGAAATAAGCGAAATCCAAGATTTTTCATTCTATGTAGATGGAAACCGAAACCTGTTTTGCGTTGTTTATGCTTATGACACTTCGCTTTGCAGCTTGTGGGAGAATGAACACTGAAAGAGCAATCCAAGCTTATTTGTCCTCTTTCTATTGAGATTAACTAAAACACCTATGCTTGATTTGGGCTGATACATTTGGGCTGATACATAACAAACATTTCACTCTGCGATTTTTGATTGAATGTGCATTCTAACCCAGAAAACACCAATTTGAAATAAGCCCAATGAGAGCGTTATCATCTTCTGTTTATGTAGATTGAACCCAGAACACCTTTTTGCTTTGGTTAGGTGATTCTGGTGCACACCCAAAAAACACCACGCTAATTCCAACTCTATGATTCTATGATTCTATGAATTGAAAGAAGCTCAATCGAAGCTTATTCGTCTTCTTTCTACTCATATGGAAGCGGAAATATTTCGTTTTGTTATTTTGGTCTCATTACATACACTGCGATTTCTGGGTAAATGTGCATTAACTCCAAAGAACACGATTTTGAAATAAGCGAAATCCAAGATTTTTCATTCTATGTAGATGGAAACCGAAACAACCTGTTTTGTGTTGTTTATGCGTTGTTTAATACGAGAGTTCTGAGGCAGATCCTGAGGTTGTTTTCGGTTCCATCTACATAGAAAGAAGAATCTTGGATTTCAAAGTCGTGTTCTTTGGTGTTAATGCACATTTACCCTGAAATAGCAAAGTGTATGTAATGAGACCAAAATAACAAAACGCCATATTTCCGCGTCCATATGCGTAGAAAGAAGACAAATAAGCTTCGATTGGCTTATTTCAATCCATAGAATCATAGAATCATAGTTGGAATTTACATGGTGTTTTTTGGGTGAGCACCAGAATCACCCCCAAACAAAGCAAAAAGGTGTTTTTTTTCATCCACGTAAAAAGGTATGTTATTTGTTCCATCCACGTAGAAAGAAGATGAAAACGCTCTGATTGGACTTATTTCAAATAGCTGTTTTTGGGGTTAGAATGCACATTCAACCAAAAATCACAGCGAAATGTTTGTTATCAGCCCAAATCAAGCATAGGTGTTTTAGTTAATCATAGGTGTTTTAGTTAATCAAATTGGGTTTGCACCAGAATCACACAACCAAAGCAGAAAGGTCTTTGGCTTCCATCTACATAGAAAGAAGAATCTTGGATTTCGCTTATTTTATTGTTCTTTGGTATTAATGCACTTTTACCCAGAAATCGCAGTGTATGTAATGAGACCAAAATAACAAAACGAAATATTTCCGCTTCCATTTGCGTAGAGAGAAGACGAATAAGCTTCGATTGGGCAATTCATAGAATCATAGAATCAGAGTTGGAATTTGCGTGGTGATTTTTGGGTGTGCACCAGAATCACCTAACCAAAGCAAAAAGGTGTTTTGGGTTCCATCTAAATAAAAAGAAGATGATAACGCTCTCATTGGGGTTATTTCAAATTGGTGTTTTTTGGGTTAGATGCACATTCAACCAAATATCACTGAGCGAAATGTGTGTTATCAGCCCAAATCAAGCATAGGTGTTTTAGTTAATCTCAATAGAAAGAGGACAAATAAGCTTGGATTGCTCTTTCAGTGTTCATTCTCCCACAAGCTGCAAAGCGAAGTGTCATAAGCATAAACAACGCAAAACAAGTTGTTTCGGTTTCCATCTACATAGAAAGAAGAATCTTGGATTTCGCTTATTTCAAAATCATGTTCTTTGGAGTTAATGCTCATTTACCCAGAAATCGCAGTGTATGTAGAGACCAAAATATCAAAACGCCATATCTCCGCGTCCATATGCGTAGAAAGAAGACGAATAAGCTTCGATTGGGCTTATTTCAATCCATAGAATCATAGAATTATGGTTGGAATTTACATGGTGTTTTTTGGGTGAGCACCAGAATCACCCCCAAACAAAGCAAAAAGGTGTTTTGCGTTCCATCCACGTAGAAGGAAGATGAAAACGCTCTGATTGGGCTTATTTCAATTCATAGAATCATAGAATCATAGAGTTGGAATTAGCGTGATGTTTTTTGGGTGTGCACCAGAATCACCTAACCAAAGCAAAAAGGTGTTCTGGGTTCAATCTACATAAACAGAAGATGATAACGCTCTCATTGGGCTTATTTCAAATTGGTGTTTTCTGGGTTAGAATGCACATGCAACCAAAAATTGCAGTGTGAAATGTTTGTTATCAGCCCAAATCAAGCATAGGTGTTTTAGTTAATCTCAATAGAAAGAGGACGAATAAGCTTGGATTGCTTTTTCGGTGTTCATTCACCCACAAATAACAAAGCAAAGTGTAATAAGCCTAAAGAAAGCAAAACAGGTTGTTTTCGGTTCCATCTACATAGAAAGAAGAATCTTGGATTTCAAAGTCGTGTTCTTTGGTGTTAATGCACATTTACCCTGAAATAGCAAAGTGTATGTAATGAGACCAAAATAACAAAACGCCATATTTCCGCGTCCATATGCGTAGAAAGAAGACAAATAAGCTTCGATTGGCTTATTTCAATCCATAGAATCATAGAATCATAGTTGGAATTTACATGGTGTTTTTTGGGTGAGCACCAGAATCACCCCCAAACAAAGCAAAAAGGTGTTTTTTTTTCATCCACGTAAAAAGGTATGTTATTTGTTCCATCCACGTAGAAAGAAGATGAAAACGCTCTGATTGGACTTATTTCAAATAGCTGTTTTTGGGGTTAGAATGCACATTCAACCAAAAATCACAGAGCGAAATGTTTGTTATCAGCCCAAATCAAGCATAGGTGTTTTAGTTAATCATAGGTGTTTTAGTTAATCAAATTGGGTTTGCACCAGAATCACACAACCAAAGCAGAAAGGTCTTTGGCTTCCATCTACATAGAAAGAAGAATCTTGGATTTCGCTTATTTTATTGTTCTTTGGTATTAATGCACTTTTACCCAGAAATCGCAGTGTATGTAATGAGACCAAAATAACAAAACGAAATATTTCCGCTTCCATTTGCGTAGAGAGAAGACGAATAAGCTTCGATTGGGCTTATTTCAATTCATAGAATCATAGAATCAGAGTTGGAATTTGCGTGGTGATTTTTGGGTGTGCACCAGAATCACCTAACCAAAGCAAAAAGGTGTTTTGGGTTCCATCTAAATAAAAAGAAGATGATAACGCTCTCATTGGGGTTATTTCAAATTGGTGTTTTTTGGGTTAGATGCACATTCAACCAAATATCACTGAGCGAAATGTGTGTTATCAGCCCAAATCAAGGATAGGTGTTTTAGTTAATCTCAATAGAAAGAGGACAAATAAGCTTGGATTGCTCTTTCAGTGTTCATTCTCCCACAAGCTGCAAAGCGAAGTGTCATAAGCATAACGCAAAACAGGTTTCGGTTTCCATCTACATAGAATGAAAAATCTTGGATTTCGCTTATTTCAGAATCGTGTTCTTTGGAGTTAATGCACATTTACCCAGAAATCGCAGTGTATGTAATGCGACCAAAATAAGAAAACGAAATATTTCCGCTTCCATATGAGTAGAAAGAAGACGAATAAGCTTCGATTGAGCTTCTTTCAATTCATAGAATCATAGAATCATAGAGTTGGAATTAGCGTGATGTTTTTTGGGTGTGCACCAGAATCACCTAACCAAAGCAAAAAGGTGTTCTGGGTTCAATCTACATAAACAGAAGATGATAAACGCTCTCATTGGGCTTATTTCAAATTGGTGTTTTCTGGGTTAGAATGCACATTCAACCAAACATCGCAGAGTGAAATGTTTGTTATCAAAGAACACTTTGCGATTTTTGGTTGAATGTGCATTATAACTCCAAAAACACTTATTTGAATTAAGCCCAATCAGAGCGTTTTCATCTTCTTCCTATGTAGATGGAATCCAGAAGACCTTTCTGCTTTGGTAGTGTGATTCTGGTGCAAACCCAAAAAACACCACGTTAATTCCAACTATATGATTCTATGATTTTATGAATTGAAATAATCCCAATCGAACCATTCGTCTTCTTTCTACGGATAAGGAATCGGAAATATGCCGTTTTGTTCTCATTACATACTGCGATTTCTGGGTAAATGAGCATTAACTCCAAAGAACATGATTTTGAAATAAGCGAAATCCAAGATTCTTCTTTCAATGTAGATGGAAACCAAAACAACCTGTTTTGCGTTGTTTATGCTTATGACACTTCGCTTTGCAGCTTGGGGGAGAATGAACACCGAAAGAGCAAGCCAAGCTTATTTGTCCTCTTTCTATTGAGATTAACTAAAACACCTATGCTTGATTTGGGCTGATAACAAACATTTCGCTCAGTGATATTTGGTTGAATGTGCATTCTAACCCCAAAAACACCAATTTGAAATAAGCCCAATCAGAGCGTTTTCATCTTCTTTTTATGTAGATTGAACCCAGAACACCTTTTTGCTTTGGATAGGTGATTCTGGTGCACACCCAAAAAACACCACGCTAATTCCAACTCTATGATTCTATGATTCTATGAATTGAAATAAGCTCAATCGAAGCTTATTCGTCTTCTTTCTACTCATATGGAAGCGGAAATATTCCGTTTTGTTATTTTGGTCTCATTACATACACTGCAATTTCTGGGTAAATGTGCATTAGCTCCAAAGAACACGATTTTGAAATAAGCGAAATCCACGATTTTTCAATCTATGTAGATGGTATCCGAAAGAACCTGTTTTGGGTTGTTTATGCTTATGACACTTCGCTTTGCAGCTTGTGGGCGAATGAACACCGAAAGAGCAATCCAAGCTTATTTGTCCTCTTTCTTTTGAGATTAACTAAAACACCTATGCTTGATTTGGGCTGATAACAAACATTTCGCTCTGTGATTTTTGGTTGAATGTGCATTCTAACCCCAAAAACAGCTATTTGAAATAAGCCCAATCAGAGCGTTTTCATCTTCTTTCTACGTGGATGGAACAAATAACACCTTTTTACGTGGATGAAAAAAAACACCTTTCTGCTTTGTTTGGGGGTGATTCTGGTGCTCACCCAAAAAACACCATGTAAATTCCAACTATGATTCTATGATTCTATGGATTGAAATAAGCCAATCGAAGCTTATTTGTCTTCTTTCTACGCATATGGAAGCGGAAATATTTCGTTTTGATATTTTGGTCTCATTACATACACTTTGCGATTTCTGGGTAAAAGTGCATTAATACCAACGAACACGACTTTGAAATACGCAAAATCCAAGATTCTTCTTCCTACGTAGATGGAACGCAAAATACCTTATTGCTTTGTTTGGGGGTGATTCTGGTATACACCCAAAAAACACCATGCAAATTCAAATAAGCCCTCTCGAAGCTTATTCGTCGACTTTCTACGAAGTGGAAGCGGAAATATGGTGTTTCTTTATTTTGGTCGCATTACATTCACTTTGTGATTTTTGGGTAAATGTGCATTAACACCAAAGAACCCTACTTTTTAATAAGCGAAATCCAAGATTCTTCTTTTATGCAGATGTTAGCCAAAAGACCTTTTTGCTTTGGTTGTGTGATTCTGGTGCACACCCAAAAAACACCACGCTAATTCCAACTCTATGATTCTATGATTCTATGAATTGAAATAAGCCCAATCGAAGCTTATTCGTCTTCTTGCTACGCAAATGGAAGCGGAAATATGGTGTTTTGTTATTTTGGTCTCATTACATATTCACGATTTCAGGGTAAATGCGCATTAACACCAAAGAACACGACTTTGAAATCCAAGATTCTTCTTTCTATGTAGATGGAACCGAAAACAACCTGTTTTGCTTTCTTTAGGCTTATTAGACTTTGCTTTGTTATTTGTGGGTGAATGAACACCGAAAAAGCAATCCAAGCTTATTCGTCCTCTTTCTATTGAGATTAACTGAAACAACTATGCTTGATTTGGGCTGATACATTTGGGCTGATACATAACAAACATTTCACTCTGCGATTTTTGGTTGAATGTGCATTCTAACCCAGAAAACACCAATTTGAAATAAGCCCAATGAGAGCGTTATCATCTTCTGTTTATGTAGATTGAACCCAGAACACCTTTTTGCTTTGGTTAGGTGATTCTGGTGCACACCCAAAAAACATTACGCTAATTCCAACTATGATTCTATGATTCTATGGATTGAAATAAGCCTAATCGAAGCTTATTCGTCTTCTTTCTACGCATATGGACGCGGAGATATGGCGTTTTGATATTTTGCTCTCATTACATACACTGCGATTTCTGGGTAAATGAGCATTAACCCCAAAGAACATGATTTTGAAATAAGCGAAATCCAAGATTCTTCTTTCTATGTAGATGGAAACCGAAACAACTTGTTTTGCGTTGTTTATGCTTATGACACTTCGCTTTGCAGCTTGTGGGAGAATGAACACTGAAAGAGCAATCCAAGCTTATTTGTCCTCTTTCTATTGAGATTAACTAAAACACCTATGCTTGATTTGGGCTGATAACACACATTTCGCTCAGTGATATTTGGTTGAATGTGCATCTAACCCAAAAAACACCAATTTGAAATAACCCCAATGAGAGCGTTATCATCTTCTTTTTATTTAGATGGAACCCAAAACACCTTTTTGCTTTGGTTAGGTGATTCTGGTGCACACCCAAAAATCACCACGCAAATTCCAACTCTGATTCTATGATTCTATGAATTGCCCAATCGAAGCTTATTCGTCTTCTCTCTACGCAAATGGAAGCGGAAATATTTCGTTTTGTTATTTTGGTCTCATTACATACACTGCGATTTCTGGGTAAAAGTGCATTAATACCAAAGAACAATAAAATAAGCGAAATCCAAGATTCTTCTTTCTATGTAGATGGAAGCCAAAGACCTTTCTGCTTTGGTTGTGTGATTCTGGTGCAAACCCAATTTGATTAACTAAAACACCTATGATTAACTAAAACACCTATGCTTGATTTGGGCTGATAACAAACATTTCGCTCTGTGATTTTTGGTTGAATGTGCATTCTAACCCCAAAAACAGCTATTTGAAATAAGTCCAATCAGAGCGTTTTCATCTTCTTTCTACGTGGATGGAACAAATAACATACCTTTTTACGTGGATGAAAAAAAACACCTTTTTGCTTTGTTTGGGGGTGATTCTGGTGCTCACCCAAAAAACACCATGTAAATTCCAACTATGATTCTATGATTCTATGGATTGAAATAAGCCAATCGAAGCTTATTTGTCTTCTTTCTACGCATATGGACGCGGAAATATGGCGTTTTGTTAATTTGGTCTCATTACATACTTTGCTATTTCAGGGTAAATGTGCATTAACACCAGAGAACACGACTTTGAAATCCAAGATTCTTCTTTCTATGTAGATGGAACCGAAACAACCTGTTTTGCTTTCTTTAGGCTTATTACACTTTGCTTTGTTATTTGTGGTTGAATGAACACCGAAAAAGCAATCCAAGCTTATTCGTTCTCTTTCTATTGAGATTAACTAAAACACCTATGCTTGATTTGGGCTGATAACAAACATTTCACACTGCAATTTTTGGTTGCATGTGCATTCTAACCCAGAAAACACCAATTTGAAATAAGCCCAATGAGAGCGTTTATCATCTTCTGTTTATGTAGATTGAACCCAGAACACCTTTTTGCTTTGGTTAGGTGATTCTGGTGCACACCCAAAAAACATCACGCTAATTCCAACTCTATGATTCTATGATTCTATGAATTGAAAGAAGCTCAATCGAAGCTTATTCGTATTCTTTCTAATATGGAAGCGGAAATATTTCGTTTTGTTATTTTGGTCGCATTACATACACTGCGATTTCTGGGTAAATGTGCATTAACTCCAAAGAACACGATTCTGAAATAAGCGAAATCCAAGATTTTTCATTCTATGTAGATGGAAACCGAAACCTGTTTTGCGTTGTTTATGCTTATGACACTTCGCTTTGCAGCTTGTGGGAGAATGAACACTGAAAGAGCAATCCAAGCTTATTTGTCCTCTTTCTATTGAGATTAACTAAAACACCTATGCTTGATTTGGGCTGATACATTTGGGCTGATACATAACAAACATTTCACTCTGCGATTTTTGATTGAATGTGCATTCTAACCCAGAAAACACCAATTTGAAATAAGCCCAATGAGAGCGTTATCATCTTCTGTTTATGTAGATTGAACCCAGAACACCTTTTTGCTTTGGTTAGGTGATTCTGGTGCACACCCAAAAAACACCACGCTAATTCCAACTCTATGATTCTATGATTCTATGAATTGAAAGAAGCTCAATCGAAGCTTATTCGTCTTCTTTCTACTCATATGGAAGCGGAAATATTTCGTTTTGTTATTTTGGTCTCATTACATACACTGCGATTTCTGGGTAAATGTGCATTAACTCCAAAGAACACGATTTTGAAATAAGCGAAATCCAAGATTTTTCATTCTATGTAGATGGAAACCGAAACAACCTGTTTTGTGTTGTTTATGCGTTGTTTAATACGAGAGTTCTGAGGCAGATCCTGAGGGTGACCCCTCCGGGGAACGCGTTTCCAGTGTCGGTTCCTCGTCCGAGTCGAACCCCATGAACGTGCTGGTGGAAAGCATGGGTGTGAAAAGCATGGGTGTTGGATTTCGCTTATTTCAAAGTCGTGTTCTTCAATCCATAGAATCATAGAATCATAGTTGGAATTTACATGGTGTTTTTTGGGTGAGCACCAGAAACACCCCCAAACAAAGCAAAAAGGTGTTTTCATCCACGTAAAAGGTGTTATTTGTTCCATCCACGTAGAAAGAAGATGAAAACGCTCTGATTGGGCTTATTTCAAATAGCTGTTTTTGGGGTTAGAATGCACATTCAACCAAAAATCACAGAGCGAAATGTTTGTTATCAGCCCAAATCAAGCATAGGTGTTTTAGTTAATCTCAATAGAAAGAGGACAAATAAGCTTGGATTGCTCTTTCGGTGTTCATTCTCCCGCAAGCTGCAAAGCGAAGTGTCATAAGCATAAACAACGCAAAACAAGTTGTTTCGGTTTCCATCTACATAGAAAGAAGAATCTTGGATTTCGCTTATTTCAAAATCATGTTCTTTGGAGTTAATGCTCATTTACCCAGAAATCGCAGTGTATGTAATGAGAGCAAAATATCAAAACGCCATATCTCCGCGTCCATATGCGTAGAAAGAAGACGAATAAGCTTCGATTAGGCTTATTTCAATCTATAGAATCATAGAATCATAGTTGGAATTTACATGTTGTTTTTTGGGTTTGCACCAGAATCACACAACCAAAGCAGAAAGGTCTTTGGCTTCCATCTACATAGAAAGAAGAATCTTGGATTTCGCTTATTTTATTGTTCTTTGGTATTAATGCACTTTTACCCAGAAATCGCAGTGTATGTAGAGACCAAAATATCAAAACGCCATATCTCCGCGTCCATATGCGTAGAAAGAAGACGAATAAGCTTCGATTGGGCTTATTTCAATCCATAGAATCATAGAATTATGGTTGGAATTTACATGGTGTTTTTTGGGTGAGCACCAGAATCACCCCCAAACAAAGCAAAAAGGTGTTTTGCGTTCCATCCACGTAGAAGGAAGATGAAAACGCTCTGATTAGGCTTATTTCAATTCATAGAATCATAGAATCATAGAGTTGGAATTAGCGTGATGTTTTTTGGGTGTGCACCAGAATCACCTAACCAAAGCAAAAAGGTGTTCTGGGTTCAATCTACATAAACAGAAGATGATAACGCTCTCATTGGGCTTATTTCAAATTGGTGTTTTCTGGGTTAGAATGCACATGCAACCAAAAATTGCAGTGTGAAATGTTTGTTATCAGCCCAAATCAAGCATAGGTGTTTTAGTTAATCTCAATAGAAAGAGGACGAATAAGCTTGGATTGCTTTTTCGGTGTTCATTCACCCACAAATAACAAAGCAAAGTGTAATAAGCCTAAAGAAAGCAAAACAGGTTGTTTTCGGTTCCATCTACATAGAAAGAAGAATCTTGGATTTCAAAGTCGTGTTCTTTGGTGTTAATGCACATTTACCCTGAAATAGCAAAGTGTATGTAATGAGACCAAAATAACAAAACGCCATATTTCCGCGTCCATATGCGTAGAAAGAAGACAAATAAGCTTCGATTGGCTTATTTCAATCCATAGAATCATAGAATCATAGTTGGAATTTACATGGTGTTTTTTGGGTGAGCACCAGAATCACCCCCAAACAAAGCAAAAAGGTGTTTTTTTTCATCCACGTAAAAAGGTATGTTATTTGTTCCATCCACGTAGAAAGAAGATGAAAACGCTCTGATTGGACTTATTTCAAATAGCTGTTTTTGGGGTTAGAATGCACATTCAACCAAAAATCACAGAGCGAAATGTTTGTTATCAGCCCAAATCAAGCATAGGTGTTTTAGTTAATCATAGGTGTTTTAGTTAATCAAATTGGGTTTGCACCAGAATCACACAACCAAAGCAGAAAGGTCTTTGGCTTCCATCTACATAGAAAGAAGAATCTTGGATTTCGCTTATTTTATTGTTCTTTGGTATTAATGCACTTTTACCCAGAAATCGCAGTGTATGTAATGAGACCAAAATAACAAAACGAAATATTTCCGCTTCCATTTGCGTAGAGAGAAGACGAATAAGCTTCGATTGGGCAATTCATAGAATCATAGAATCAGAGTTGGAATTTGCGTGGTGATTTTTGGGTGTGCACCAGAATCACCTAACCAAAGCAAAAAGGTGTTTTGGGTTCCATCTAAATAAAAAGAAGATGATAACGCTCTCATTGGGGTTATTTCAAATTGGTGTTTTTTGGGTTAGATGCACATTCAACCAAATATCACTGAGCGAAATGTGTGTTATCAGCCCAAATCAAGCATAGGTGTTTTAGTTAATCTCAATAGAAAGAGGACAAATAAGCTTGGATTGCTCTTTCAGTGTTCATTCTCCCACAAGCTGCAAAGCGAAGTGTCATAAGCATAAACAACGCAAAACAAGTTGTTTCGGTTTCCATCTACATAGAAAGAAGAATCTTGGATTTCGCTTATTTCAAAATCATGTTCTTTGGAGTTAATGCTCATTTACCAAGAAATCGCAGTGTATGTAGAGACCAAAATATCAAAACGCCATATCTCCGCGTCCATATGCGTAGAAAGAAGACGAATAAGCTTCGATTGGGCTTATTTCAATCCATAGAATCATAGAATTATGGTTGGAATTTACATGGTGTTTTTTGGGTGAGCACCAGAATCACCCCCAAACAAAGCAAAAAGGTGTTTTGCGTTCCATCCACGTAGAAGGAAGATGAAAACGCTCTGATTGGGCTTATTTCAATTCATAGAATCATAGAATCATAGAGTTGGAATTAGCGTGATGTTTTTTGGGTGTGCACCAGAATCACCTAACCAAAGCAAAAAGGTGTTCTGGGTTCAATCTACATAAACAGAAGATGATAACGCTCTCATTGGGCTTATTTCAAATTGGTGTTTTCTGGGTTAGAATGCACATGCAACCAAAAATTGCAGTGTGAAATGTTTGTTATCAGCCCAAATCAAGCATAGGTGTTTTAGTTAATCTCAATAGAAAGAGGACGAATAAGCTTGGATTGCTTTTTCGGTGTTCATTCACCCACAAATAACAAAGCAAAGTGTAATAAGCCTAAAGAAAGCAAAACAGGTTGTTTTCGGTTCCATCTACATAGAAAGAAGAATCTTGGATTTCAAAGTCGTGTTCTTTGGTGTTAATGCACATTTACCCTGAAATAGCAAAGTGTATGTAATGAGACCAAAATAACAAAACGCCATATTTCCGCGTCCATATGCGTAGAAAGAAGACAAATAAGCTTCGATTGGCTTATTTCAATCCATAGAATCATAGAATCATAGTTGGAATTTACATGGTGTTTTTTGGGTGAGCACCAGAATCACCCCCAAACAAAGCAAAAAGGTGTTTTTTTTCATCCACGTAAAAAGGTATGTTATTTGTTCCATCCACGTAGAAAGAAGATGAAAACGCTCTGATTGGACTTATTTCAAATAGCTGTTTTTGGGGTTAGAATGCACATTCAACCAAAAATCACAGAGCGAAATGTTTGTTATCAGCCCAAATCAAGCATAGGTGTTTTAGTTAATCATAGGTGTTTTAGTTAATCAAATTGGGTTTGCACCAGAATCACACAACCAAAGCAGAAAGGTCTTTGGCTTCCATCTACATAGAAAGAAGAATCTTGGATTTCGCTTATTTTATTGTTCTTTGGTATTAATGCACTTTTACCCAGAAATCGCAGTGTATGTAATGAGACCAAAATAACAAAACGAAATATTTCCGCTTCCATTTGCGTAGAGAGAAGACGAATAAGCTTCGATTGGGCTTATTTCAATTCATAGAATCATAGAATCAGAGTTGGAATTTGCGTGGTGATTTTTGGGTGTGCACCAGAATCACCTAACCAAAGCAAAAAGGTGTTTTGGGTTCCATCTAAATAAAAAGAAGATGATAACGCTCTCATTGGGGTTATTTCAAATTGGTGTTTTTTGGGTTAGATGCACATTCAACCAAATATCACTGAGCGAAATGTGTGTTATCAGCCCAAATCAAGCATAGGTGTTTTAGTTAATCTCAATAGAAAGAGGACAAATAAGCTTGGATTGCTCTTTCAGTGTTCATTCTCCCACAAGCTGCAAAGCGAAGTGTCATAAGCATAAACAACGCAAAACAGGTTTCGGTTTCCATCTACATAGAATGAAAAATCTTGGATTTCGCTTATTTCAGAATCGTGTTCTTTGGAGTTAATGCACATTTACCCAGAAATCGCAGTGTATGTAATGCGACCAAAATAACAAAACGAAATATTTCCGCTTCCATATGAGTAGAAAGAAGACGAATAAGCTTCGATTGAGCTTCTTTCAATTCATAGAATCATAGAATCATAGAGTTGGAATTAGCGTGATGTTTTTTGGGTGTGCACCAGAATCACCTAACCAAAGCAAAAAGGTGTTCTGGGTTCAATCTACATAAACAGAAGATGATAAACGCTCTCATTGGGCTTATTTCAAATTGGTGTTTTCTGGGTTAGAATGCACATTCAACCAAACATCGCAGAGTGAAATGTTTGTTATCAAAGAACACTTTGCGATTTTTGGTTGAATGTGCATTATAACTCCAAAAACACTTATTTGAAATAAGCCCAATCAGAGCGTTTTCATCTTCTTCCTATGTAGATGGAATCCAGAAGACCTTTCTGCTTTGGTAGTGTGATTCTGGTGCAAACCCAAAAAACACCACGCTAATTCCAACTATATGATTCTATGATTTTATGAATTGAAATAATCCCAATCGAACCATTCGTCTTCTTTCTACGGATAAGGAATCGGAAATATGCCGTTTTGTTCTCATTACATACTGCGATTTCTGGGTAAATGAGCATTAACTCCAAAGAACATGATTTTGAAATAAGCGAAATCCAAGATTCTTCTTTCAATGTAGATGGAAACCCAAACAACCTGTTTTGCGTTGTTTATGCTTATGACACTTCGCTTTGCAGCTTGGGGGAGAATGAACACCGAAAGAGCAATCCAAGCTTATTTGTCCTCTTTCTATTGAGATTAACTAAAACACCTATGCTTGATTTGGGCTGATAACAAACATTTCACTCTGCAATTTTTTGGTTGCATGTGCCTTCTAACCCAGAAAACACCAATTTGAAATAAGCCCAATGAGAGCGTTATCATCTTCTTTTTATGTAGATTGAACCCAGAACACCTTTTTGCTTTGGATAGGTGATTCTGGTGCACACCCAAAAAACACCACGCTAATTCCAACTCTATGATTCTATGATTCTATGAATTGAAATAAGCTCAATCGAAGCTTATTCGTCTTCTTTCTACTCATATGGAAGCGGAAATATTCCGTTTTGTTATTTTGGTCTCATTACATACACTGCAATTTCTGGGTAAATGTGCATTAGCTCCAAAGAACACGATTTTGAAATAAGCGAAATCCAAGATTTTTCAATCTATGTAGATGGAATCCGAAAGAACCTGTTTTGCGTTGTTTATGCTTATGACACTTCGCTTTGCAGCTTGTGGGCGAATGAACACCGAAAGAGCAATCCAAGCTTATTTGTCCTCTTTCTTTTGAGATTAACTAAAACACCTATGCTTGATTTGGGCTGATAACAAACATTTCGCTCTGTGATTTTTGGTTGAATGTGCATTCTAACCCCAAAAACAGCTATTTGAAATAAGCCCAATCAGAGCGTTTTCATCTTCTTTCTACGTGGATGGAACAAATAACACCTTTTTACGTGGATGAAAAAAAACACCTTTCTGCTTTGTTTGGGGGTGATTCTGGTGCTCACCCAAAAAACACCATGTAAATTCCAACTATGATTCTATGATTCTATGGATTGAAATAAGCCAATCGAAGCTTATTTGTCTTCTTTCTACGCATATGGAAGCGGAAATATTTCGTTTTGATATTTTGGTCTCATTACATACACTTTGCGATTTCTGGGTAAAAGTGCATTAATACCAACGAACACGACTTTGAAATACGCAAAATCCAAGATTCTTCTTCCTACGTAGATGGAACGCAAAATACCTTATTGCTTTGTTTGGGGGTGATTCTGGTATACACCCAAAAAACACCATGCAAATTCAAATAAGCCCTCTCGAAGCTTATTCGTCGACTTTCTACGAAGTGGAAGCGGAAATATGGTGTTTCTTTATTTTGGTCGCATTACATTCACTTTGTGATTTTTGGGTAAATGTGCATTAACACCAAAGAACCCTACTTTTTAATAAGCGAAATCCAAGATTCTTCTTTTATGCAGATGTTAGCCAAAAGACCTTTTTGCTTTGGTTGTGTGATTCTGGTGCACACCCAAAAAACACCACGCTAATTCCAACTCTATGATTCTATGATTCTATGAATTGAAATAAGCCCAATCGAAGCTTATTCGTCTTCTTGCTACGCAAATGGAAGCGGAAATATGGTGTTTTGTTATTTTGGTCTCATTACATATTCACGATTTCAGGGTAAATGCGCATTAACACCAAAGAACACGACTTTGAAATCCAAGATTCTTCTTTCTATGTAGATGGAACCGAAAACAACCTGTTTTGCTTTCTTTAGGCTTATTAGACTTTGCTTTGTTATTTGTGGGTGAATGAACACCGAAAAAGCAATCCAAGCTTATTCGTCCTCTTTCTATTGAGATTAACTGAAACAACTATGCTTGATTTGGGCTGATACATTTGGGCTGATACATAACAAACATTTCACTCTGCGATTTTTGGTTGAATGTGCATTCTAACCCAGAAAACACCAATTTGAAATAAGCCCAATGAGAGCGTTATCATCTTCTGTTTATGTAGATTGAACCCAGAACACCTTTTTGCTTTGGTTAGGTGATTCTGGTGCACACCCAAAAAACATTACGCTAATTCCAACTATGATTCTATGATTCTATGGATTGAAATAAGCCTAATCGAAGCTTATTCGTCTTCTTTCTACGCATATGGACGCGGAGATATGGCGTTTTGATATTTTGCTCTCATTACATACACTGCGATTTCTGGGTAAATGAGCATTAACCCCAAAGAACATGATTTTGAAATAAGCGAAATCCAAGATTCTTCTTTCTATGTAGATGGAAACCGAAACAACTTGTTTTTCGTTGTTTATGCTTATGACACTTCGCTTTGCAGCTTGTGGGAGAATGAACACCGAAAGAGCAATCCAAGCTTATTTGTCCTCTTTCTATTGAGATTAACTAAAACACCTATGCTTGATTTGGGCTGATAACAAACATTTCGCTCTGTGATTTTTGGTTGAATGTGCATTCTAACCCCAAAAACAGCTATTTGAAATAAGCCCAATCAGAGCGTTTTCATCTTCTTTCTACGTGGATGGAACAAATAACACCTTTTTACGTGGATAAAAAAAACACCTTTTTGCTTTGTTTGGGGGTGTTTCTGGTGCTCACCCAAAAAACACCATGTAAATTCCAACTATGATTCTATGATTCTATGGATTGAAGAACACGACTTTGAAATAAGAGAAATCCAACACCCATGCTTTTCACACCCATGCTTTCCGCCAGCACGTTCATGGGGTTCGACTCGGACGAGGAACCGACACTTTGGAAACGCGTTCCCCGGAGGGGTCACCCTCAGGATCTGCCTCAGAACTCTCGTATTAAACAACGCATAAACAACACAAAACAGGTTGTTTCGGTTTCCATCTACATAGAATGAAAAATCTTGGATTTCGCTTATTTCAAAATCGTGTTCTTTGGAGTTAATGCACATTTACCCAGAAATCGCAGTGTATGTAATGAGACCAAAATAACAAAACGAAATATTTCCGCTTCCATATGAGTAGAAAGAAGACGAATAAGCTTCGATTGAGCTTCTTTCAATTCATAGAATCATAGAATCATAGAGTTGGAATTAGCGTGGTGTTTTTTGGGTGTGCACCAGAATCACCTAACCAAAGCAAACAGGTGTTCTGGGTTCAATCTACATAAACAGAAGATGATAACGCTCTCATTGGGCTTATTTCAAATTGGTGTTTTCTGGGTTAGAATGCACATTCAATCAAAAATCGCAGAGTGAAATGTTTGTTATGTATCAGCCCAAATGTATCAGCCCAAATCAAGCATAGGTGTTTCAGTTAATCTCAATAGAAAGAGGACGAATAAGTTTGGATTGCTTTTTCGGTGTTCATTCACCCACAAATAACAAAGCAAAGTGTAATAAGCCTAAAGAAAGCAAAACAGGTTGTTTTCGGTTCCATCTACATAGAAAGAAGAATCTTGGATTTCAAAGTCGTGTTCTTTGGTGTTAATGCGCATTTACCCTGAAATCGTGAAGTGTATGTAATGAGACCAAAATAACAAAACGCCATATTTCCGCTTCCATTTGCGTAGAGAGAAGACGAATAAGCTTCGATTGGGCTTATTTCAATCCATAGAATCATAGAATCAGAGTTGGAATTTGCGTGGTGATTTTTGGGTGTGCACCAGAATCACCTAACCAAAGCAAAAAGGTCTTTTGGGTTCCATCTAAATAAAAAGAAGATGATAACGCTCTCATTGGGGTTATTTCAAATTGGTGTTTTTTGGGTTAGATGCACATTCAACCAAATATCACTGAGCGAAATGTGTGTTATCAGCCCAAATCAAGCATAGGTGTTTTAGTTAATCTCAATAGAAAGAGGACAAATAAGCCTGGATTGCTCTTTCGGTGTTCATTCTCACACAAGCTGCAAAGCGAAGTGTAATAAGCATAAACAACGCAAAACAGGTTGTTTTCGGTTCCATCTACATTGAAAGAAGAATCTTGGATTTCGCTTATTTCAAAGTCGTGTTCTTTGGAGTTAATGCACATTTACCCAGAAATCGCAAAGTGTATGTAATGAGAACAAAACGGCATATTTCCGATTCCTTATCCGTAGAAAGAAGACGAATGGTTCGATTGGGATTATTTCAATTCATAAAATCATAGAATCATATAGTTGGAATTAGCGTGGTGTTTTTTGGGTTTGCACCAGAATCACACTACCAAAGCAGAAAGGTCTTCTGGATTCCATCTACATAGGAAGAAGATGAAAACGCTCTGATTGGGCTTATTTCAAATAAGTGTTTTTGGAGTTACAATGCACATTCAACCAAAAATCGCAAAGTGTTCTTTGATAGCAAACATTTCACTCTGCGATGTTTGGTTGAATGTGCATTCTAACCCAGAAAACACCAATTTGAAATAAGCCCAATGAGAGCGTTATCATCTTCTTTTTATGTAGATTGAACCCAGAACACCTTTTTGCTTTGGTTAGGTGATTCTGGTGCACACCCAAAAAACACCACGCTAATTTCTGGGGGGGGGGGGGCACCGAGGAATGCATAAAACATTTTGTAAATGTACTTTTGTCCATTTACTGTATTTATTTTTCCCGGTTTGAACTAAAAAATGGCGATTTTCTTGAGTCAAAATGAGAGTACCCCCAATCATTTTTTTTAGAAAAGAAGCACCGCATATATACACACACATATACATATATCCGTTTTATTTTTATATATTTACAAACGGACACCGATATCTAGGTATGTATATTCTTGTATATAAACTTCCGCGGCCCCCCCGCCCCATCCCTCCGCCAAGGGGCACGAGAGGAAGGCCACGGGGGGAGAAAGGCAGGTGAGGGCGGGGCGGGGGGCGGGGCTGCCCCCTGGGGAGAGCGGGGTCGAGAGAGAGTGGGCGGGAGAAAGAGAGAGGGCCAGCCTGGCTCGGCACGTCTCTGCTGGCCCAACGTCGCAGCGCCTCTTCCGCCCGTTTCCCTCCCCTTCCTGTCCTCTTGCCTCTCCTCCGGTGGCACCTTCTTCCGGTACCCCTGCCCTCGCCCAAGATGGCGGCAGCACAGGCTCTTCCGCCCGTTTCCCTCCCCTTCCTGTCCTCTTGCCTCTCCTCCGGTGGCACCTCCTTCCGGTACCCCTGCCCTCTCCCAAGATGGCGGCAGCACAGCCTCTTCCGCCCGTTTCCCTCCCCTTCCTGTCCTCTTGCCTCTCCTCCGGTGGCACCTCCTTCCGGTACCCCTGCCCTCTCCCAAGATGGCGGCAGCACAGCCTCTTCCGCCCGTTTCTCTCCCCTTCCTGTCCTCTTGCCTCTCCTACGGTGGCACCTCCTTCCGGTACCCCTGCCCTCGCCCAAGATGGCGGCAGCACAGGCTCTTCCGCCCGTTTCCCTCCCCTTCCTGTCCTCTTGCCTCTCCTACGGTGGCACCTCCTTCCGGTACCCCTGCCCTCGCCCAAGATGGCGGCAGCACAGCCTCTTCCGCCCGTTTCCCTCCCCTTCCTGTCCTCTTGCCTCTCCTCCGGTGGCACCTCCTTCCGGTATCCCTGCTCTCGCCCAACATGGCGGTAGCACAGCCTCTTCTGCCCTTCCGAGCTAGGAGTGCAGAAAAAGGTGAAACTGCCAGGAAAAGGAGAGGAGGAGTGTGTGTGTGAGTGAGTGAGAGTGAGACAGGGAGCATCCTAGTAGAGATGGAAGGGGAACCCAAGGGTCATCTAGTCCAACCCTCTGCAAAGAAGCTCAGAGCTACAATTCCCAGGTCTTCTTTGGGAATTCTATGGGAAGTAAGAGTTTCTACATTCATGAGCATTCACTTGGAGTGCGCTCATGTTTTTACCTTTTATTGAAAGCGGCCACAAGTGACTTGGGTGGAGTATAAATAATAAAATTATATTGCTCCTGCTGCTGTTCTTCTCTTACCCTAACTCACATCCAACCCAATACCAAACCTTAACCCGAATGCTCACCCTCACTCAAACCTAATCCTCACTCTAACCCTAAACTTAACCCAAACCTAAGCCTCAGTCTAAACCTAAGCCTAATTTAACCCTAACCCTAAGTAATAAAATTATATTTCTCCTTCTGCTGTTCTTCTCTTACCGTAACTCAACCCCAACTTTAACTCCTAATCCTAATCCAACTCAAACCCAACTCTCACTGTAACCCTAACCTTTACCCAAACCTAATCCTAAACGCTTTGCTTCTTTTTCTGGTGTTTTGTGTTATTGCTTCATTTCGTAGGTCATGAGGCTTTCTTTGTTTCTTGTGGTGTTGCTTCATTTAGCAGTTTTTTAATTGGCTTTTGTGTTTCTTTTGGTATTGCATCATCTTCATAGGTTGTTTGGATTTCTGATTAATTTGCTTTGGATTTCTGGTAGCTCTGCTTCTTTATGATTTGTGTTTCTGGTGTTTTGGCTTGGTTATGCCAAAAAATTGAAGACATACCACCAGAAGCACAAAAACCAAGAAATATTCCCAAAATGAGGCAAAACCAGGAGACATGAAAACCAAGCCAAATCAATGGAAAAGAAACAATCTCACCCAAAACCGCAGAACCATTCAAAGTAAAAGAAGCAAAACAATTAAATGCAAAAAACAAGCAAAACCACCCCAAATTAAACAAATCAGCAGAAAACAAAAAAGCAGTAAAGCCACCAATTACAAAGCAATGCCACAAGAAACTGGAAATCAGTTTTTAAAAAGCAAAACCAGAAACTCAACAAGCATGCAATTTGTGGGAGTCCAAAAGCACTTCAAGCAACAGAAATTAACCAACAGAGCATACTAGTTTTCACTTAGTCTTGGGTTTCTGGTGAATGTGCTTCGTTTGCAGCTGGCTTCATTTCTTTTCCATTGGTTTAGCTTGTTTTTTGGACTTTTGCTTTATTGCTTCTTTTGAGAAGTTTTCTTGTTTTTGCATTCTGGTGGTAATACTTTTGAATGCTTTGGGGGTTTCTGGTGAATCTGCTTTGTTTGGGGTTGGTTGGCTTCTTTGTCAGTTTCCATTGATGTTGCTTTTACATGGTTCTTCTGCTTCTTTTCAGTAGGTTTTTGTGTTTTTAGTGGTTGACTTCATTGTTGGAATGGTCATTAGACATTTCTGGTGGTGTCAGAGCTGCTACCAGGTCCCAGCTCACATAGGACCACGCCACACAGCGTCCATTTTAAAAGAGTCTTTATTGAGTTACAGGTTTCATTTCCGAACTGCAGCGTGCAGCTCTACACCTTCTGCTCTAGGTCGGCGAAGACCCGTCTGAGTCCCCGCCTCTTGCACACCAGCTTAATACCCTAGCCTTGCTCCACCTCCTTCGCCTCTCCCTACGTCTCTGGGTCCTTCTGCCCCCCTGGGCCTCCTCCCTTCTACTCTCCTCTGACGCTGACCCCCCTGATCCTTCTGCCTCCTTGCGGCGGGCTTTAGGACCTGGCTCACTCTCCGGGCTGCTTACTGCTCCAGCTTCCGCTGCATTTGAACTTGGCGCGCGCGCCCAACTCTCTACTTTCCTCTTAACCGTTGCCTCGCTCTCTGAGGAGGGCGTGACCACCCCTGACTCGTGCCCTCCCTCCTGCTGACAGCCTCCGGAACCCGATGCCTGGCTACCTTCCTCCCTGCTGCTCTCAGTCTTGAGCGTGGGTCCCGACTTCCAGCTGCTGCCGCCCTCAGTTATGAGCGTGGGTCCCGACTTCCAGCTGCTGCTCTCTGAATCTCCTCTGTTCCCTTCCTCCTGGGGTGTCCCCCCGGATCCCCCCCTTGCTCTGCTCACTGGGGCTCCCTTTTGGGAGTCCTCTGACTCACTGCTTAGGCTTGGAGATCTCGGGTCGTCATCATCACTCATTCTCCCTTCGGCTTCCTCCCCCTCGCTCTCTGTTTCCACCCTTCTCTGCGTCTCTGCTTCTGAACCCCTGACATCCATCCCCCCCTCGAAGCCCCCCCTTCCCCCCTCCCCGCTGTCAGGTGTGGGTGCTGGGCGCTCCATCATCATGGGAGGGAATGCTGGATACAGGTCGCTCCCCGTGGGTGGCCGCCAACTGAAGACCTCCGAGTCTTCCCCCTCGCGGTCGTCGACGTTGACTTGTTGCTCTTCCATCTCTGTACCGCCGTGCTCGAACCCGAGGTCCTCCCCGAACACGTCCATGTCAGTCTCTGCGTCGGTCGCTCGACCTGGCATCTCCAGCCACTTCCTGCGCCATCGCTCCTCTGGTCGATCGTCCCACCAATACGAGTTGCCTGATGCCGAACCTGCCGGTGAACCTTCTGGGGAACGGGTGCTCCGTGCGGGTTCCCCTTCTGAGTCGAATCCATGGAACGTGCTGGAAGAAAGTGTGGGTGTGAACAACCAGTCGTCGAAGAAGCTCGCTGGCATGGGTTTGTGTGGGAAGAGGGCATGAAACTCGTCCTTGAGCAGGGGTTCCTCCAAAGCGTAGTCTGGTACCCAGCTATTGGCGCTGGCCCGGGTGCCCTCTCTGGCTAAGAGGTATTCGACTCCCTCTTCCCCCCATCTGGAGTCCAAAATCTCCGTGACCTCGTTGATGTGGTCCTGGTGCTTCACCTCCCGCGTCTCCGTCCGTTCCCGGAGCGGACTTGGCGCCGTCCCTGGCTCCTGGAACCTGTGAGGTGCCTTGTAGGGAGTGAGCACCGACCTGTGGAACACCGGATGCATTCTGGAACCCTCCGGCAGCGCCAGTCGGAAGGCTACCGGGTTGATCTGCTCTTCGACTTGGTACGGACCGATCTGCTTGTGCCCCAACTTCTTCTTGGCAAGCGACCTGGTCGGCACTGCGTGGGCTGCCAACCAGACCCAGTCTCCCACTTGGATCACTTCGCCAACCCGCCTGTGCTTGTCAGCTTGCACCTTGTAGGCGTGCTTAGCTAGCTCCAGCTGCCGTCTGAGTTGATCGTGGACCGCCTGCAGCTCTGACGCGAACGCGTCCGCCGTCTGTGGTTCTCCTTCCCCCACTCTCTCCAGTCCCGGGAAGGTTCTGGGATTCCTCCCATTGTTGGCAAAGAACGGCGTCACTCCTGTGGACACGTGCTTCGTGTTGTTGTAAGCGAACTCGGCTAGCGGCAGGTAATCCACCCACGTCGCAGGCTGTTGATTGGCATAGCATCTCAGGTACTGCTGCATGATGGCATTGACCCTCTCTGCTTGCCCGTTGGTCTGCGGGTGTCTTGCTGATGCCAGATTGACCTTGACATTTAGAAAACCCATCAGCTTCTGCCAGAAAGACGAGATGAACTGGCGTCCGCGGTCGGACAGGATAGACCGTGGCAGGCCATGCACTTTGAACACGTGATCTATGAACAGTTTGGCGGTTTGTTCCGCCGTGGCCACCTTCGCACACGGAATGAAATGTGCCATCTTGGTGAACAAGTCCACCACCACTAGCACAGCTGTCTTGCCTCTCGAGCTGGGTAAATCCGTCACAAAGTCCAGGGCCACCCTCTCCCACGGTTCAAACGGTGTTTGCAGCGGTTCTAACAGTCCCGCCGGTGGTCTGTGTACCGGCTTGGCCCTCTGGCAGGTGTCGCACCTCGCGACGTAGTCCGCGACCTCTCCTCTCAGCCTGGGCCACCAGAAGTCTCTCGCGACTAATTCCATCGTTTTCTCTGTGCCAAAGTGACCGGCCGTGGGTGCGTCGTGCAACTGTTGCAGTACCTTGGCGCGAAGGTCGTCTCCTGGTACATAGACAGCCCCTTTGCGTAGGAGCAAGCCGTCCCGCACCTGGAACTCGTCCGTGGTAGCCGTGCCTCTGAGCAGTTCCGCCATCTTGTCTTGCGCGAATGAGTCGTCCCGCAATGCACGTCGCACCGCATCCAGGTCTACTGTAGCTGAGGCACACGCCCACGCCGTCGGTGCGAAGATGTGCATGGCCGCCGCTGGCGTCACCTCTTCTAGGTATTGCGGTTTTCGGGACAGTGCATCCGCCATGATGTTGGTGTCGCCTGGGACGTACTCTATTCGGAAATTGAAGTCAGCAAAGAACTCCGCCCAACGTATCTGCCTCTGGTTCAGGAACTGAGCCGTGCGCCAGTGCTCCAGATTCTTGTGGTCCGTGCAGACCTGCACCGTGTGCTTGGCGCCGATTAGGAAGTGCCTCCACGCCTTGAAAGCTGCATGAATGGCCAGCAACTCCCTGTCCCAGATGGTGTAGTTCTGCTCCGACTTGCTGAGCTTTCTGGAGTAGAACGCTCCCGGCCGCCACACCCCCTGCGGGTCTCGCTGCATCAGGACAGCTCCCACGGCTCTGTCTGACGCGTCTGTCTCTACCCTCAACGGTTTACTGGGGTCGATATGCAGCAGTTGCTTCTCCGATGCGAAGAGATGCTTGAGCGCTTGAAAGGACTGTTCCGCCTGCTCCGTCCAGATGAATTTCTTTTTTTTGGAGCTGAGCGTGTCCGTAATTGCTGCCGTCTGCATCGCGAACCCCTTGATAAACTTGCGATAGAAGTTGGCGAAGCCGACAAACCGCTGGACCTCCTTCCGGTTGCGCGGGCTTTTCCAATCCAATACCGCACGAACCTTGGTGCTGTCCATGGCTATCCCCTTGTCCGACAACTTGTATCCCAGGAAATCCACCTCCGTCGTGTCGAACTGGCACTTCTCCAGCTTGGCGTACAGTCTATGTTGTTGCAACCTGCTGAGCACCTCCCTCACGTCTCGGTCGTGAGCTTGCTGCGAGTCAGAGAAAATCAGGATGTCATCCAGGAAGCAGACGCATGTCTTGTAGAGGAGTCCCTCCAACACGTGATGCATAAAAGCTTGAAAACAGTGAGAGCCATTTTGTAATCCAAAGGGCATAACTCTGTATTCGTAGGTGCCCAGCGGTGTGAACATGGCCGTCTTCCACTCATCGCCCTCCCGCATGCGGATGAGATTGTACGCCCCTCGCAGGTCCAACTTGGTGAACACGCGTCCCTTGCGCACTGTCGCGAGGAGGTCGTCAATCCTGGGCATGGGGTAGTCAGACGGTTTGGTCATCTGGTTCAAAAGGCGGTAGTCCACAACTAGTCTTTTTTGGGGCGTGTCTTTCTTTTTCACGAAGAAAACGGGACTGCCCCCCACTGCCTTGGACTCTCTGATGAAGCCACGCTCCAGATTATGCTCGATGAACTGTTTGAGTTCCTGCATTTCATCTTCAGACATGGAGTATAGCCGCCCCTTCGGCAGCGTCGACCCCGGTAGGAGGTCAATCTTGCAGTCATATGGCCGGTGAGGGGGTAGCTTGTCCGCCTCCTTCTCGCAGAAGACCTCCAAAAAGCTCGCGTATTTGTGGGGGACCGCTTGCAACGTTCCCAACTGCAGTTGTGATTCCTCCTCCTCTCCCTCCCGTCGGGGCAGGATGCAGTGTTCTGCGCAATAAGAGGAGCCGAAGATCAGTTGTCTCTGGTACCAAGCCAGTGTCGGACTGTGCCTGTCCAGCCAACTCATGCCCAACACAATGGGCGTGTCCGACAGTTGGGTGACATTAAAACTGATGACTTCCCTGTGGTTGCCAAGGCGCATCACCATCGGTGGCGTCTGCTTCACCACCTGCCCCCCTAGCAACTCTCTGCCATCCACTGTGACGACTTGCAGGGGCAGAGTGGCAGGCAATAGCTGTATAGCGTGCTGCTCCACAAAGCTCTGCGCTATAAAGTCTGCGTTGCTTCCAGAATCCACAGAAAGCGGCACTTCGATAGTGACGCCGTCGGGTAGCTGGAGAGATGCTGTGAGCTGCACTACTGGTTTGGGTGGGAGGGGATCCGTGGGTTGCAAGATTGCTGGGGACTGCTTCACAGATGCGTCTGGCTGGGCCCCAGTGCCTCCGTCTCCAGCCAGACATCGTCGTTTCCCTGCTGTGGTTCTCCTTGCTGCGTTGCTGCAGTCACCATTGCTGAGGCTGCAGTGTGCTTGTGGAGCCTCCGGGGACACTCCTTCGCCAAATGGCCTGGATCCTCGCAGATGTAACACTTCCTGTTCCCTCTAGGAGGCTTCGCTTTCACTGCTGCCGGTGCTAGGGCTCTGGCTGCTGACTGAGCCCTTGCACCTCCAACCTCCATCGGTTCCCCTCCCCCTCCTGGCGGAGGTGTGGATTGCGCACGCGCTGCTTCCCTCGGAACGAAAGAGAAACTTCTCGCTGCTTCGCGCCCTCCACGTCCTTCATCTCTGCACCATGGACGTTCTTCCAGCCTCACCCCCACAGTCAGCGCCCTTTGGACCACCTCCTGCGTGCTTCGGGGCCTCTCCCCCCTTGCAATTTCATCCTTAACCGCTGAACTTAGACCCTCCCAGAAGAGGTCTCTGACAGGGGGCGAATCTCGATCCCATTCTAAAGCACTGACCAGCGCAAAAAATCGGGCGTGATACTGCCGGACGCTCGCCCTCCCTTGTTTTAGTCCATGAATCTCCCGTCTGGCAAGATCCACATCAATAGTAGACAAAAAACACGCATCCATCGCTTTGATAAAGGCATCTGCATTCTGAAGCGCCGGATCTTTATCCCTCCACAAATTGCGCAGCCAGGCTTTGGCATCCCCATGCAAATGGGACAATATGAACCCCACCTTCTCTTCCTCATCTCTAAAGTCTTTTGCCAGCAGTTGCAGTGCGCACATTACGTCTGCTCTAAAATTAGGGTACTGTTGCAAAGTCCCATCGAAGTGAGCCACAAGCCCTCCTGCTCTCCGTGCCAATCCCACGCCCTCCGGTCTGGGTCCCGGTTGCCCTTGCTTAACAAGCATTTCAAACCTGGCGTGTAGGTCTCTGTAGGCGGCTGTAGTCTCCTCCTCCCGTTTCTTGGAAGCCAATACCTCTGAGGACAACTGGGTCACTGCCTCTTGCAGCGCGGAGATCCTCTGTTCTTCCGTCATCTTGCTAACCTTTGTGAGCTCGCTTACAGACACCCCTCTTCCTCCCCTAGCGGCTTCTGCTCCCGCTGCGAGGTTTCAGGTTTCTGAAGCTTTGATGAGACGGGTCTTACTGTCAGAGCTGCTACCAGGTCCCAGCTCACATAGGACCACGCCACACAGCGTCCATTTTAAAAGAGTCTTTATTGAGTTACAGGTTTCATTTCCGAACTGCAGCGTGCAGCTCTACACCTTCTGCTCTAGGTCGGCGAAGACCCGTCTGAGTCCCCGCCTCTTGCACACCAGCTTAATACCCTAGCCTTGCTCCACCTCCTTCGCCTCTCCCTACGTCTCTGGGTCCTTCTGCCCCCCTGGGCCTCCTCCCTTCTACTCTCCTCTGACGCTGACCCCCCTGATCCTTCTGCCTCCTTGCGGCGGGCTTTAGGACCTGGCTCACTCTCCGGGCTGCTTACTGCTCCAGCTTCCGCTGCATTTGAACTTGGCGCGCGCGCCCAACTCTCTACTTTCCTCTTAACCGTTGCCTCGCTCTCTGAGGAGGGCGTGACCACCCCTGACTCGTGCCCTCCCTCCTGCTGACAGCCTCCGGAACCCGATGCCTGGCTACCTTCCTCCCTGCTGCTCTCAGTCTTGAGCGTGGGTCCCGACTTCCAGCTGCTGCCGCCCTCAGTTATGAGCGTGGGTCCCGACTTCCAGCTGCTGCTCTCTGAATCTCCTCTGTTCCCTTCCTCCTGGGGTGTCCCCCCGGATCCCCCCCTTGCTCTGCTCACTGGGGCTCCCTTTTGGGAGTCCTCTGACTCACTGCTTAGGCTTGGAGATCTCGGGTCGTCATCATCACTCATTCTCCCTTCGGCTTCCTCCCCCTCGCTCTCTGTTTCCACCCTTCTCTGCGTCTCTGCTTCTGAACCCCTGACAGGTGGTTTTGCTTCATTTCTGGTGGTTTTCCTTTTATTCTTGGGATTATCAGATCTCATACAAATTAATATTCTCAAAGGTGCAAAACCCAAAAAACCTAGAAATGAAGCAAACTCACCATAAATCCAGCACCCAATCTGTTATGTACTAACCTTGGATCCTAGAAGGCAACAACTGATTGGTCTTTTCCTGCAGGCCAATCAGGCTCCAGGAGGGAAGCAGAGTTAGCCAGTCAGACGGGACTCATTGTGTAAATAATGTATATAAAAGCCTGAGGTTGGGGGGGGGGCAATAAAGAGCATGAAATACATACAAGACTCTGAGTATATTTCACAATTGTAATTTATATAAAAGAATCTATGAAACGAAAACCACAGAAAAAATCCAACATAATCCCAAAAACAAA
The DNA here is from genome assembly GCF_965113315.1 of Podarcis vaucheri. NCBI lineage: Eukaryota > Metazoa > Chordata > Lepidosauria > Squamata > Lacertidae > Podarcis > Podarcis vaucheri. The sequence goes on from NC_138759.1 coordinate 140,927,544, forward strand.
CCAGAAACAACAGAAACAAACCGCATCCACCAAAGATGAGAAAACCAATTGAATAGAAATTCAAGAAACTCACGCAGTAAACATCTCAGGGAAAAGCAAAATCACCCCCACACCATGCAAAACTAGGGTTTAACTGGCTTTGGGGTTTCTGCGCAATTTACTTTCCCCCTCTTTTGGGGGGTTTCTGGTGGTATTTCTTCTGCTTCTCACATTTCTGCTTCTTTTCAATTGGTTTTGGGATTCTGGTGAATTTGGTAATGATTTGATTAAAGTCTCTGTCTGGCAATTTTCCTTTTTCATGAATTCCTTCCTTGTTGGGTTTCTGGTATCTCACTTTTGGTTTTCACATTTCTCTTAGTTTTGCTACGTTTCAGGTAGTTTGCTTACTTTTTGGAATTATCCAGTCTCATAAAAATGAAGCAATATCATTAGAAGCTTAAAAAGCATGAAAAAAAAAACCCCAGGCACTAACCCTAACCCTGAACGTCCACCTATCCCCTGCCCTAGCCCTAACCCTAACCCTGATATTCTGGTCATCCATCTTGGGGATAACAATCTGGTGAGGTAAATTCAGTTGAGATCACTAAATATCAGCTGTGCTTCCTCATCCCTGAGTTTATCATAGTTTGGTTTGGAATGTTGTAGAGGTGCTTATGGAGTGGGGGCAGCCTTCCTAAGAAGGTGGATGGGCAAGACATAAAGCTAATCATTCTACAACAATGTTTGTGTTTGAAAATGTGGGTGCTTATATCCCTCATGGCAGAATTATGTTCTGTGCCCCACAGTTGTATAGACCTGGTGGTATGCATCTTTCTGATTTGGGTTGTGACATGATTCTTAAGGATCTGCAAAGAGCTCTGTTTGAGCACTTGCGTGTTTGTGGGTGGAGGTGAACAAGCACACCTGCCCAGACTTACCAGTAATTTGATTTGGTTACATTGGTCGAATCTGACTAGTTTTGCTGATCCTCAAGTTGTTATATTTAATAAATACAACCACTTTTGGTTGTCTTGACTCTTCCTCCTGATGTGCTAGGAACCACTCCGTTTGGGGGGCACTGCAAAACATGCGGTTTTTACTGCAAACATTTTGCCAGACTTTGGCCTTGATTTGGAGTGAATCAGGCAATGTTGGGTCTTGGGGTGACCTTATGACCCCTGTCACTTACTTGGTTTGTCGGGCAAAATGCTAAAAAAATTCTACAATGTCTGGCAAAATGCTACAAAACTTTTGCCAGACTTTGGCACCAGTTTGGAGTGAACCGGACAATGTTGGGTTTTGGATATTAATTATGAACCCCGGTTTGATGTATCAATTACTCTATGGGGTGTTACAAAATGTGGGGGTTTTGCTGCAAAACTTTTACCAAACATCAGTTGTGATGGGATCCCAGATTTGGGGTTTTGTAGTTAAATGAAGCATTCTTTCAGTGCTTCTCGGGAAATGTGCAGTTTCCGTCAGATCAAACTAATACTACTGGATAAAATGATATGGTTGTTGATTATCAGACAGTTCTCCCATTTATCAAGGAAAACGTCTGTTATAGGTGGCTTTTGCTTGGTGTGTGTGACTGTTGACAGACAGATTTGAAAAGGAACACAGCTTCCTCTGTTTGTCTCACAGTAACTTACTGGCCTTTTTGATTATGCAGTCGGCTCGCCCAACACTTCCAGCTGGATTCCGAGGACAGGAAATGATTCTGCTAAAGGCTTTCTGTGAATATACCATTAATTCCAGTTGATTTGTTTTAATGGTCACATAAAGGCACTTTCTTTGGTTATAAAATGATGTTGTGAGTCTTATATCTGAGCAGTCAATAAACTCCCTCCCCCACAGAAACGCTTGTCTTACTTCTTCTTCTGCTTGGCATCCATACTTACATGTTTGTTTAAAGAAAGACTAACCCCACCCCGAACCCCACCTCCAGCTTTCATTTTATTATTCTAGTGACTAGTCACTGTTCATAGCAACACTTGATTTTGTTCCTAGACAAACTGCCCTGAAAGACAGTTACTATGAACTACATGTGTCTTCTTGATATATAAGGTTGTTGCTAGTTTCTGCAAAACACTTCTTTATCTTTCAACAAGAAATAAATGAATAGGAGGCTGCCCTAAGGAAGAAGTGTGATTGCATCTGGAATATCAGACTCTCTGTATTTTTATTTATTTACTTGATTTAGGGGTGGCCGCTTCACCCCCTGGTTATGCCCATGTCCCCAACTAACTGAGCTTCTTGGGATCATCCTGCCATGCTGTGAGCTACTACATTATCCTGCACTTTACAGAACCTTCCTTAGAGAATAAAAAACTGAGGCAAATTTCCAGTCTAAACAGGCTACACAAAAACAAACAGCAGCGATTCTTTATGTTTGACTTAGAATCATAGAATCATAGAGTTGGAAGAGACCACAAGGGCCATCGAGTCCAACCCCCTGCCAAGCAGGAAACACCATCAGAGCACTCCTGACATATGGTTGTCAAGCCTCTGCTTAAAGACCTCCAAAGAAGGAGACTCCACCACACTCCTTGGCAGCAAATTCCACTGTCGAACAGCTCTTACTGTCAGGAAGTTCTTCCTAATGTTTAGGTGGAATCTTGTGCTTGAGCGCCTGATATCTCAGAAAATCAACATCAGTGTTGGGGTGGGTGGGTCAGGGCATTTCCAAAATGTTATGATAGATGGAGCCATGGATGTGGCCAAGGGGGGCCAACTAAATAAAAATAAATAAAAATACATAGCTAACTGAGGTTCTGAGCCCCTAACAAAAGGCCTGCCCCCACTAACAAAAATGCTGGCTACGCCCATGGATGAAGCCAACTACAGTGTAGCATGTGTGGGCCGTGGGGGCACAAATTTGTGGCAGGGGGCACAAACAGGTGCCCCTAAAGCAGGCTCCCTCATTGGTGCCTGGCTCTGTGTGAGAAGGAGCTGACCTAAGCTGCTTTGCTTCTGCTGGCCAGAGTTCTGTCCTTATGTTAGGCCTGACCCAGGGAAGAGAGCAGGAGGGTGGGTGGCCGCAGTGCACCTCGCTCCCAGTCACAGCAGCAGCTCCGCCTCCGGGTCACGTCTGACCTGGCGCACTCAAGGAGCCTGAGCAGCAGCTTCCCTGCCCCTCTCCTCCCCTGGACATGTGGGGCATGCCCCTCTCCCCTCGTTGAGTTCTGCAAAGGCAGCCTGAGACTGAGGAGGAAAGAGCTCACTGCTCATGCCAACCCTAGAGAGGATGTAAGAAAGAAGCAGGCTGTTGGAGGACAGCAGAGAAGCAATTGAGCTTGGTGGAGCAGTGCCCCAGTCCCCCTTAAGGATGAGCCTCCACTGACAGGGAGCAAGAAGGAATTTTAAATGGCGAAAGACAGGAGTGCCTGGCGTGCTCTGGTCCATGGGGTCACGAAGAGCCGGACACGACTAAACGACTAAACAACACAATATTGGCATGGGAACTACAGTAGTTCAATACTGCAATTTGTCTACCCTACTTAATATTTGCCATTAAGGAAAGTATAAAGTCATAGAGTAAATCCTTTCAGCTTGTTGATGTGAAGCAGCAGACCTCAATCTGATAGAATTATTGAATATTCAGAAGTATACCTCTCCACTACTCCTTAGTCAGGCTAGTTTTGGGCATTTATGGCAAGATTATCCCAAGTGGAAAGGAATAATGTATTTTCACTGTTATGTATTCAGTGGTCTGTCTTTGCTTCCCATTGTCTCAGGAATTGGGTAATTACCATCTCAAAGGAATGGCCAGACTACCAGGAAAGGCAATCAGATAAGGCATTATCAGATAACTTGGCAGACAGGAAAAACAACATTCAAATTTCTATTGTAGAAATTTCCCTTTTCTGTGATGTAGGTATGATGTTTGTGGGGGTGGTCTTGAGCTCCAGGGCAGGGAATTTCAAAATGGCAAGCACACATTGTTCGCGGTCCTCCTCCCCTCTCCTGCGTGTGAGAGGAGCACCCTGTTGCAACAGTTTAATAAAGATCAGGCTTACTAGCTGCTTTGCTTCTCAATATTCTCTGGTTGGCCTCTGTTATTTTCTCCTGCCGATGGAGAACCTACAAGGTTCTCCAATAAAGGAATAAGGGCAGATTTTGTTTACAACAACACAAAGACATCTGAAACTGTCCAATAAACTGCAAGAGTTTATGGAAAATTGCTTTCACACACTAAAAGTTCCCTGCAACTAGAAAGCCAGCAAAGCAGGGGAAAGGCTAGCTTTTTTAATTGACAAGTACCTTCTCTATGATGTGCTAGGCTTTGGTTTTTACGCATAGAAGTGTTATTCCCCACCTGTATCTTGAAGTAGTATGGTCCATTTGGCCACCTCATTCTGCTGCATATGGAGAGTGCTGGAATTTTTAATTCTTAAGGAAACATTGTGTCTATTTTTCCCACATGAGATGTTTCTTTACTTATATCAATAATGTTATGAAAGACTTGTAGCATGCTTCAAGCTGATTAGCACTGCAAACTGCAGCTCCACCAATCACCGTGGGGCATCCTCCAGCTTCAGGTGTCATATTCAAAATCGCACAAGCCTGAGCGGGAAACCACATTTTCAGGAGTTCTTTAATAGAAGTATGGGATAGATACAAAAATATATTGGAGCCAAAAGTCCCTTATTGGCTATCTCCGCTGGAGGTAATGAGTGTTAAGAAAATTAATATGAGAGGTAATTGGAGTACATATGGTGAATTGGTAATTAAAGAAGGAGGAAAATGGAAATTGAAACCATTTGAACAAGCTGAATTCCACATCCACCCTCTAAATTTTGATGGCTTTTCCTTCACTTGCCCCACCTAAGTCACGCTTGGTGCCAGACAAAAACAAAACTTTATGGTCCAATACCGTGGTGAAATTTATCAGTGTGAATTGTTTTCTTCATTTTTTGGGAACAGATGTGGTGAAGCAATGGGGAAAAATAAGTGCCTGCTTACTGCTGACCAAAGGGAATATCAACAAGAATTGAAAAAGGAACTACAAGAAGTTGAAAGAGAACCTCAGACCAATGATCGAGAGGAAGATCCCAGAGCTGTATAAACCTATTGTGAAAGTTAACAGTATTTCAAGGTATAAGAATAGCCCTTTCCCCCCCACTCCCAACAACCATAGCAAAATACAGCATAGGATGGGGGTAAGCAATATGGTTCACTCCAGATGATCAGCCTCAGTTATCATGGCTGTCAGGGCTGCTACCCAGTCCCAGCTCACATAGGACCACGTTAGCCAGCGTTCACGTTAAAAGAGTCTTTATTGGGTTACAGGTTCCATTTCCAAACTGCAATGTGCAGCCCCACGTCTTCTATGTCAGACCGGCGAAGACCCGTCTGAGTCTCCGCCTCTAGCACACCAGCTTAATACCCTAGCCTTGCTCCACCTCCTGCGCCTTTCCCTCCGTCTCTGGGTCCTTCTGCCCCCCGTGGTCTCTTCTTTCCTACTCTCTTCTGACGCGGACCCCCCTGACCCTTCCGCCTCCTTGCGGCGGGCTTTGGGACCTGGCTCACTCTCCGGGCTGCTTACTGCGCCAGCTTCCGCTGCATTTGAACTTGGCGCGCGCGCCCAACTCTCTACCTTCCTCTTGATCGTTTCGTTGCTCCCGGAGGTGGGCGTGACTACTCCTGACTCATGCCCTCCCTCCTGCTGAAAGCCTCCGGAACCCGATGTCTGGTCCCCTTTCTCCCCGCTGCTCCCGGCTGGGCACGTGGGTCCCGATCTCCAACTGCTGCTCTCTGATCCCTCTCTGGACCCTTCTTCCTGGGGTGTCCCCCTGCTTCCCCCCCTTGCTCTGACCGCTGGCGCTCCCTTCTGGGAATCCTCGGACTCACTGGACAGGCTCGGTGATCTCGGGTCGTCATCCCCACTCATCCTTCCTTCGTATTCCTCCCCCTCGCTCTCTGTCTCCTCCCTTCTCTGCGTCTCTGCTCCTGAACCCCTGACATCCATCCCCCCTCGAAGCCCCCCCTTCCCCCCTCCCCGCTTTCAGGTGTGGGTGCTGGGTGCTCCATCATCACGGGAGTGAATGCCGGATACAGTTCGCTCCCCGTCGCTGGCCGCCAACTGAAGACCTCCGAGTCTTCCTCCTCGCGTTCGTCAACGTTGATCTGCTCCGCCTCCATTTCAGTGCCGCCGTGCTCGAACCCAAGATCCTCCCCGAACACGTCCATGTCAGTCTCTGCGTCGGTCGCTCGACCTGGCATCTCCAACCACCTCCGGCGCCACTGCTCCTCTGGTCGATCGTCCCACCAATACGAGGTGTCTGACGCCGAACCCTCCGGTGACCCCTCTGGGGAACGGGTGCCCGGTGCGGGCTCCCCGTCCGAGTCGAATCCATGGAACGTGCTGGAGGAAAGTGTGGGCGTGAACAACCAGTCGTCGAAGAAGCCTGCTGGCATGGGTCTGTGTGGGAAAAGGGCATGAAACTCGTCCTAGAGCAGGGGTTCCTCCAAAGCGTAGTCCGGCACCCAGCTATTAGCACTGGCCCGGGTGCCCTCTCTGGCTAGGAGGTATTCTACTCCCTCTTCCCCCCATCTGGAGTCCAAAATCTCCGTGACTTCGTTGATGGGGTCCTGCTGTGGCAATTTCCCCGCCTCCGTCCGCTCCTGAGACGGACTCGGTGCTGTTCCTGGTTCCTGGAATCTGTGAGGTGCCTTGTAGGGAGTAAGCACTGACCTGTGGAACACCGGATGCATCCTGGAACCCTCCGGCAGCACCAGCCGGAAAGCTACTGGGTTGATCTGTGCTTCGACTTGGTATGGACCGAGTTGCTTGTGCCCCAACTTCTTCTTGGCTAACGATCTGGTCGGCACTGCGTGGGCTGCCAACCAGACCCAGTCTCCCACTCGGATCTCTTCGCCAACCCGCCTGTGCTTGCCAGCTTGCACCTTGTATGCGTGCTTCGCTAGCTCCAGCTGCCGTCGGAGTTGATCGTGGACCTCCTGCAACTCAGACGCGAAAGCGTCCGCCGTCTGCGGTTCCCCTTCCCCCACTCTCTCCAGTCCCGGGAAGGTTCTGGGATTCCTCCCATTGTTGGCGAAGAACGGCGTCACCCCTGTGGACACGTGCTTCGTGTTGTTGTAGGCGAACTCGGCGAGCGGCAGGTAATCCGCCCACGTCGCAGGCTGTTGATTGGCATAGCATCTCAGGTACTGCTGCATGATGGCATTGACCCTCTCCGCTTGCCCGTTGGTCTGCGGGTGTCTCGCTGATGTCAGGTTGATCTTGACGTTCAGGAAGCCCATCAGCTTCTGCCAGAAATTCGAGATGAACTGGCGTCCGCGGTCGGACAGTATAGACCGCGGCAGACCGTGCACTTTGAACACGTGATCTATGAACAGTTTGGCTGTTTGTTCCGCCGTGGCCACCTTCGCACACGGTATGAAATGTGCCATCTTGGTGAACAAGTCCACCACCACTAGTACAGCTGTCTTGCCTCTCGAGCTGGGTAGATCCGTGACAAAGTCCAGGGCCACCCTCTCCCATGGTTCAAACAGCGTTTGCAGCGGTTCCAGCAGTCCCGCCGGTGGTTTGTGCACCGGCTTGGCCCTCTGGCAGGTGTCGCACCTCGCGACGTAGTCCGCGACCTCCCCTCTCAGTCTGGGCCACCAAAAGTCCCTTGCGACTAATTCCACCGTTTTTTCTGTGCCAAAGTGTCCGGCCGTGGGTGCGTGGGTGCAACTGTTGCAGTACCTTGGCGCGAAGTTCGTCTCCCGGCACGTAGATGGCCCCTTTACGTAAGAGCAAGCCGTCTCGTATCTGGAACTCGTCGCTCTTCGCCGTGCCCTTGTGCACCTCGGCCATCTTCGCCTGCGCGAATGAGTCGTCCTGCAACACCCGCTGCACCGCATCCAGGTCTACTGTGGCTGAAGCGCACGCCCACGCTGTTGGCGCGAAGATGTGCATGGCTGCCGCTGGCGTCGCCTCTTCGAGGTATTGCGGTTTTCGGGACAGTGCATCCGCCATGATGTTGGTGTCGCCTAGGACGTACTCTATTCGGAAATCGAAGTCAGCAAAGAACTCTGCCCAACATATCTGCCTCTGGTTCAGGAACTGCGCCGTGCGCCAGTGCTCCAGATTCTTGTGGTCCGTGCAGACTTGCACTGTGTGCTTGGTTCCGATCAGGAAATGCCTCCACGCTTTGAACGCTGCATGAATGGCCAGCAACTCCCTGTCCCAGATGGTGTAGTTCTGCTCCGACTTGCTGAGCTTTCTGGAGTAGAACGCTCCCGGCCTCCAGACCCCCTGCGGGTCTCTCTGCAGCAGGACAGCTCCCACGGCTCTATCGGACGCGTCTGTCTCTACCCGCATCGGTCTGCTGGGGTCGATATGCAGCAGTTGCTCTTCCGACGCGAAGAGACGCTTGAGTGCTTGAAAGGACTGCTCCGCCTGCTCCGTCCAGATGAATTTCTTTTTCTTGGAGCTTAGCGTGTCCGTAATAGCCGCTGTCTGCATCGCGAACCCCTTGATAAACTTGCGATAGAAGTTGGCGAAGCCCACAAACCGCTGGACCTCCTTCCGGTTGCGCGGGCTCTTCCAATCCAACACCGCGCGAACCTTGGCGCTGTCCATGGCTAGCCCCTTGTCCGACAACTTGTAGCCCAAGAAATCCACCTCCGTCGTGTCGAACTGGCACTTCTCCAGTTTGGCGTACAGTCTATGCTGCTGCAGCCTCTTCAGCACCTCCCGAACGTCTTGGTCATGTGCTTGCTGCGATTCGGAGAATATCAGGATGTCATCCAGGAAGCAGACGCACTTCTTGTAGAGGAGTCCCGCCAACACATGATGCATGAAAGCTTGAAAACAGTGAGAACCGTTTTGCAATCCAAACGGCATCACTCTGTATTCGTAGGTGCCCAGAGGCGTGAACATGGCTGTCTTCCACTCATCGCCTTCCCTCATGCGGATGAGATTGTACGCCCCTCGCAGGTCCAACTTGGTGAACACGCGCCCCTTGCGCACCGTCGCTAGGAGGTCGTCAATCCTGGGCATGGGGAAATCAGAGGGCTTGGTCATCTTGTTCAAGAGGCGAAAATCAACTACAAGTCTTTTTTGGGGCGTGTCTTTCTTCTTCACGAAGAAAACAGGACTGCCCCCTACTGCCTTGGACTCTCGGATGAAACCGCGCTCCAAATTGTGATCTATGAACTGTTTGAGTTCCTGTAGTTCGTCCTCAGACATGGAATACAGCTTCCCTTTCGGCAGCGTCGCCCCTGGTAGGAGGTCAATCTTGCAGTCATACTGCCTGTGAGGGGGTAGCTTGTCTGCCTCCTTCTCGCAGAAGACCTCCAGAAAGTCTGCGTATTTGTGGGGGACTGCTTGCAACGTTCCCAACTGCAGCTGTGATTCCTCCTCCTCTCCCTCCTGTCTGGGCAGGATGCAGTGCTCGGCACAATAAGAAGAGCCGAAGATCAGCTGTCGCTGGTACCAAGCCAGTGTCGGACTGTGCCTGTCCAGCCAACTCATGCCCAACACAATGGGCGTGTCCGACAGTCGGGTGACATTAAAACTGATGACTTCCCTGTGGTTACCAAGTCGCATCACCATTGGCGGCGTCTGCTTCACCACCTGCCCCCCCAGCAACTCTCTGCCATCCACTGTGACGACTTGCAGGGGCAGAGTGGCAGGCAGTAGCTGTATAGCATGCTGCTCCACAAAATCCTGCGCTATAAAGTCTGCATTGCTTCCAGAGTCCACAGAAAGTGGCACGTCTATAGTGACGCCATTGGGTAGCTGGAGAGATGCGGTGAGCTGCACTACTGGTTTGGGTGGGAGGGGGTCTGTGGGTTGCAAGATCGCTGGGGACTGCTTCACTGATTCGTCTGGCTGGGCCCCAGTGCCTCTGCCTCCAGCCAGACATCGTCGTTTCCCTGCTGGGGTTCGCTGTGCTGCGTGGCTGCTATCACCATTGCGGAGGCTGCAGTGTGCTTGGAGTTCCTCTGGGGACACTCTCTCGCCAAGTGTTGAGGGCTGTCGCAGATGTAACACTTCCGGTTCCCTCTAGGAGGCTTAGTCTTGACTGCTCCCGGTGCTGGGGCTCTGGTAGCTGACTGAGCCCTGGCGCCTCCCACCTTCATAGGTTCCACTCCCCCTCCTGGCAGAGGTGTGGATTGCGCACGCGCTGCTTCCCTGGGAACGAAGGAGAAACCTCTCGCTGCTTCGCGCCCTCCACGTCCTTCGTCTCTGCACCATGGACGTTCTTCCAGCCTCACCCCCACAGTCAGCGCCCTTTGGACCACCTCCTGCGTGCTCCGGGGCCTCTCCCCCCTCGCAATTTCGTCCTTAACAGCACTGCTCAGACCCTCCCAGAACAGGTCTCTGACTGGAGGTGAATCCCGGTCCCATTCCAAGGCACTGACCAGCGCAAAAAAGCGGGCGTGATACTGCCGTACGCTCGCCCTCCCTTGTCTCAGTCCATGTATCTCCCGTCGAGCAAGATCCACGTCAATGGTAGATAAAAAACACGCATCCATCGCTTTGATAAAGGCATCTGCACTCTGAAGCGCCGGATCTTTATCCCTCCACAAATTGCGCAGCCACGCTTTAGCATCCCCATGCAAATGGGACAGTATAAACCCCACTTTCTCTTCCTCATCTCTAAAGTCTTTTGCCAGCAGTTGCAGTGCGCACATTACGTCTGCTCGAAAATTGGGGTACTGTTGCAAATTCCCATCGAAGTGAGCCACAAGCCCTCCTGCTCTCCGTGCCAACCCAACCCCCTCCGGTCTGGGTCCCGGTTGCCCTTGCTTAACCAACGCTTCAAACCTGGCGTGGAGATCTCTGTAGGCGGCCGCAGCATCCTGCTCCCTTTTCTTGGATGCCAGTACCTCTGCGTTCAATTGGGTCACTGCCTGTTGCAGCGCTGAAATTTTTTCTGCTTCCGTCATCTCTGCCAACCTTTGTGAGCTTGCTCCCAAACACCAATTTCCTCCTCTCGCTGCTTCTGCCTCCGCTGCGAGGTTTCAGGTGTCCGAAGCTATGTAGAGACGGGTCTTACTGTCAGGGCTGCTACCCAGTCCCAGCTCACATAGGACCACGTTAGCCAGCGTTCACGTTAAAAGAGTCTTTATTGGGTTACAGGTTCCATTTCCAAACTGCAATGTGCAGCCCCACGTCTTCTATGTCAGACCGGCGAAGACCCGTCTGAGTCTCCGCCTCTAGCACACCAGCTTAATACCCTAGCCTTGCTCCACCTCCTGCGCCTTTCCCTCCGTCTCTGGGTCCTTCTGCCCCCCGTGGTCTCTTCTTTCCTACTCTCTTCTGACGCGGACCCCCCTGACCCTTCCGCCTCCTTGCGGCGGGCTTTGGGACCTGGCTCACTCTCCGGGCTGCTTACTGCGCCAGCTTCCGCTGCATTTGAACTTGGCGCGCGCGCCCAACTCTACCTTCCTCTTGATCGTTTCGTCGCTCCCGGAGGTGGGCGTGACTACTCCTGACTCATGCCCTCCCTCCTGCTGAAAGCCTCCGGAACCCGATGTCTGGTCCCCTTTCTCCCCGTTGCTCCCGGCTGGGCACGTGGGTCCCGATCTCCAACTGCTGCTCTCTGATCCCTCTCTGGACCCTTCTTCCTGGGGTGTCCCCCTGCTTCCCCCCTTGCTCTGACCGCTGGCACTCCCTTCTGGGAATCCTCGGACTCACTGGACAGGCTCGGTGATCTCGGGTCGTCATCCCCACTCATCCTTCCTTCGTATTCCTCCCCCTCGCTTTGTGTCTCCTCCCTTCTCTGCGTCTCTGCTCCTGAACCCCTGACAATGGCCAATGGTCATTTTCTTCTTATTTATTTTAGGGGCTTATTCTAGTTTTAGGAAATATGAAAATCTGCTTCCACAGAACAGTTAAGAGCAGCTTCATGAAAAGGAGCTATCTACTTGCAGTGGATCAAATAGTAGAGGATATGCAAATGTTGTTTGAAGTCGAAAGATTTCCCTTCTTTCTGTACTCAACAATCACATCTTCTAAGGGAGGGGATATTGAAACTACTTGCAGAAAAAACAGATATTTTATTATAAATTGACATGGATATTTGCACGCACAGAGAAAACAGCTTTGTGTTTTCTCTAAATTCTAAAGGCCAGTTCACAATATTGCATTGTCAACACAATGTTCCCTGTATGTATGTATGGGTATCTATGAAACTTCATCTGTGGATGTTTGACCATACCAAGCTCAAGGAAATGTTCCTGAATGCAACCCAAAGCCCCTTCTGCGCAATCATGAATTTGCATCAATGTTACATATAAGCACATTCACCAAGCAGCAGATACGAACAGTTAACCAAAACAAATCAACCCATTTTTTAAGCACATTTCTATTGCATTTATTGTGATAAGAAACTTACAGACATTTGTATCTACATTCCAACTTATATAAAATTATTGTTGTTTGAATGGGAATAATCTTATTGCTTGATGAAAAGTACTGCAATGGATCTGGTAATAACTTTTCTCATAGAAGTGGATGCCATTATGCTTTTTAACAAGTAAGATAAATTTGCATGAGGATAAAGCAATGCTCTGTAATATTTAAATCTCATTCGATGGAGGCCACACAAATGCAAAATGGAGACCACTCAAGTGAGAACAATAAAACTCCATTTACTGCAGAAGTTATATTTCTTCCTATGGGCTACAGGGATTCATTCTAGTTAGAATATTTTATTATTGTAATTATAATTGTTATTTAAAAGTAGCACTATATTTCTTCTAATACTTGAAATACAGTGTTGGTTCCTGACTTTTATTTTTGCTTCATGTTGGGTGGGTCTCATTTCCCTTCAGTTCAGTGTTCATGAGAGGCAAGGTAAAAACTTTGCAAATTTGTATACATATATGTATATGGTCTAAGCCACTGAGCCTCTTGGGCTTGCTGATCAGAAGGTCGGTAATTCGAATCCCTGTGACAGGGTGAGCTCCCATTGCTCGGTCCTAGCTCCTGCCAACCGAGCAGTTCGAAAGCACTCCAAAAAGTGCAAGTAGATAAATAGGTACCACTCCGATGGGAAGGTAAACAGCGTTTCCATGAGTTGCTCTGGTTTTGCCAGAAGTGACTTAGTCATGCTGGCCACATGACCCGGAAAAACTGTCTGCATATATCATGGGAATTGGGGTTGCTTGTGTGTAAAACTCCAGCCGTTCCCAACTGCTTTGGGTGGTTGCGTCTTTCCCTGGCTGAGCAGCCCTTTTGCGCTGCTGCTCAGTCGCTGGCAGAATCCGTCAGTGGGTGTCTCCTAAATTTCCTCCAGCATAAGAATTCCTTAACGGACAACCTTCGCCTCGCCTCTCTGTGCGGAAGCCTTCTGCGCAGAGTGGGCGTGCCAAGCGGTGGTCCTCCACTCTCCTCACTGACTTCACTGGAAGAGTCTCAGAGCCTCCCCTCCGAAGTGCTCTCTGCCTCTCCCTTCTTCCTGGTGTCACCTGGACTTCTTTCCCCAGAGGATGTTCTCTCTCTTCCCTTACTAGTTCCCTCTCCTGCAGAATCTGGGAGCCTAGCCTCTCCACTCTGCTCCAATGTCAGTTCCCTGACAGCATACAAACACCGGCTCCCTCGGCCTATAAAGCGAGATGAGTTCCACAACCCCAGAGTCGTCTGTGACTGGACTTAACTGTCAGGGGTCCTTTACCTTTTTTATGTATATGGTACTGTGAAATGGTACTGTATTGTGGGAACTTTTAGCACTTAGCAGTTCTTTTGTTCTTAAATGGCCTAAAATTAATCTATGAAATAGAAAAATGTAAATAAATATTAACAGGGGAAAGAACATTTTATTTAGAGTTCAAACATCACTGTTTCTCTCTCTTCCAAACACCATGCTAGAAAAAGTTAGAATTAAAAATTAATCTGCAAAGTGTTGTTTTAAGTGATCCTGAGTGTACATTATGGAGATAACCCAGTGTTAAATAGATTTATAATTAAGAAAAGGCAAGGCTTGTGTGCACCATTTGCTTTAATTGCCTAAGACCTGGGGCCCTGAGACCTCCATTGGTCTTGGGACAATATAAAGTCTTGACATGTCACTCTGCTTCTCCTTCCAAAAATAGAATTGTTAAGTACCGTATTTTTCACACCATTGGACGCACTTTTTTCCTCCTAAAAAGGAAGGGAAAATGTCTGTGCGTCTTATGGAGCGAATGTGTGGTCCCTGGAGCCAAATCGCTGTTGCCCTACGCTGCTGGGCTGCTCTTCGGGGATCGGGGGAGGAGCCACGGTGCTCTGCCGGCTGCCTCCGCTTTCCCCTGAAGCCCCGACAAGGTTTGCAAGCAGCGGGAAGGCTGTGCGTCTTTGCCCTGTGCTCCTGGGGTGCTCTTTGGGGGTGGGGGAGGAGCCACGCTGCTCTGCCTATAGCTTTTGCATTCCCCGAAGCTCCGACAAGGTTTGCAAGCAGAGGGAAGGCTGTGTGATCCTGGGGTGGAGGGGGGAGGAGCTACACTGCTCTGCCTACAGCCTTTACTTTCCCCTGAAGCCCTGACAAGGTTTGCAAGCAGAGGGAAGGCTGTGCGTCTTTGCCCTGCGCTCCTGGGGTGCTGTTTTTTTTGGGGGGGAGCCACACTGCTCTGCCTATAGCTTTTGCATTCCCCCTGAAGCTCCGACAAGGTTTGCAAGCAGAGGGAAGGCTGTGTGATCCTGGGGTGGAGGGGGGAGGAGCTACACTGCTCTGCCTACAGCCTTTACTTTCCCCTGAAGCCCCGACAAGGTTTGCAAGCAGAGGGAAGGCTGTGCGTCTTTGCCCTGCGCTCCTGGGGTGCTGTTTTTTTTGGGGGGGAGCCACACTGCTCTGCCTATAGCTTTTGCATTCCCCCTGAAGCTCCGACAAGGTTTGCAAGCAGAGGGAAGGCTGTGTGATCTTGGGGTGGAGGGGGGAGGAGCTACACTGCTCTGCCTACAGCCTTTACTTTCCCCTGAAGCCCTGACAAGGTTTGCAAGCAGAGGGAAGGCTGTGTGATCCTGGGGTGGAGGGGGGGTGGGGAGCAGCAAATTGCTTTCTCTCAGTGCCTCCTAATTCAACTGCAAAGGATTGCCTAACCGGATTCTGAGCTCCGTTTGAAGTTTAAAAATATTAAGTTTGGGGATTTCTTCAGGTAGCCGTTTTGCAGAAATAGTCATAAATACATGCAAAGCATTTCCACAATTCAGTATTAGTGAGCTCAGCTAAAACCGAGCAGGCATCTGGCTCAGTAACAGTTTAAACTAAACAACTATAACCAAAATAAAAAAATTCCTTCCAGTAGCACCTTAAAGACCAACTAAGTTAGTTCTTGGTATGAGCTTTTGTGTGCATGCACACTTCTTCAGATACACTGCTCTGTATCTGAAGAAGTGTGCATGCACACGAAAGCTCATACCAAGAACTAACTTAGTTGGTCTTTAAGGTGCTACTGGAAGGAATTTTTTTATTTTGACTATGGCAGACCAACACGGCTACCTATCTGTAACTGCAACTATAACCAGACATCCTGTGTGTTTGTGTGTGGACCATGTTTCTAGCAGCTAATCTTTACTGCTGAAAAGAGGCTCTGATATTCCACTCCAACTCTATAATTCATTATACAAATTCTTACAAGTACAGTCCACCTATACCAAACCAAAAACATTGTGTTCTCTTGGTATTGAATGGAAGCTATTTATCTGCCCTCTTTTCCTCCTCTGTTCTTTGCTCAGTCACTCCATTTTGAATCTTCCTTTCAAAACAACCAGGCCTGTTTTGAGAAAACTTCAGAGATTTAGGAACTGGAGCGCAATCATTTGATCTCTTTGCTGTTCCTCCATACTCCAAGCACTTCTCATTTGCACAGCCCTGGTTTCTCTCCCTGACTATAAATATTCTTGATTAATAACAGTAAAATGCTCAAATTTTAATTTTTGTGACTGCTGCCAATACTGACTTCCCAGTGATGATGAAAACAGCTACATTATAATGGAATGTCTGTCCTTTTTCCATTCTCTTCATTATATATTGTGGCTCGCTTTAAAGCAGCAAAGTGGACAGGAGCCACCCACTTTGCTGTTTTAAATAGTTTAGTACAACATTTGAGTTGGATTTTTTCTTCTTATTTTCCTGCTCTAAAAACTTGGTGCGTCTTTTGGTCAGGTGCGTCCTATGGAGCGAAAAATACGGTAAGTGATGCCAGTGAGACAGTTGGGAAAGGGGGATAAGTACAGGTAAGGTCTGAAACAAGAACAGGAATTGGGGGAGTATGGACATCTTTATGGCTGCTATATAACCTAGCCAGCTTAAGTTTAGGTTAGGGTTGCCATATTTAGAAGAGCAAATACAGGACAATTTGCTAGTGGGGTGGGTGGGTGGAAAAGTGCATGTGCTGGGGTCACCAGGCACTGGAGTGACATCGGAGGGAAGAACGCAGCAAAATTTGCATGCAAAATGGGGGGGGGCATATAGAAAGAAAGAAAGAAAACTGCCAGTTTAATAGTTTTGTTCAATATTAATAAGTTGTTTATTTTAAGAGCGGGGGAAGGATTTAGATACCTACCATAGTGAGGATCTGAAGACACATGTAAAAGAGGGGGAAGTGTTGCAGCTCACTACTTCTGCAAGCAAAAGATCCCAGATTCAATCCCCAGCATCTCTTGGTAGGACTGGTAATGATTTTTGCCTGAAAAGCTTCTGCCAGTAAGTGTTGGCAATTTTGATCTAGATGGACTAATGGTTCTGATATGCTTCCTATATTCTAAGAACCGACAATGGATTCCAAAACTGTGGCATGTGCTGTTGTTGCAGAATCCTAGTTTTGTAATTTGAATGACTGCTAAAAATACCAGAAAATTAAAGTTTGGTTCAATTGCTGGCCTTACCCTTTCCCCTTACTTAAGATGGGCTGTTCACTTTTTTTAAAAAAATAATGCTTTTAAAGCTCTGTATGTTTATCTTTTAAACCATTAGCCCCACTATAAGATTATGCTTTGCCAAAACTGGTTGTGCCTACTTGGGACACCTGTTCTCACTGCTTCATCAATTTTGTTCAGATTTTATTTTTAGGGTCTCAGACCCACCTCTAACGGGGGGAACAAGTGTATTGGAGGAAAGGCTGTAGCCAGGGTTGCCAACTTGAATAAAATTTGAGGGGCAGGTCAGCCCCCCCTACTTTATCATTGATGACATGACATGGTGCATGCACATACTAGCTGTGGAATCTAGACTGTAATGTTTTAATTCATCTCGCCTCTTGTTCAGATCAGATATGAAACAAAAAGCCCTCTCCATGAGAAGACTTGATTAGTCAAACGAAGCAGGGAGAAATTAGAGAACTGGGCCAAAACAAACAAGATGAACTTTAACAGGGAGAAATGTAAAGTATTGCACTTGGGCAAAAAAAATGAGAGGCACAAATACAAGATGGGTGACACCTGGCTTGAGAGCAGTACATGTGAAAGGGATCTAGGAGTCTTGGTTGACCACAAACTTGACATGAGCCAACAGTGTGACGCGGCAGCTAAAAAAGCCAATGCAATTCTGGGCTGCATCAATAGGAGTATAGCATCTAGGATAAGGGAACTAATAGTGCCACTGTATTCTGCTCTGGTCAGACCTCACCTGGAGTACTGTGTCCAGTTCTGGGCACCACAGTTCAAGAAGGACACTGACAAACTGGACCGTGTCCAGAGGAGGGCAACCAAAATGGTCAAAGGCCTGGAAACGATGCCTTATGAGGAACGACTAAGGGAGCTGGGCATGTTTAGCCTGGAGAAGAGGAGGTTAAGGGGTGATATGATAGCCATGTTCAAATATATAAAAGGATGTCACGTAGAGGAGGGAGAAAGGTTGTTTTCTGCTGCTCCAGAGAAGCGGACACGGAGCAATGGATCCAAACTACAAGAAAGAAGATTCCACCTAAACATTAGGAAGAACTTTCTGACAGTAAGAGCTGTTTGACAGTGGAATTTGCTGCCCAGGAGTGTGGTGGAGTCTCCTCCTTTGGAGGTCTTTAAGCAGAGGCTTGACAACCATATGTCAGGAGTGCTCTGATGGTGTTTCCTGCTTGGCAGAGGGTTGGACTCGATGGCCCTTGTGGTTTCTTCCAACTCTATGATCCTATGAATCCACAACCTGATTGGTCTACAGGAGAATTCCGGAATTAGCCAATCACGTGCAGCCCATTGTGTAAATAATGTATATAAAGCAGATACTTTGAGGGGATTTTCATTCCCTCCTCACCACTATGAGCTGAATAAAGAGCATGAAATCCACTCTGAGTATATTTCACTGGCGACGAAGGTGGGATCCTGCTGAGCTGACCACCACACACAGCACTGCAGCACCGCCACCTTCCGCACCGCTGCCTCGCACCATGTAGCCAGGCTTCAGCTCTGGGACCCAAGGAACTCAGAATGGCAACCGACAGCAGCTTCTCGCCGTTCAACCCAGCATCCAGAGACTGGGAAGCGTATGTGTCAGGGCTGCTACAAGATCTTAGCTCACAGAGGATCACACTAGCCAGCGATCACTTTGTAAAAGTCTTTATTGAGTTACATTTTCCATTCTCAAGCGGCTGCGTGCAGCTCTACGTCTTAATGTTAGACCGGCGAAGCTCCGTCTGAGTCTCCGCCCCCTGTACACCAGCTAAGTACCCTAGCCTTACTCCACCTTTTCCGCCTGACCGTTCTTCTCTGGGTCCCTCTGCCCCCCGTGGTCTCTTCCTTTCGGGACGCTTCTGACGCTGACCCCCCGGACCCTTCTGTCTCCTTGCGGCGGGCTTTAGGACCTGGCTCCCTTTCCGGGCTGCTTACTGCGCCACCTTCCTGTGTATTTGAACTTGGCGCGCGCGCCCAACCTTCCACTTTCCTCCTGACCGTTTCCTCGCTCCCCGATGGAGGTGTGGCCACTCCTGACTCATGTCCTCCCTCCTGCTGCGAGCTGCCAGAACTCGGTACCTGGCGCCCTTCCTCCCCACTGCGTTCTGCTGGTGATGCTGGCCCCGATTTCCAACTGCTGCTCTCTGAGCCCCCTCTGGACCCTTCTTCCTGGGGTGCCCCCCTAAGCTCCCCCCTTGCCCTTGCCACTGGCGCTCCTTCCTGTGAATCTTCTGATTCACTGGAAAGACTAGGAGATCTCGGGTCGTCGTCATCACTCATCTTTTCTTCTGCCTCCTCCCCCTCGCTCTCTGTTTCCTCCCTTGCCCTCGTCTCTGCTCCTGAACCCCTGACATCTATCCCCCCCTCGAAGCCCCCCTCCCCCCTCCCCTCCTTCCGGTGCGGGAGCTGGGTGCTGCAGTGTCCCGGGGACGAATGTCGGATACAGTTCGCTTCCCGTGGCGGGCCTGCAACTGAAGACTTCCGGTTCTTCCTCCCTGCGCTCGTCGACAACGGTCACCTCTGCCTCCATCTCTGTGCCGCCGTGCTCGAACCCAAAATCCTCCCCGTACATGTCCGCGTCCGTCTCCGCCTCAGGCGTTCCCGGGTCCGTCGCTCGGCTTGGACCCTCCAGCCACTTCCTGCGCCACTGCTCCTCTGGTCTATCGTACCACCAATACGAGGGTTCTGAGGCAGATTCCGCTGTCGAGCCCTCCGGGGAACGAGTGTCCATTGTCGGTTCCTCATCCGAGTCGAACCCCCGAAACGTGCTGGCTGAAAGCGTCGGTGTGAAAAGCCGATCGTCGAAAAAGTCTGCTGGCATGGGCCTGTGTGGGAAGAGGGCATGAAACTCGTCTTTGAGCAGAGGTTCCTCCAAAGCGTAGCCCGGCACCCAGCTGTTGGCACTGGCTGGGGTGCCCTCTCTGGCGAGAAGGTATTCTACTCCCTCTTCCCCCCATCTCGAGTCCAAAATCTCTGTGACTTCGTTGATGGGCTCCTCCTGTGGCCCTCCCCTCTGCTCGCCATTCCCGGTTCCTGGAACCTGTGAGGTGTCTTGTAGGGAGTGAGCACCGATCTGTGGAACACCGGATGCATCCTGGAACCTTCCGGAAGCGTCAGCCTGAAGGCTACCCGGTTGACCTGCTCTTCGACTTGGTAGGGTCCCAGCTGTTTATGTCCTAGTTTCTTCTTCGCTAACGACCTGGCCGGCACTGCGTGGGCTGCCAACCATACCCAGTCGCCCACGCGGATCTCTTCACCAACCCTCCTGTGTTTGTCCGCTTGCACCTTGTATGCGTGCTTAGCCAGCTCCAGGTGCCGCCGAAGCTGATCGTGGACCTCCTGCAACTCCGACGCGAACGCGTCTGCTGTCTGCGGCTCCCCCTCTCCCATTCTTTCCAGTCCCGGGAAGGTTCTGGGGTGTCTTCCGTTGTTGGCGAAGAACGGCGTCACCCCCGTCGACATGTGCTTCGTGTTGTTGTAGGCGAACTCGGCGAGAGGCAGGTAATCCACCCACGTCGCGGGCTGTTGATTTGCATAACACCTCAGATACTGCTGCATGATGGCATTGACCCGCTCCGCTTGTCCGTTGGTCTGCGGGTGTCTAGCCGAAGCCAGGTTGA
Organism: Podarcis vaucheri; assembly: GCF_965113315.1. Lineage (NCBI taxonomy): Eukaryota > Metazoa > Chordata > Lepidosauria > Squamata > Lacertidae > Podarcis > Podarcis vaucheri. The sequence continues at coordinate 140,947,968 of NC_138759.1, forward strand.
TTTTGACGTTCAGGAAGCCCATCAGCTTCTGCCAGAAATTCGAGATGAACTGTCGCCCCCGGTCGGACAGAATAGACCGCGGCAGACCGTGGACCTTGAACACGTGATCTATGAACAGTTTGGCCGTTTGTTCCGCCGTGGCCACCTTCGCACACGGAATGAAATGTGCCATCTTGGAGAACAAGTCCACCACTACTAGCACAGCCGTTTTGCCCCTCGAGCTGGGCAGATCCGTGACGAAGTCCAGGGCTACTCTCTCCCATGGTTCGAACGGAGTTTGCAGCGGTTCCAGCAGTCCGGCCGGCGGTCTGTGCACTGGTTTGGCCCTCTGGCAGGTGTCGCACCTCGCCACGTAGTCCGCGACTTCCCCCCTCATTCCGGGCCACCAGAAGTCTCTGGCGACTAATTCCACCGTCTTCTCCTTGCCAAAGTGCCCGGCAGTGGGCGCGTCGTGCAGCTGATGCAGTACCTTGGCGCGAAGTTCGTCTCCCGGCACGTAGATGGCCCCTTTACGGATGAGCAAGCCATCTCGCACTTGGAACTCGTCGGTTGCAGCCGTACCCCTGTGCACCTCTGCCATCTTTGCTTGCACGAAGGAGTCATCCTGCAACGCTCGTCGCACCGCATCCAGGTTAACTGTCGCCGAAGCGCACGCCCACACGGTCGGTGCGAAGATGTGCATGGCGGCCGCTGGCGCCGCCTCCTCTAGATACTGTGGTTTACGGGATAGGGCATCCGCCATGACGTTGGTGTCTCCTGGGACATACTCTATTCGGAAGTCGAAGTCCGCAAAGAACTCAGCCCAACGTATCTGCCTCTGGTTCAGGAACTGCGCCGTGCGCCAGTGCTCCAGATTCTTGTGGTCCGTGCAGACCTGTACCGTGTGCTTGGCGCCGATCAGGAAGTGCCTCCACGCCTTGAATGCTGCATGAATGGCCAGCAACTCCCTGTCCCAGATGGTGTAGTTCTGTTCAGACTTGCTGAGCTTCCTGGAGTAGAACGCTGCCGGTCTCCAAGCCCCCTGCGGGTCTTTCTGCAGCAGGACAGCTCCCACGGCCCTGTCAGACGCGTCCGTCTCCACCCTCATCGGCCTGCTGGGGTCGACATGCAGCAGCTGCTCTTCCGACGCGAAGAGACGCTTGAGTGCCTGAAAGGACCGCTCCGCCTGTTCCGTCCAGATGAATTTCTTCTTCTTGGAACTGAGCGTGTCTGTGATGGCCGCCGTTTGCATAGCAAACCCCCTGATAAACTTGCGATAGAAGTTCGCAAAGCCGACAAACCGCTGGACCTCCTTCCGGTTGCGCGGGCTTTTCCAATCCAACACCGCGCGAACCTTGGCGCTGTCCATGGTGAGCCCCTTGTCTGACAACTTGTAGCCCAGGAAATCCACCTCCGTCACGTCGAACTGGCACTTTTCCAGCTTGGCGTACAGCCTATGCTTCTTTAGCCTGCTCAGCACTTCCTTGACGTCGCTGTAGTGATCCTGCTGGGACTCAGAAAATATCAGGATGTCATCTAAGAAGCAGACACACGTCTTGTAGAGGAGCCCCGCTAACACGTGATGCATGAAAGCTTGAAAACAGTGGGTGCCATTTTGTAGTCCAAAAGGCATAACTCTGTATTCGTAGGTGCCTAGGGGCGTGAACATGGCTGTCTTCCACTAATCTCCTTCCCGCATGCGAATGAGGTTGTACGCCCCTTGCAGGTCCAACTTGGTGAACACGCGGCCCTTGCGTACCGTCGCGAGGAGGTCGTCGATCCTGGGCATGGGGAAGTCCGATGGCTTGGTCATGCTGTTTAAGGTCCGATAGTCCACAACGAGCCTTTTCTGGGGCGTGTCCCACTTCTTAACAAAGAATACAGGACTGCCCCCCGCTGCCTTGGACTCCCGGATGAAACCGCGCTCCAAATTATGCTCTATGAATTCTTTGAGTTCCTGTAGTTCATCCTCAGACATGGAATACAGCTTCCCTTTTGGTAGCGCTGCCCCTGGCAGTAGGTCAATCTTGCAGTCATGTGGTCTGTGAGGGGGAAGCCTGTCCGCCTCCTTCTCGCAGAAAACCTCCAAAAATCCAGCGTATTTGTCGGGGATTGCTTGCAGCGTCCCCAGCTGCAGCTGTGTCTCCTCTTCTGCCTCCTGCCGGGGCAGAATGCAGTGTTCAGCGCAATATGATGAGCCGAAGACCAGCTGCCGCTGGTACCAAGCCAACGTCGGACTGTGTCTGTCCAGCCAACTCATGCCCAAGACAATAGGCGTGTCCGACAGTCTGGTGACATTAAAACTGATGACTTCCCTGTGATTTCCAAGTCGCATCACCATTGGTGGTGTTTGCTTCACCACCTGCCCCCCTAGCAGCTCCCTGCCATCCACTGTGACGACCTGCAGGGGCAGCGTGGCAGGCAGCAGCTGTATAGCGTGCTTATCAACAAAGTCCTGCCCTATAAAGTCAGCATTGCTTCCTGAGTCAACGGTGATTGGCACGTCCAGAATGAGGCCATTGGGTAGCTGGAGCGATGCAGTGAGCTGCACTACCGGTTTGGGTGGGAGGGGATCCATGGGCTGCAAAATCTCTGGGGACTGCTTCACTGACTTGTCTGGCTGGGCCCCAGTGCCTCTGTCTCCAGCCAGACTCCGTCGTTTCCCTGCTGTGATTCTCCGTGCTGAGGAGCTGCAGTCACTGTTGCAGAGGCTGCATTGAGCTTGTGGATCCTCTGGGGACACTCTTTCGCCATATGCTGCGGACTTTCGCAGATGTAACACTTCCGGTCCCCTCTAGGAGGCTTCGCTTTGACTGCTCCCGGTGCTAGGGCTCTGGTTGCTGACTGAGCCCTGGCACCGCCAACCTCCATAGGTTCCGCTCCCCCTCCTGGCGGAGGTGTGGATTGCGCACGCGCAGCTTCCCTGGGAATGAGGGAGAACCCTCTCGCTGGTTCGCGCCCTCCACGCCCTTCGTCCCTGCTCCATGGACGTTCCTCCAGCCGCACCCCAACAGCCAGCGCCCTCTGAACGATCTCCTGCGTGGTCCGGGGTCTCTCCCCCCTTGCAATTTCGTCCTTAACTGCGCTGTTCAATCCTTCCCAAAAACAGGTCTCTGACTGGAGCCGAATCTCTGTCCCATTCCAGGGCACTGACCAATGCAAAAAAGCGGGCGTGGTACTGTCTTACACTGGCCCTCCCTTGCTTCAGCCCATGCACCTCTCTCCTGGCAAGATCCACGTCTATGCTTGATAAAAAGCACCCATCCATCGCTTTAATAAAGGCATCCGCATTTTGGAGTGCTGGATCCTTATCCCTCCACAAATTGCGCAGCCACGCTTTAGCATCTCCATGCAAATGGGACATGATGAATCCCACCTTCTCTTGCTCATCTCTAAAGTCTTTGTTCAGCAGTTGCAGTGCACACTTTACATCTGCTCTAAAGTTGGGGTACTGTTGCAAATTCCCATCGAAGTGAGAGACCAGACCGCCTGTTCGTCTCCCCAACCCAATCCCCTCCGGTTTGGGTGTCAGTTGCCCTTGCTTCGTAAGCATTTCCAACCTGACCTGGAGATCCCTGTAGGCGGCAGCTGCGTCTTCCTCTCTCTTCCTGGATGCAAGTGCCTCGGCATTCAGTCGTGTCACTGCTTCTCTGAGTTCCGCTATCTGCTGTTCGGCCGTCATATTGCCTGCCGTTCGTGAGCTCGCAAGTAGGCACCCGCTTTCTCTCCTCTCCGCGAGGCCGTAGATGCCCACAATTTGGGGACGGAGCTTACTGTCAGGGCTGCTACAAGATCCTAGCTCACAGAGGATCACGCTAGCCAGCGATCACTTTGTAAAAGTCTTTATTGAGTTACAGTTTCCATTCTCAAGCGGCTGCGTGCAGCTCTACGTCTTAATGTTAGACCGGCGAAGCTCCGTCTGAGTCTCCGCCCCCTGTACACCAGCTAAGTACCCTAGCCTTACTCCACCTTTTCCGCCTGACCGTTCTTCTCTGGGTCCCTCTGCCCCCCGTGGTCTCTTCCTTTCGGGATGCTTCTGACGCTGACCCCCCGGACCCTTCTGTCTCCTTGCGCCGGGCTTTAGGACCTGGCTCCCTTTCCGGGCTGCTTACTGCGCCACCTTCCTGTGTTTTTGAACTTGGCGCGCGCGCCCAACCTTCCACTTTCCTCCTGACCGTTTCCTCGCTCCCCGATGGAGGTGTGGCCACTCCTGACTCATGTCCTCCCTCCTGCTGCGAGCTGCCAGAACTCGGTACCTGGCACCCTTCCTCCCCACTGCGTTCTGCTGGTGATGCTGGCCCCGATTTCCAACTGCTGCTCTCTGAGCCCCCTCTGGACCCTTCTTCCTGGGGTGCCCCCCTAAGCTCCCCCCTTGCCCTTGCCACTGGCGCTCCTTCCCGTGAATATCCTGATTCACTGGAAAAACTAGGAGATCTCGGGTCGTCGTCATCACTCATCTTTTCTTCTGCTTCCTCCCCCTCGCTCTCTGTTTCCTCCCTTGCCCTCGTCTCTGCTCCTGAACCCCTGACAGCATGCCTCCCGTTTCACCTTCCTCCTAGAAGCCAAAGGGGTCACCGACGAAGATGCCAAGAAGAGGGCGATATTCTTCAGCGTCTGTGGAGAGGAGATATTTGAAATCGCCCAGGCTCTCCTTGCACCTGAAGACGGCGCTACCGTTCCTTACAAAACAATAATGGAACGGCTGAAGGGGCATTTTTCACCGCAGCCCTCAGTGGTGGCTTGTCGAAATGCCTTCTATGCAAAGCGGCAAGCCCCTGGGGAAACCATAACTGGGTTTGTGACCTCTCTCCGCCAAGCCGCCCAGTTCTGCAACTTCTCAGAATTGGAGAACATGCTTCGTGACCGCCTCGTCGGTGGCCTAAAGGATGAGACGCTGCAACGACGCCTCTACGCTAAGAAGGACCTAACGTTCCAGGTCGCCCTGGAGGAGGCCCTGGTAACAGAAGCTGCCGAGAGGTCGACGCAAGAGGCATGGCCAAGCCTGTCGTCCCAACCAAGGGTCCACCACGAAGACCTCACCGACGACTCAGGATCTGACAGGGAGGAGGTGCACCGAGTACAGCAGCACACTCAAGCAGCGCACAGACGACGGCTGCCTTGACGAGAAGGAGGGAACTGCGCGAGCTGCGGCGAGAGCCACGAGAGGAGGACCTGCTGTTTCCGCAACGCAGAGTGCAGGCAGTGCGGAAAATTGGGGCACATCGCTCGGGTATGTCGGGCTCAGCCCACCCGATGCCAGGCATCAGATGACCGATCCAAGAACCCCAGGTCCCAGGGCCCAACACACCAAGGCAACTCGACGGAGCTCACGGACTTCCAGGTATACCAGTTGCCCCACCCCAACGTAGAGAAAATTTATGTAGAGGTACAGATAGAGGGGGCCCCATGCCGCATGGAGCTTGACACGGGTTCAACTCTATCCATAATCTCGGCAAGGGCCTTAAGGAAACTGTGTCCTACTGGGGGTCCCAAACTCAGGCCGGCCCCATTCACCCTCCGGGTCTTCCAGAAATGTAAGGTCCCCACAATGGGGGTGGGGACCTTCAGGGTGCAATATCGAGGGCGGACGCGGCAACTGGACTTGCTCGTGGTCATTAGCTTACTGGGATTGGCATGGTTTGGACCACTGGGGCTAGCCGTCACCGGGGTGAACCACACTAGCTTATAAGCGGACGTGGACACCATCTGCAAAGAATTTCCGGGGGTTTTCAATGGGAAATTGGGACAGTATATGGGGCCCCCCATTGCTCTACAGCTTGACCCCGCAGTACGACCTGTCAGGCTCAAGGCTCGCCGGGTCCCGTTTGCCCTGAAACCCCGTATAGACGAGGAATTGGACCGGCTCGTGGAGCAAGGGGTGCTGGAGCCTGTACCTAATGCCCCCGGGAAACCCCAATCATCACACCCGTCAAGCCTAATGGTTCGGTCCGCATCTGCGCAGACTACAAATGTACCATAAACAAGGCCCTCACGGCCCACGCATACCCAGTGCCAGTGGTCAGCCATGTCCTTGCCACCCTGGCTGGGTCAAATTTTTTTGGCAAGCTGGACTTGGCCCAAGCATATCAACAGCTGCCAGTAGATGAGGCCACAGCAGAGGCACAGACGATTGTGACGCATAGAAGAGCGTTCAGGGTAAAGCGGCTGCAATTCAGTGTCAGCGTGGCACCAGGCATATTCCAGAATCTAATGGACTCTCTCCTTAAAGGGATTCCTGGCGTCACCCCCTTCTTCGATGATGTGTTGATTGCTGGGCCCACACCAGAGGAGTTTGAGGACCGCCTCCGCACCGTTCTGCACCGTTTCCAGACGGCGGGTCTCAAGGTGAAGCGGGAAAAATGTCTACTAGGAGTGCCTCAGGTGGACTTTCTGGGATTTATGGTGGACGCAGAAGGGGTCCACCCAACTGGGGACAAGGTACAGGCCATTTGTGATGCCCCAGGGCCCAAGAGCAAGACTGAACTTCAGGCCTTCTTGGGACTATTGAACTTTTACCATTCCTTCCTTCCCCACAAGGCGGCGGTCTTGGAGCCCCTACACAGACTCCTGGACAAGCGGGCCCCTTGGGTGTGGGGCCAGTGCCAGGAGGCCGCATTCCAGGCAGTCAAGGACTTGCTTGTCTCAAACTCTGTCTTGGCACACTTCGACGAGAGGCTGCCAGTGGTGCTAGAATGCGACGCCTCACTGTATGGCATCAGCACTGTCCTGAGACACCAACTCCTGGATGGAAGAGAGGTACCGGTGGCATACTTTCCCCAGACATTCAACGCAACCGAGCGGAACTACTCGCAAATCGACAAGGAGGGTTTGGCAATCGTGAAGGGAGTAAAAAAATTCCATGATTTCTTGTACGGGTGGCCCTTTACCGTGGTGACTGACCATAAGCCGTTGCTTGGCTTGTTTGCCCCCGAAAAGCAGACCCCCCCAAGTGCTGTCTCCTCGTGTCCTCAGGTGGTCAATTTTCCTTGCCAGCTACCAGTATGCAATGATTTACCGCCCTGGGAAGGCGATGGGCCATGCGGACGCCCTCAGCAGGCTACCACTACCGGAAACAGGCCCCGACCCAGCACCTGCACAAGAGGTTATGAGCCTGGAGCTGCTTCCTGACCGCCCCATTCAGGCACAAGAAGTTGCACACCATTCCAAGAAAGATAGGGTCATTTCCCGGGTCCTGGACTGGGTGTGGAGGGGATGGCCCAGCAGCAGCCCCAGGCCAGAATTTGCCGGCTACACAACCCACAAACATGAACTGTCGGCCCACAAGGGGTGCCTGTTATGGGGAAGCAGGGCAGCGACACTGGCACGGCTTCAGATTGGCTGCAGGAAGTTCCTGCAGCCAATCCAGAGCCTCGCTGTCTGCACGCTGAGGTAAACCTGGTGCAGCCATGGATGGAGAGGGTGGGTGGCAGGCGGGCAGCAGGAAATACGCATATGTCAGAGCTGCTACCAGGTCCCAGCTCACATAGGACCACGCCACACAGCGTCCACTTTAAAAGAGTCTTTATTGAGTTACAGGTTTCATTTCCGAACTGCAGCGTGCAGCTCTACACCTTCTGCTCTAGGTCGGCGAAGACCCGTCTGAGTCCCCGCCTCTTGCACACCAGCTTAATACCCTAGCCTTGCTCCACCTCCTTCGCCTCTCCCTACGTCTCTGGGTCCTTCTGCCCCCCTGGGCCTCCTCCCTTCTACTCTCCTCTGACGCTGACCCCCCTGATCCTTCTGCCTCCTTGCGGCGGGCTTTAGGACCTGGCTCACTCTCCGGGCTGCTTACTGCTCCAGCTTCCGCTGCATTTGAACTTGGCGCGCGCGCCCAACTCTCTACTTTCCTCTTAACCGTTGCCTCGCTCTCTGAGGAGGGCGTGACCACCCCTGACTCGTGCCCTCCCTCCTGCTGACAGCCTCCGGAACCCGATGCCTGGCTACCTTCCTCCCTGCTGCTCTCAGTCTTGAGCGTGGGTCCCGACTTCCAGCTGCTGCCGCCCTCAGTTATGAGCGTGGGTCCCGACTTCCAGCTGCTGCTCTCTGAATCTCCTCTGTTCCCTTCCTCCTGGGGTGTCCCCCCGGATCCCCCCCTTGCTCTGCTCACTGGGGCTCCCTTTTGGGAGTCCTCTGACTCACTGCTTAGGCTTGGAGATCTCGGGTCGTCATCATCACTCATTCTCCCTTCGGCTTCCTCCCCCTCGCTCTCTGTTTCCACCCTTCTCTGCGTCTCTGCTTCTGAACCCCTGACATCCATCCCCCCCTCGAAGCCCCCCCTTCCCCCCTCCCCGCTGTCAGGTGTGGGTGCTGGGCGCTCCATCATCATGGGAGGGAATGCTGGATACAGGTCGCTCCCCGGGGGTGGCCGCCAACTGAAAACCTCCGAGTCTTCCCCCTCGCGGTCGTCGACGTGGACTTGTTGCTCTTCCATCTCTGTACCGCCGTGCTCGAACCCGAGGTCCTCCCCGAACACGTCCATGTCAGTCTCTGCGTCGGTCGCTCGACCTGGCATCTCCAGCCACTTCCTGCGCCATCGCTCCTCTGGTCGATCGTCCCACCAATACGAGTTGCTTGATGCCGAACCTGCCGGTGAACCTTCTGGGGAACGGGTGCTCCGTGCGGGTTCCCCTTCTGAGTCGAATCCATGGAACGTGCTGGAAGAAAGTGTGGGTGTGAACAACCAGTCGTCGAAGAAGCTCGCTGGCATGGGTTTGTGTGGGAAGAGGGCATGAAACTCGTCCTTGAGCAGGGGTTCCTCCAAAGCGTAGTCTGGTACCCAGCTATTGGCGCTGGCCCGGGTGCCCTCTCTGGCTAAGAGGTATTCGACTCCCTCTTCCCCCCATCTGGAGTCCAAAATCTCCGTGACCTCGTTGATGTGGTCCTGGTGCTTCACCTCCCGCGTCTCCGTCCGTTCCCGGAGCGGACTTGGCGCCGTCCCTGGCTCCTGGAACCTGTGAGGTGCCTTGTAGGGAGTGAGCACCGACCTGTGGAACACCGGATGCATTCTGGAACCCTCCGGCAGCGCCAGTCGGAAAGCTACCGGGTTGATCTGCGCTTCGACTTGGTACGGACCGATCTGCTTGTGCCCCAACTTCTTCTTGGCAAGCGACCTGGTCGGCACTGCGTGGGCTGCCAACCAGACCCAGTCTCCCACTTGGATCACTTCGCCAACCCGCCTGTGCTTGTCAGCTTGCACCTTGTAGGCGTGCTTAGCTAGCTCCAGCTGCCGTCTGAGTTGATCGTGGACCGCCTGCAGCTCTGACGCGAACGCGTCCGCCGTCTGTGGTTCTCCTTCCCCCACTCTCTCCAGTCCCGGGAAGGTTCTGGGATTCCTCCCATTGTTGGCAAAGAACGGCGTCACTCCTGTGGACACGTGCTTCGTGTTGTTGTAAGCGAACTCGGCTAGCGGCAGGTGATCCACCCACGTCGCAGGCTGTTGATTGGCATAGCATCTCAGGTACTGCTGCATGATGGCATTGACCCTCTCTGCTTGCCCGTTGGTCTGCGGGTGTCTTGCCGATGCCAGATTGACCTTGACATTTAGAAAACCCATCAGCTTCTGCCAGAAAGACGAGATGAACTGGCGTCCGCGGTCGGACAGGATAGACCGTGGCAGGCCATGCACTTTGAACACGTGATCTATGAACAGTTTGGCGGTTTGTTCCGCCGTGGCCACCTTCGCACACGGAATGAAATGTGCCATCTTGGTGAACAAGTCCACCACCACTAGCACAGCTGTCTTGCCTCTCGAGCTGGGTAAATCCGTCACAAAGTCCAGGGCCACCCTCTCCCACGGTTCAAACGGTGTTTGCAGCGGTTCTAACAGTCCCGCCGGTGGTCTGTGTACCGGCTTGGCCCTCTGGCAGGTGTCGCACCTCGCGACGTAGTCCGCGACCTCTCCTCTCAGCCTGGGCCACCAGAAGTCTCTCGCGACTAATTCCATCGTTTTCTCTGTGCCAAAGTGACCGGCCGTGGGTGCGTCGTGCAACTGTTGCAGTACCTTGGCGCGAAGGTCGTCTCCTGGTACATAGACAGCCCCTTTGCGTAGGAGCAAGCCGTCCCGCACCTGGAACTCGTCCGTGGTAGCCGTGCCTCTGAGCAGTTCCGCCATCTTGTCTTGCGCGAATGAGTCGTCCCGCAATGCACGTCGCACCGCATCCAGGTCTACTGTAGCTGAGGCACACGCCCACGCCGTCGGTGCGAAGATGTGCATGGCCGCCGCTGGCGTCACCTCTTCTAGGTATTGTGGTTTTCGGGACAGTGCATCCGCCATGATGTTGGTGTCGCCTGGGACGTACTCTATTCGGAAATTGAAGTCAGCAAAGAACTCCGCCCAACGTATCTGCCTCTGGTTCAGGAACTGAGCCGTGCGCCAGTGCTCCAGATTCTTGTGGTCCGTGCAGACCTGCACCGTGTGCTTGGCGCCGATTAGGAAGTGCCTCCACGCCTTGAAAGCTGCATGAATGGCCAGCAACTCCCTGTCCCAGATGGTGTAGTTCTGCTCCGACTTGCTGAGCTTTCTGGAGTAGAACGCTCCCGGCCGCCACACCCCCTGCGGGTCTCGCTGCAGCAGGACAGCTCCCACGGCTCTGTCTGACGCGTCTGTCTCTACCCTCAACGGTTTACTGGGGTCGATATGCAGCAGTTGCTTCTCCGATGCGAAGAGATGCTTGAGCGCTTGAAAGGACTGTTCCGCCTGCTCCGTCCAGATGAATTTCTTTTTTTTGGAGCTGAGCGTGTCCGTAATTGCTGCCGTCTGCATCGCGAACCCCTTGATAAACTTGCGATAGAAGTTGGCGAAGCCGACAAACCGCTGGACCTCCTTCCGGTTGCGCGGGCTTTTCCAATCCAATACCGCACGAACCTTGGTGCTGTCCATGGCTATCCCCTTGTCCGACAACTTGTATCCCAGGAAATCCACCTCCGTCGTGTCGAACTGGCACTTCTCCAGCTTGGCGTACAGTCTATGTTGTTGCAACCTGCTGAGCACCTCCCGCACGTCTCGGTCGTGAGCTTGCTGCGAGTCAGAGAAAATCAGGATGTCATCCAGGAAGCAGACGCATGTCTTGTAGAGGAGTCCCTCCAACACGTGATGCATAAAAGCTTGAAAACAGTGAGAGCCATTTTGTAATCCAAAGGGCATAACTCTGTATTCGTAGGTGCCCAGCGGTGTGAACATGGCCGTCTTCCACTCATCGCCCTCCCGCATGCGGATGAGATTGTACGCCCCTCGCAGGTCCAACTTGGTGAACACGCGTCCCTTGCGCACCGTCGCGAGGAGGTCGTCAATCCTGGGCATGGGGTAATCAGACGGTTTGGTCATCTGGTTCAAAAGGCGGTAGTCCACAACTAGTCTTTTTTGGGGCGTGTCTTTCTTTTTCACGAAGAAAACGGGACTGCCCCCCACTGCCTTGGACTCTCTGATGAAGCCACGCTCCAGATTATGCTCGATGAACTGTTTGAGTTCCTGCATTTCATCTTCAGACATGGAGTATAGCCGCCCCTTCGGCAGCGTCGCCCCCGGTAGGAGGTCAATCTTGCAGTCATATGGCCGGTGAGGGGGTAGCTTGTCCGCCTCCTTCTCGCAGAAGACCTCCAAAAAGCTCGCGTATTTGTGGGGGACCGCTTGCAACGTTCCCAACTGCAGTTGTGATTCCTCCTCCTCTCCCTCCCGTCGGGGCAGGATGCAGTGTTCTGCGCAATAAGAGGAGCCGAAGATCAGTTGTCTCTGGTACCAAGCCAGTGTCGGACTGTGCCTGTCCAGCCAACTCATGCCCAACACAATGGGCGTGTCCGACAGTTGGGTGACATTAAAACTGATGACTTCCCTGTGGTTGCCAAGGCGCATCACCATCGGTGGCGTCTGCTTCACCACCTGCCCCCCTAGCCACTCTCTGCCATCCACTGTGACGACTTGTAGGGGCAGAGTGGCAGGCAATAGCTGTATAGCGTGCTGCTCCACAAAGCTCTGCGCTATAAAGTCTGCGTTGCTTCCAGAATCCACAGAAAGCGGCACTTCGATAGTGACGCCGTCGGGTAGCTGGAGAGATGCTGTGAGCTGCACTACTGGTTTGGGTGGGAGGGGATCCGTGGGTTGCAAGATTGCTGGGGACTGCTTCACAGATGCGTCTGGCTGGGCCCCAGTGCCTCCGTCTCCAGCCAGACATCGTCGTTTCCCTGCTGTGGTTCTCCTTGCTGCGTTGCTGCAGTCACCATTGCTGAGGCTGCAGTGTGCTTGTGGAGCCTCCGGGGACACTCCTTCGCCAAATGGCCTGGATCCTCGCAGATGTAACACTTCCTGTTCCCTCTAGGAGGCTTCGCTTTCCCTGCTGCCGGTGCTAGGGCTCTGGCTGCTGACTGAGCCCTTGCACCTCCAACCTCCATCGGTTCCCCTCCCCCTCCTGGCGGAGGTGTGGATTGCGCACGCGCTGCTTCCCTCGGAACGAAAGAGAAACTTCTCGCTGCTTCGCGTCCTCCACGTCCTTCATCTCTGCACCATGGACGTTCTTCCAGCCTCACCCCCACAGTCAGCGCCCTTTGGACCACCTCCTGCGTGCTTCGGGGCCTCTCCCCCCTTGCAATTTCATCCTTAACCGCTGAACTTAGACCCTCCCAGAAGAGGTCTCTGACAGGGGGCGAATCTCGATCCCATTCTAAAGCACTGACCAGCGCAAAAAATCGGGCGTGATACTGCCGGACGCTCGCCCTCCCTTGTTTTAGTCCATGAATCTCCCGTCTGGCAAGATCCACATCAATAGTAGACAAAAAACACGCATCCATCGCTTTGATAAAGGCATCTGCATTCTGAAGCGCCGGATCTTTATCCCTCCACAAATTGCGCAGCCAGGCTTTGGCATCCCCATGCAAATGGGACAATATGAACCCCACCTTCTCTTCCTCATCTCTAAAGTCTTTTGCCAGCAGTTGCAGTGCGCACATTACGTCTGCTCTAAAATTAGGGTACTGTTGCAAAGTCCCATCGAAGTGAGCCACAAGCCCTCCTGCTCTCCGTGCCAATCCCACGCCCTCCGGTCTGGGTCCCGGTTGCCCTTGCTTAACAAGCATTTCAAACCTGGCGTGTAGGTCTCTGTAGGCGGCTGTAGTCTCCTCCTCCCGTTTCTTGGAAGCCAATACCTCTGAGGACAACTGGGTCACTGCCTCTTGCAGCGCGGAGATCCTCTGTTCTTCCGTCATCTTGCTAACCTTTGTGAGCTCGCTTACAGACACCCCTCTTCCTCCCCTAGCGGCTTCTGCTCCCGCTGCGAGGTTTCAGGTTTCTGAAGCTTTGATGAGACGGGTCTTACTGTCAGAGCTGCTACCAGGTCCCAGCTCACATAGGACCACGCCACACAGCGTCCACTTTAAAAGAGTCTTTATTGAGTTACAGGTTTCATTTCCGAACTGCAGCGTGCAGCTCTACACCTTCTGCTCTAGGTCGGCGAAGACCCGTCTGAGTCCCCGCCTCTTGCACACCAGCTTAATACCCTAGCCTTGCTCCACCTCCTTCGCCTCTCCCTACGTCTCTGGGTCCTTCTGCCCCCCTGGGCCTCCTCCCTTCTACTCTCCTCTGACGCTGACCCCCCTGATCCTTCTGCCTCCTTGCGGCGGGCTTTAGGACCTGGCTCACTCTCCGGGCTGCTTACTGCTCCAGCTTCCGCTGCATTTGAACTTGGCGCGCGCGCCCAACTCTCTACTTTCCTCTTAACCGTTGCCTCGCTCTCTGAGGAGGGCGTGACCACCCCTGACTCGTGCCCTCCCTCCTGCTGACAGCCTCCGGAACCCGATGCCTGGCTACCTTCCTCCCTGCTGCTCTCAGTCTTGAGCGTGGGTCCCGACTTCCAGCTGCTGCCGCCCTCAGTTATGAGCGTGGGTCCCGACTTCCAGCTGCTGCTCTCTGAATCTCCTCTGTTCCCTTCCTCCTGGGGTGTCCCCCCGGATCCCCCCCTTGCTCTGCTCACTGGGGCTCCCTTTTGGGAGTCCTCTGACTCACTGCTTAGGCTTGGAGATCTCGGGTCGTCATCATCACTCATTCTCCCTTCGGCTTCCTCCCCCTCGCTCTCTGTTTCCACCCTTCTCTGCGTCTCTGCTTCTGAACCCCTGACAGCATACATAAATTAAACTGGATATATGATTCCAGTTACAGATGGGTAGCCGTGTTGGTCTGCCATAGTCAAAATAAAAAAATTCCTTCCTGTAGCACCTTAAAGATCAACTAAGTTAGTTCTTGGTATAAGCTTTCGTGTGCATGCACACTTCTTCAGATACACTTCTTCTTCTGAAGAAGTGTGCATGCACACGAAAGCTTATACCAAGAACTAACTTAGTTGGTCTTTAAGGTGCTACAGGAAGGAATTTTTTTATTTTGGATATATGATTGTTTAACATGACTGAGAATCGATCAGCCAGGGACTGAAGACTTTGAGAGTTTACGATCAGAATGTGGAAAATATGAAAACAACAAGAGGGAAGAAATATAACTATCTGAGATGAGTTCTTCAGAGGTCCAGAATATGGGAAGTCCATGTGAAATTTAATAATTAACAATTCAGATTGTAATTTGGTTGTTTTTTAATTTAATTTTAATTTTTGAATTGGATTATGATTTGATTTGTTATAAATTGGAGGTTCTTAATGGAAAATTAATAAAAATAAATTTAAAAATAAATAAATTCAGTGATTTGGATGTTTGGAGTCACTAAGGCCATTGGTATGAAATTTTCCACTCCCCTTTCTAGCAGGGAAGAGGAAGAGTCCGGTGGCATTTACCAGTCTTTTGGGGCCTGTTAAAGACATTCCTCTTTCAACAAGCCTTTTAGGTTGAGATTTTTTATCCCAGTTAGTATCTCATAGAATCATAGAATTATAGAGTTGGAAGAGACCACAAGGGCCATCGAGTCCAACCCCCTGCCAAGCAGGAAACACCATCAGAGCACTCCTGACATATAGTTGTCAAGCCTCTGCTTAATGAGCTGTTCGACAGTGGAATTTGCTGCCAAGGAGTGTGGTGGAGTCTCCTACTTTGGAGGTCTTTAAGCAGAGGCTTGACAACCATATGTCAGGAGTGCTCTGATGGTGTTTCCTGCTTGGCAGGGGGTTGGACTCGATGGCCCTTGTGGTCTCTTCCAACTCTATGATTCTATGATTCTATGATCACAGCATTCCTTTCTAGATGCTCACAGACTGTTTGCTTAATGATCTGCTCCAGAATCTTCCCTGGTATTGATGTCAGACTGACTGGGCGGTAATTATTTGGGTCCTCTCTTTTCCCCTTTTTGAAAATAGGGACAACATTTGCCCTCCTCCAGTCTGCCGGGACTTCGCCTGTTCTCCAGGAATTCTCAAAGATGACTGCCAGTGGTTCTGAGATCACATCTGCCAGTTCTTTTAATACTCTTGGATGCAGTTCATCTGGCCCTGGAGACTTGAATACATCTAAACTGGCCAAGTATTCTTGTACTATCTCCTTAGTTATTCTGGGCTGTGTTTCCTTTGCTGAATCATTTGCTCCAAATTCTTCAGGTCGGGCATTGTTTTCTTTATCGGAGAAGACTGAGGCAATCCATCTGTAATGGATTAGAATCGATTTTATGTATATGTTGTTGTTTTAATAGTAGATAGGTAGCCGTGTTGGTCTGCCATAGTCAAAATAAAAAAATTCCTTCCAGTAGCACCTTAAAGACCAACTAAGTTAGTTCTTGGTATGAGCTTTCGTGTGTGTATCTGAAGAAGTGTGCATGCACACGAAAGCTCATACCAAGAACTAACTTAGTTGGTCTTTAAGGTGCTACTGGAAGGAATTTTTTTATTTTGTTGTTTTAATGTTTTTAATGTTTTAGCTGCTTTTATACAATGCATACAATTGTTTTGCATATGCTTTTATTGCATTTTAAATAATTTCAAGATGCCTTGTGGGAAGCAATTCATAAATGAAATAAAAAGTTATCCTTGATGTTTTCACTGTGGACTCACCTCAACTTATTTTACAGGAAATGATGCATAAATGGAATCAAATGCATAAAGAAATAAGAGCAGCATGTGTGGCTGTTTCTAGAGCGCGGATTTTCTCAAGAGTGTACCCCTGCTTGTCCCTCTACTCCTACTTGGAAAACGTTTAGAGAGCAAAAAGCATACATGCTGTACTTACCCAGAAAAGAAGATCTGTATCACACCGTAGAACAGGGGTGTCAAACTCAAATTCATCGGGGGCTGCATCAGCAGTTTGGTCACCCTCAAAGGGCCGGTTGTATCAGCCTAAAATATTTGAGCAGGCTGAGACCCCTGAAGTTGATGGGCTTTTACATTTAAATGGGGTGTGTGTGGCATGTGATAAATGATGTGAGGTTCGAGTTGGTCTTTGACCAGTAATAAATTATGATGATGATGATGATGATGATGATGTGAGGTGGGGCCTACCTGTCCCCCCTCAATATTTTATTCAGGCTGACACCCCTGTTATGAAAGATTACTAAAGTCTGCCCCTGTGGTGATGTATCATAACATTGTGCAGGCCCAGTCTGAGGGCACCTTTACTGGACTGTGTCTTGTGGCTGGGGCTTGTCTGCGCCTTCTCTTCCTTCTCCGCCTGTTGCTGCCTCCTCCCTGTGCCAGGCGCTGGTGGGGGGGGGAGTTGTGCCGGTTGCACCCCAGTTTCTGACGGGGGCCAATGCTGCTTGTTCCTCCCTCTGCTTTTCAACACTACCATATCACAACATCACTATCACAATGTTGAAAAGTTGGTATCGTCCGCTTTTAGGGGCTGAGGGGCTTACTCAGTACGGACACGGGCACTCCTAGGAATTTATTGGATTTCAAATCCCTGGATTTCAAATCCCATTGGGGGGGCAGGGGCCGACTTTGGTAATATGGCACCCACCCTGAGTGAGGACAAAATTTGGTGCCCCCCCCATAGAATAAATAGGCATCGTTATTATTTTGTGCTCCCTTGGCTCAGGGCGGGTGAGGCGCCCACACGGCCCCAAATCTGGCACTGGTGGAGGAAGCACATTTCCACGACGGGCCGAGGTAAGCCGAGGCTGAGGGGGACGTTCGCTTGCCCAGGCGCTGGGCTCCCGTCCACTTGCTCCGGCGCGCCCGCTGCAGCCCTGCTGCCAGCAGCCGTCGGGGAAGGCGGCCGGCCGGGCTCTGGGGCTCGGTAGGGCCCGCCGGCAGAGGGCGGCGCTGCGCCTCGCCTGGGAGTGGAAGCCCTGCTGGGACGTTGTTTCCCAAGCTGCGCGTCCGCGCCGCGCTCCCGCCTCCATCTCGGCTCGCTCCCTCCCGTCCTCCGCGCCTCGCCTGCCAGACTCACATCCCTGCCCGGCGACGGCGGCGCAGCGGAGGCCGAGCATGGTGCCAGCAGCAGCTGCTGGAACGCACGGAGGAGCGTCCGGCCGGGCAGCTCCGCTCCGCTTGCTGCTGCTGCTCGCGCTGGGCGCCTCTTGGGCGGTGCGCCGAACGGACCAGAGCCGCCGCCAGGGACGCGGCAGCCCGTGGGATGAGCCAGGCGGCCTGCGGGGGCCGCGCCGGTGGGGGACCTCCGGAGGCGGCCTCTCTGCTCACCACCTCCTTCGCGCTGAAAGGCGACGCGGCGCACAACCAGGCGATGGTGCACTGGACGGGCGAGAACAGCAGCGAGAACGGCAGCTACACGGGCCACATGACAAGGTCTGGCGGGCCGGATTCGGCCCGCGGGCCTTGTGTTTGACACCTGTGCCGTAGAATATTGCAGGATCCACGTAATCTAGGAAGTGAAGCATAAAAACAAAAACAAAACTGGATCAAAAATAAATTTCACATTTCCAAAACTGGTGAAGTCAGTTTATTTATTTATTTTATTAAATTTATATTACACCCTTTCTCCAAAGGAGTCCATGCAGAAAACACATCAATACCAAAACAAGACTAGTGAGATTTCTTGAAACAGTTGAAAACAATATTCTAAAACTGCCAAAAAACTGCTCTTATTCTCAAATTAAAAATTTCAGGGGTGCCAGGGGCAGGACTTTCAGCTCTCAAATGCTTGGGTAAACAGGAGTGTTTTAAAATTTCTCCTAAAAGCTAATAATGAGGGAGACTGACACACCTCACAATGGAGGGCATTCCACAAATGAACATTTCACCAAGAAAGTCATGTGGACAGGTCACTGCCAAGCAGGCAACCCTCAGTGGCTTCATTGGGTTTCCCGTGCTGATCCTATCCAGTGCTAGTTCTACTCAGAGCAAACCCATTACTAACTTAGGTTCATTCATTTCAGTGGAACTACTTTGAGTAGCTGAATCTGCACTTTCTTTTTCACAGGGCAGTAATATGCTCAGGAAGTTGAATTCTGTTGTCAGGATCACATCATGAGACTTTTCCATATTTCTGCACAATCTTAGTCTACACATACAACTGTTGTCTTTTAGATAGCCAGCCTGTGGTTCTTCAGGGGTCTTTGGACTCAATTTCCTATCAACCCCACCCAACATGGGCAATAGTCAGGGATGATGAGAGTTGTGTCCAACAACATCTGGAGGGCATTTGCTACTCCCATTTTAGAGTGCATATCACTTTTATGCTATTTTCTCCAGCTTTCTACCTTTTCTGTCCTTGTGCTATGAATGGCTGAGCAATAGTTTGTGAATGAAAGTGGGAAATATCAAGCTTACCATGCATTTTCTTCAACACCCTGGCCATGTCTCTGAGACTGCTTGCCACATCCTGCAGTGCTTCTTCCAGGATTCTATTGTCAGGCTGAAGCATGCCATTAACCACCTGTGGCACTGCCTGTAGCAGTAGTAGTAGTAGTAGTAGTAGTAGTAGTAGTAATAATAAACAAACAAACAAACAAACAAACAAACCTTTATTGTCACTACACCACCTGTGTGCAGTGAAATTAAATGAGCCCCTCCCCCCATACAATGTGGGAGGCAGAGAGGGGTTGGATACAGACTTTTCATTCTAGAATCAAAGTGAACTGAGCACTTGTGCTTTCTATGCAATCCACACACAACTGAGATCCGTTGCACATTGTTTTGCCCCTGAAAAGTGTTTCTTGAGAAACTAGCTTCATTCCAAAAACAAAAGCTTATTTGCAGTTTGATTCTGCATTGCCCTGCAGTAAGGCCACATTCACACTCATACATTTAAAGCTCTATGACGCCAAAAGTCATGGTGTCAGGGTTACTTCCAGATCCTAGCTCACAGAGGATCACGCTAGCCAGCGGTTGTTGATTAAAAGTCTTTATTGAGTTACAGTCTCCATTCTTGAGCTGCTGCGTGCAACCCTACGCCTTATGCTTAGGTCGGCGAAGCTCCTTCTGAGTCTCCGCCCCTTGCGCACCAACTTAATATCCTAGCCCTGCTCCACCTTTTCCGCCTGACAGTTCTCCTCTGGGTCCCTCTGCCCCCCTGGGTCTCTCCCTTCCGGGATTCTTCTGACGCTGACCCCCCTGACTCCCCTGTCTCCTTGCGCCGGGCTTTAGGACCTGGCTCTCTTTCCGGGCTGCCTACTGCGCCACCTTCCTGTGCATTTGAACTTGGCGCGCGCGCCCAACCTTCCACTTTCCGTCTAACCGTCACTTCGCTCCCCGATGAAGGTGTGGCCACTCCTGACTCGTGCCCTCCCTCCTGTTGTGAGCTGCCAGCGCTAGTTCCCAGGCGCTCTTCCTCTTCCCTACTCTCTGGCGGTGACGTAGGTCCCGATCTCCAACTGCTCCCCTCTGAGTCCCCTCTGGCTCTTTCTTCCTGGGGTGTCCCCCTAGTCTCCCCCCTTGCCCTTGCCACTGGTGCTCCTCTTTGTGAATCTTCTGATTCACTGGACAGACTCGGAGATCTCGGGTCGTCGTCGTCACTCATCCTTTCTTCTGCCTCCTCCCCCTCGCTCTCTGTTTCCTCCCTTGCCCTCGCCTCTGCTCCTGAACCCCTGACATCCATCCCCCCTCAAAGCCCCCCCTTCCCCCCTCCCCTCCCTCCGGTGCGGGAACTGGGTGCTGCAGTGTCAAAGGGACGAATGTCGGGTACAGTTCGCTTCCCGTGGCCGGCCTCCATCCGCAGACTCCCGGTTCTTCCTCCCTGCTCTCGTCAACGACGGTCACCTCTGCTTCCATCTCCGTGCCGCCGTGCTCAAGACCCTGGTTGTCCCCGAAAAAGTCCATGTCGGTCTCTCCCTCGCTTCCTTCTGTAGGTGTAGCTCGTCCTGGACCCTCCAGCCACTTCCTGCGCCACTGCTCCTCTGGTCGATCATCCCACCAATACGAGGGTTCTGAGGCAGATCCCGAGGGTGACCCCTCCGGGGAACGGGCGTCTCGTGTCGGTTCCTCATCCGAGTCGAACCCCCGGAACGTGCTGGCTGAAAGCGTGGGCGTGAAAAGCCAGTCGTCGAAAAAGTCCGCCGGCATTGGCCTATGGGGAAAGAGGGCATGAAACTCTTCCTTGAGCAGAGGTTCATCTAGAGCGTAGCCCGACACCCAGCTGTTGGCATTGGCCGGGGTGCCCTCCTTAGCGAGAAGGTATTCTACCCCCTCTTCCCCCCATCTGGAGTCCAAAATCTCCGTGACTTCGTTGAGGCACACCTCCTGTGCCACTCCCCGTTGCCTGGTTCCCTCTCGGAGCGGACTCGGCGCCGTGCCGGGTTCCTGAAACCTGTGCGGTGCCTTGTAGGGAGTGAGCACCGATCTGTGGAACACCGGATGCATTCTGGAACCCTCCGGAAGCGCCAGCCTGAAAGCCACCGGGTTGACCTGCTCTTCGACTTGGTAGGGCCCCAGTTGCTTATGCCCTAGTTTCTTCTTGTCCAACGACCTGGCCGGCACTGCGTGGGCTGCTAACCAGACCCAGTCTCCCACCTGGATCTCTTCGCCAACCCTTCTGTGTTTGTCTGCCTGCACCTTGTATGCGTGTTTGGCCAGCTCCAGGTGCCGCCGCAGCTGATCGTGAACCTCTTGCAACTCCGACGCGAACGCATCTGCTGTCTGCGGCTCCCCCTCCACCAGTCTTTCCAGTCCCGGGAAGGTTCTGGGGTGCCTCCCGTTGTTGGCGAAGAACGGCGTGACCCCCGTGGACACGTGCTTCGTGTTGTTGTAGGCGAACTCGGCGAGCGGCAGGTAATCCACCCACGTCGCAGGCTGTTGATTCGCATAGCATCTCAGGTACTGCTGCATGATGGCATTGACCCGCTCCGCTTGCCCGTTGGTCTGTGGGTGTCTCGCCGACGCCAGGTTGATCTTGACGTTTAGGAAGCCCATCAGCTTCTGCCAGAAGTTCGAGATGAACTGCCGCCCGCGGTCGGACAGAATAGACCGTGGCAGACCGTGAACCTTGAACACGTGGTCTATGAACAGTTTGGCGGTTTGTTCCGCCGTGGCCACCTTCGCACACGGGATGAAATGCGCCATCTTGGAGAACAAGTCCACCACCACCAGCACGGCCGTCTTGCCCCTCGAGCTGGGCAGATCCGTGACGAAGTCCAGGGCGACTCTCTCCCATGGCTCGACCGGAGTTTGCAGCGGTTCCAACAGTCCGGCCGGCGGTCTGTGCACTGGTTTGGCCCTCTGGCAGGTGTCGCACCTCGCCACGTAGTCCGCGACCTCCCCTCTCATTCCGGGCCACCAGAAATCCCTGGCGACTAATTCCACCGTCTTCTCCTTGCCAAAGTGCCCGGCAGTGGGCGCGTCGTGCAGCTGATGCAGTACCTTGGCGCGAAGTTCGTCTCCCGGCACGTAGATGGCCCCTTTGCGGATGAGCAATCCATCTCTCAGCTGGAACCCGTTGGTCGCTGCCGTGCCCCTTCGCATCTCAGCCATCTTTGCTTGCGCGAAAGAATCATTCTGCAACGCTTGTCGCACCGCCTCCAGGTCCACTGTCGCCGCAGCGCACGCCCACACTGTTGGCGCGAAGATGTGCATGGCGGCCGCTGGCGTGGCGTCCTCCAGATACTGTGGCTTACGGGATAGCGCGTCCGCCATGATGTTGGTGTCCCCCGGGACATACTCTATTCGGAAGTCGAAATTCGCAAAGAACTCAGCCCAACGTATCTGCCTCTGGTTCAGGAACTGTGCCGTGCGCCAGTGCTCCAGATTCTTGTGGTCCGTGCAGACCTGCACCGTGTGCTTGGCTCCAATCAGGAAGTGCCTCCATGCTTTGAACGCTGCATGAATAGCCAGCAACTCCCTGTCCCAGATGGTGTAATTCTGTTCGGACTTGCTGAGCTTCCTGGAGTAAAATGCTCCGGGCCTCCAAACCCCCTGCGGGTCCTTCTGCAGCAGGACTGCTCTGACGGCCCTGTCCGAGGCGTCTGTTTCAACTCTCATCGGCCTGCTAGGATCGACATGAAGCAGCTGTTCCTCCGAGGCGAAAAGACGCTTGAGTGCCTGAAAGGACTGCTCCGCCTGCGCTGTCCAGATGAACTTCTTTTTCTTGGAACTGAGCGTGTCTGTAATGGCTGCAGTCTGCATAGCGACGCCTTTGATGAACTTGCGATAGAAGTTCGCGAAGCCGACAAATCGTTGGACCTCCTTCCGGTTGCGTGGGCTTTTCCAATCCAACACCGCTCGAACCTTGGCGCTGTCCATGGCGAGTCCCTTGTCAGACAACCTGTATCCCAGGAAATCCACCTCCGTCACGTCGAATTGGCACTTCTCCAGCTTGGCGTAAAGCCTATGTTGCTGGAGCCTGCTCAGCACTTCCCTGACGTGTCTGTCATGCTCCTGCTGCGATTCCGAAAAGATCAGGATGTCATCCAAGAAACAGACGCACGTCTTGTAGAGGAGCCCCGCCAACACGTGATGCATGAAAGCTTGAAAAACGTGGGAGCCATTTTGCAATCCAAAAGGCATAACTCTATATTCGTAGGTGCCCAGGGGTGTGAACATGGCTGTCTTCCACTCATCTCCTTCCCGCATGCGAATCAGGTTGTACGCCCCTCGCAGGTCCAACTTGGTGAACACGCTGCCCTTGCGTACTTTCGCGAGGAGGTCGTAGATTTGGGGCATGGGGAAGTCCGACGGCTTGGTGACACTGTTCAAAATGCGGTAGTCCACCACGAGCCTTTTCTGGGGCGTGTCTCGCTTCTTCACAAAGAATACAGGACTGCCCCCCGCTGCCTGGGACTCTCGGATGAAACCGCGTTTCAAATTATGATCAATGAACTCCTTGAGTTCCTGCAGTTCGTCTTCAGACATGGAATACAGCTTCCCTTTGGGCAGCGCCGCCCCCGGCAGCAGGTCAATCTTGCAGTCATATGGTCTGTGGGGGGGTAGCTTGTCTGCCTCCTTCTCGCAGAAAACCTCCAAAAATTCTGCGTACTTGTGGGGAATCGCTTGCAGCGTGCCGAGCAGCAGCTGTGACTCCTCTTGCTCCCCTTCTTGCTGGGGCATGATGCAGTGTTCAGCACAAAAGGAAGAACCGAAGGTCAGCTGCCTCTGGTACCAAGCCAGCGTCGGGCTGTGCCTGTCCAGCCAACTCATGCCCAATACGATAGGCGTGTCTGAGAGTTGAGTGACGTTGAAGCTGATAATCTCCTTGTGATTTCCAAGCCGCAGCACCATAGGTGGCGTCTGCTTCACCACTTGCCCCCCTAACAGCTCCCTGCCATCCACCGTGACAACCTGCAGTGGCAGCGCGGCAGGCAGCAACTGTATAGCGTGCCGGTCGACAAAGTCCTGCCCTATGAAGTCTGCATTGCTTCCCGAGTCGACGGTGATTGGCACGTCCATGGTGATTCCATTGGGTAGCTGGAGCGATGCGGTGAGCCTCACTACTGGCTTGGGCGGGAGGGGGTCCATGGGCGGTAAAATCTCTGGGGACTGCTTCACTGACACGTCTGGCTGGGCCCCAGTGCCTCCTCTTCCAGCCAGACATCGTCGTTTCCCTGCTGTGGTTCTCCTTGCTGCGTTGCTGCAGTCACCATTGCTGAGGCTGCAGTGTGCTTGTGGAGCCTCCGGGGACACTCTTTCGCCAAATGGCCTGGATCCTCGCAGATGTAACACTTCCTGTTCCCTCTAGGAGGCTTCGCTTTCACTGCTGCCGGTGCTAGGGCTCTGGCTGCTGACTGAGCCCTTGCACTCCCAACCTCCATCGGTTCCACCCCTCCCCCTGTTGGGGGCGTGGATTGCGCACGCGCTGCTTCTCTGGGAAGGAAGGAGGAGCCCCTGGCTGGTTCGCGCCCGCTGCGCCCTTCGTCCCTGCTCCACGGACGTTCTTCCAGCCGCACTCCCACCGCCAGCGCCCTCTGAACGATCTCCTGCGTGGTCCGGGGTCTCTCCCCCCTCGCAATCTCATCTTTCACCGAGCTGTTCAAGCCCTCCCAAAAAAGGTCTCTGACGGGAGCCGAATCTCTGTCCCATTCCAGGGCACTGACCAAAGCGAAAAAGCGGGCATGATATTGCCGTACGCTGGCCCTCCCTTGTCTTAGTCCGTGCACCTCCCTTCGGGCAAGATCCACGTCAATGCTTGATAAAAAACAGCCATCCATCGCTTTAATAAAGGCGTCCGCATTTTGGAGCGCAGGATCCTTATCCCTCCACAAATTGCGCAGCCATGCTTTAGCGTCTCCATGCAAATGGGACATGATGAACCCCACTTTCTCTTGTTCATCTCTAAAGTCTTTGTGCAGTAGTTGTAGTGCACACATTACGTCTGCTCTAAAATTGGGGTACTGTTGCAAATTCCCATCGAAGTGCGAGACCAGACTGCCTGTGCGTCTCCCCAACCCAATCCCTTCTGATTTGGGTGTCTGTTGCCCCTGCTTCGTAAGCACGTCCAACCTGACCTGGAGATCCCTGTAGGCGGCCGCTGCGTCCTCCTCTCTCTTCCTGGACGCCACCGCCTCGGCAGTCAGTCGTGAAACCGCGTCTCTGAGTTCCGTTATTTGCTGTTCGGCCGTCATATTGTCTACCGTTCGTGAGCTTTCTTGTAGGCACCCGCTTTCCCTCCTCTCCGCGAGGTCGTGGATGTCCACAATTTGAAGAGAAGGAGCTTACTGTCAGGGTTACTTCCAGATCCTAGCTCACAGAGGATCACGCTAGCCAGCGGTTGTTGATTAAAAGTCTTTATTGAGTTACAGTCTCCATTCTTGAGCTGCTGCGTGCAACCCTACGCCTTATGCTTAGGTCGGCGAAGCTCCTTCTGAGTCTCCGCCCCTTGCGCACCAACTTAATATCCTAGCCCTGCTCCACCTTTTCCGCCTGACAGTTCTCCTCTGGGTCCCTCTGCCCCCCTGGGTCTCTCCCTTCCGGGATTCTTCTGACGCTGACCCCCCTGACTCCCCTGTCTCCTTGCGCCGGGCTTTAGGACCTGGCTCTCTTTCCGGGCTGCCTACTGCGCCACCTTCCTGTGCATTTGAACTTGGCGCGCGCGCCCAACCTTCCACTTTCCGTCTAACCGTCACTTCGCTCCCCGATGAAGGTGTGGCCACTCCTGACTCGTGCCCTCCCTCCTGTTGTGAGCTGCCAGCGCTAGTTCCCAGGCGCTCTTCCTCTTCCCTACTCTCTGGCGGTGACGTAGGTCCCGATCTCCAACTGCTCCCCTCTGAGTCCCCTCTGGCTCTTTCTTCCTGGGGTGTCCCCCTAGTCTCCCCCCTTGCCCTTGCCACTGGTGCTCCTCTTTGTGAATCTTCTGATTCACTGGACAGACTCGGAGATCTCGGGTCGTCGTCGTCACTCATCCTTTCTTCTGCCTCCTCCCCCTCGCTCTCTGTTTCCTCCCTTGCCCTCGCCTCTGCTCCTGAACCCCTGACACATGGCTTCTCCCAAAGATTTCTGAGAGCTCTGAGTCATTAGACAACCCAAGCTTAGTACATAACAGTGTAAAACCATTCTGGGAATTCTAATTCTGAAAGGGGTCCCTCCCAGCAGTCTTAACAAACTAAAGATTGCATAATTCTTCAGGGGAAGCCATGACTGTTTAAAATTGTATAGTATGTGGTGTTAATGCGGCCTGTGTCCATTTGAAAACAGATCAAAATAGACAGGGCATTTCTGGCAATGGAGTGTGTGTATCCACAATGATGTTGTGATTTCAATAATAGCTCCCTAATTCACCTAGGACATGTGCAGGCAAAAAAGGCTTGGGTAATCTAATCAGGGGGAGGGTAAACACACCCACCCTTGTGAATGGCACAACTTTCTGCAGTTTCTCATTTTACCACTCTTAAAATGACTTTACATTTTTGCTGCGATCTGAGGTATTTTTTAAAAAAGGCTCATGGACTTCTGGCGAGGCAAGATAGTGGGCGTCACAGCAGCATGGAGCTCCTGAAAACAGCCAGCTCCAACTGCGCTGCCTGGCTGGCTGGCCTCCAGTCTGCTACCACTGGAGGGGAACCGGGAGTCAGCGGGGGAAGCCGCCAAGACTCTCCCCAGTGACCTTGGCCGTGCCGGTGTGGTAGTGGCCCAAAGGGCCATAATGAATGTGATAATATGAACCCCTATAAATCCTATGGTAACCTGTTGTTTATAAAAGTGATGATTTGGCAAGTCGCCATGCTTCCCAACATGCATACTAACACAATCAGGGTGAGAATCAAAGTTTAGTTAGTGTCAGGGGTTCAGGAGCAGAGGCGAGGGCAAGGGAGGAAACAGAGAGTGAAGGGGAGGAGTCCGAAGGAAAGATGAGCGATGACGACGACCCGAGATCTTCGAGTCTTTCCAGTGAATCGGAAGATTCACAGAAAGGAGCGCCAGTGACCAGAGCAAGGGGGGAGCTTAGGGGGACACCCCAGGAAGAAGGGACAAAAGGGGGTTCAGAGAGCAGCAGTTGGAAATCGGGGCCAACATCAACAGAGCGCAGTGGGGAAGAAGGGCGCCAGGCATCGGGATCAGGCGGCTCGCCGCAGGGGGGAGGACATGAGTCAGGAGTGGCCACACCTCCATCGGAGAGAGAAGAAACGGTCAAACGGAAAGTGGGAGGTTGGGCGCGTGCCAAGTTCAAATGCACAGGAAGGCGCCACAGTAAGCAGCCCGGAAAGGGAGCCAGGTCCTAAAGACCGCCGCAAGGAGACAGAAGGGTCCGGGGGGTCAGCGTCAGAAGAGTCCCGGAAGGAAGAGACCACGGGGGGCAGAGGGACCCAGAGAAGAACGGTCAGGAGGAAAAGGTGGAGTAAGGCTAGGGTATTAAGTTGGTGTACAGGAGGCGGAGACTCAGACGGACCTTCGCCGGTCTAGCTTATAAGACGTAGAGTTGCGCGCTACAGCTTGAAAATGGAAACTGTAAATCAATAAAGACTTTTATACAGTGAATGCTGGCTAGCGTGATCCTCTGTGAGCTCGGATCTGGAAGCAGCTCTGACAGTAAGCTCCGTCTCACAGAATCTTGGCACCTAAAACCTAGTAGAAAGGGGTGAAGACTGGTGCCTACTCACGAGCTCACGAACGGCAGACAAGATGACTGCCGAACAGCAAGAAGCAGTGAGGCAACTGAATGCCGAGGTACTCGCATCCAGGAAGAGAGAGGGGGAAGCAGCCGCCGCCTACAAGGATCTCCAGGTCAGGTTGGAAATGCTTACGAAGCAAGGGCAACTGACACCCAAACCGGAGGGAATTGGGTTGGGGAGAAGAGCAGGCGGTCTAGTATCTCACTTCGATGGGAATTTACAACAGTACCCCAACTTCCGAGCAGATGTACAGTGTGCGCTGCAACTGCTGGACAAGGACTTTAGAGATGAGCAAGAGAAGGTGGGGTTTATCATGTCCCATTTGCATGGAGATGCTAAAGCATGGCTGCGCAATTTGTGGAGAGATAAGGATCCGGCGCTCCAAAGTGCGGATGCCTTCCTTAAAGCGATGGATGCGTGCTTTTTATCAAGCATAGACGTGGATCTTGCCCGGAAAGAGGTGCACGGACTGAAGCAGGGGAGGGCCAGTGTAAGGCAGTATCATGCCCGCTTTTTTGCACTGGTCAGTGCCCTGGAATGGGACAGAGATTCGGCTCCAGTCAGAGACCTGTTTTGGGAAGGCTTGAGCGGAGCGGTTAAAGACGAAATTGCGAGGGGGGAGAGACCCCGGACCACGCAGGAGGTCGTTTAGAGGGCGCTGATGGTTGGGGTGCGGCTGGAGGAACGTCCATGGAGCAGGGACGAAGGGCGTGGAGGGCGCGAACCAGCGAGAGGGTTCTCCTTCGTTCCCAGAGAAGCAGCGCGTGCGCAATCCACGCCTCCGCCAGGAGGGGGAGCGGAACCTATGGAGGTTGGCGGTGCTAGGGCTCAGTCAGCAACCAGAGCCCTAGCGCCGGGAGCAGTCAAAGCGAAGCCTCCTAGAGGGAACCGGAAATGTTACATCTGCGAAAGTCCTCAACACATGGTGAAAGAGTGTCCCCAGAGGATCCACAAGCTCAATGCAGCCTCTGCAACGGTGACTGCAGCTACTCAGCACGGAGACTCACAGCAGGGAAGCGACGGAGTCTGGCTGGAGACAGAGGCACTGGGGCCCAGCCAGACGAGTCAGTGAAGCAGTCCCCAGAGATTTTGCAGCCCACAGACCCCCTCCCGCCCAAACCAGTAGTGCAGCTCACTGCATCGCTTCAGCTACCCAATGGCCTCACTTGGCGCGCGTTCGCTACCCCTGACCTTCCTTTTGACAGTTACACTACTCCCTGTACTACTCTCCGCCCCTTCCAGCAGGACGTCCTGCCCCGATCTCCTTCCCCTGTCTCTTTCCTGCTTTGCTCCGTGTGTCACACTGGGAACTCCACCCTTCTCACTCCGTTCCTCCTGGGAAGCTGACCCCGATCTCCCACTCCCACTCGGGGTTTCCCTGCTGCTTCCCTGCTCCTGGCAAGTCCCCCCTGTGACCCCCCTTGGCTTGACCAGGGGCGCCCCCTTCTGGGAATCCTCCGATTCACTTGAGAGACTCATGGAAGACCTCAAGTCATTGTCATCCTCTTCCTCACTGTCCTGGGTTTCTTCCCCATCACTCTCCGTCTCCCCCCTCACCTGTGCCTCTGTCCCTGAACCCCTGACATCCATCCCCCCCTCAAAGCCCCCTTCCCCCCTCCCGACGCTCGGGAGCAGGTTCTGGGAGCTCCATTGTTGCGGAGGTCGCTGCCGGACACAGGTCGTCGACGTCGATTTCCTCTGCTTCCAGTTCAGTGTATGTGTGCTCGAACCCATGGTCCTCTCCCAACATGTTCACGTTCTCCTCTCCCCCTGTTGCCTGGGTGGGGTCTGCTTGCCAAGGCCCCATCCGCCACCTCGTGCGCCACTCCTCTTCTGGTTGGTCGTCCCACCAGTAAGAAGGGTCGGTGTCCACCCCCGAACACGATCCCCTTGGAGGGCTCGACTCTGGCGTCGTCTCCTCTGCGGAGGAGAACCCTCGGAAGGTGCTGGCGGAAAGTGTGGGCGTAAAAAGCCAATCGTCGAAAAACTGTGCTGGCATGGGCCTGTGTGGGAAAAGGGCATGGAACTCATCCTTGAGGAGGGGCTCGTCCAAAGCGTAGTCCGGCACCCAACTGTTGGCGCTGGCTGGGGCACCTTCTCTGGCGAGAAAATATTCTACTCCCTCTTCCCCCCATCTCGAGTCCAGAATCTCTGTGACCTCGTTGATTGGTTCGGCCCTAGGTGACCTCCCCCTCTTGGGCGACTCTCTGCTTGGTTCCGGTGCCGTCCCTGACTCCTGAAATCTGTGTGGGACCTTGTAGGGGGTGAGCACCGACCTATGAAAGACCGGGTGCATTCTGGAACCCTCGGGGAGGGCCAGTCGAAGCGCTACGGGATTGATCCTGGCCTCAACTTGGTACGGCCCTAGTTGCCTGTGTCCTAGCTTCTTTTTAGCTAACGACTTGGCCGGCACCGCTGCAGCAGCTAACCATAACCAGTCTCCCACCTGGATGTCTTCCCCCTCCCTCCTGTGTTTGTCCGCCTGCACCTTATAGGCTTGTTTAGCTAGCTCTAAATGTCTCCGTAACTCATCGTGCACCTCTTGCAATTCCGCTGCGAAATGGTCGGCCCCGTGCGGCGCCCCCTCCCCCGTCGTTACGAGCCCAGGGAAGGTTCTAGGATGCCGTCCATTGTTAGCGAAGAACGGCGTCACCCCCGTCGACGCGTGCTTCGTGTTGTTGTAGGCAAACTCAGCCATTGGCAGGTATCCACCCAAGCTGCGGGTCGCTGATTGGCATAACATCTCAGGTACTGCTGCATGATCGCGTTGACCCTCTCTGCTTGGCCGTTGGTCTGCGGATGTCTCGCCGACGACAGGTTGAGTTTGACGTGCAGGATCCCTAGGAGCTTCCGCCAGAAACTAGAAACAAACTGGCGCCCCCTGTCGGACAGAATGGACCGTGGCAACCCATGCACCTTGAACACGTGGTCGATGAAGAGTTTGGCGGTCTGTTCCGCTGTCGCCACCCTTGCGCAAGGAATGAAATGTGCCATTTTGGTGAACAGGTCCACAACCACAAGCACCGCCGTCTTGCCTCGCGAACTGGGCAAATCAGTGACAAAGTCCAGCGCCACCCTCTCCCACGGTTGCAGTGGCGTCTCCAACGGTTCCAGCAGTCCTGCTGGCTTCTGGTGCACTGGCTTGGACCTTTGGCAAGTGTCACACCTGGCGACGTAATCCGCGACCTCCCCTCGCATCTGGGGCCACCAAAAGTCTCTGGCCACTAATTCCGTCATCTTTTCCTTGCCGAAGTGGCCAGCGCTGGGTGCGTCGTGCAACTGCTGCAGAACTTTTGCACGCTACAGCTTGAAAATGGAAACTGTAAATCAATAAAGACTTTTTATACAGTGAATGCTGGCTAGCATGATCCTCTGTGAGCTCGGATCTGGAAGCAGCTCTGACAGTAAGTTCCGTCTCCAAGAATCTTGGCACCTAAAACCTAGTAGAAAGGGGTGAAGACTGGTGCCTACTCACGAGCTCACGAACGGCAGACAAGATGACTGCCGAACAGCAGATAGCGGATCTGCAAGAAGCAGTGAGGCAACTGAATGCCAAGGTACTCGCATCCAGGAAGAGAGAGGGGGAAGCAGCCGCCGCCTACAAGGATCTCCAGGTCAGGTTGGAAATGCTTACGAAGCAAGGGCAACTGACACCCAAACCGGAGGGAATTGGGTTGGAGAGAAGAGCAGGCGGTCTAGTATCTCACTTCGATGGGAATTTACAACAGTACCCCAACTTCCGAGCAGATGTACAGTGTGCGCTGCAACTGCAAGATGAGCAAGAGAAGCAGCGCGTGCGCAATCCACGCCTCCGCCAGGAGGGGGAGCGGAACCTATGGAGGTTGGCGGTGCTAGGGCTCAGTCAGCAACCAGAGCCCTAGCGCCGGGAGCAGTCAAAGCGAAGCCTCCTAGAGGGAACCGGAAATGTTACATCTGCGAAAGTCCTCAACTCATGGCGAAAGAGTGTCCCCAGAGGATCCACAAACTCAATGCAGCCTCTGCAACGGTGACTGCAGCTACTCAGCACGGAGACTCACAGCAGGGAAACGACAGAGTCTGGCTGGAGACAGAGGCACTGGGGCCCAGCCAGACGAGTCAGTGAAGCAGTCCCCAGAGATTTTGCAGCCCACAGACCCCCTCCCGCCCAAACCAGTAGTGCAGCTCACTGCATCGCTTCAGCTACCCAATGGCCTCACTCTGGACGTGCCAATCACCGTTGACTCAGGAAGCAATGCGGACTTTATAGGGCAGGACCTTGTCGATAAACACGCTATACAGCTGCTGCCTGCCACGCTGCCCCTGCAGGTCGTCACAGTGGATGGCAGGGAGCTGCTAGGGGGGCAGGTGGTGAAGCAAACGCCACCAATGGTGATGCGACTTGGAAATCACAGGGAAGTCATCAGTTTTAATGTCACCAGACTGTCGGACATGCCTATTGTCTTGGGCATGAGTTGGCTGGACAGGCACAGTCCGACGTTGGCTTGGTACCTGCGGCAGCTGGTCTTTGGCTCATCATATTGCGCTGAACACTGCATTCTGCCCCGGCAGGAGGGAGAGGAGGAGGAGGCACAGCTGCAGCTGGGGACGCTGCAAGCAATCCCCCACAAATACGCAGGATTTTTAGAGGTTTTCTGCGAGAAGGAGGCGGACAGGCTACCCCCCCACAGACCATATGACTGCAAAATTGACCTACTGCCAGGGGCGGCGCTACCAAAAGGGAAGCTGTATTCCATGTCTGAGGACGAACTACAGGAACTCAAAGAGTTCATAGATCATAATTTGGAGCGCGGTTTCATCCGAGAGTCCAAGGCAGTGGGGGGCAGTCCTGTATTTTTTGTTAAGAAGAAGGACACGCCCCAAAAAAGGCTTGTAGTGGACTATCGGACCTTGAACAGCATGACCAAGCCACCGGACTTCCCCATGCCCAGGATCGACGACCTCCTCGCGATGGTACGCAAGGGCCGCGTGTTCACCAAGTTGGACCTGCGAGGGGCGTACAACCTCATTCGCATGCGGGAAGGAGATGAGTGGAAGACAGCCATGTTCACGCCCCTAGGCACCTACGAATACAGAGTTATGCCTTTTGGACTACAAAATGGCTCCCACTGTTTTCAAGCTTTCATGCATCACGTGTTAGCAGGGCTCCTCTACAAGACGTGTGTCTGCTTCTTGGATGACATCCTGATATTTTCTGAATCGCAACAGGATCACGACAGAGACGTCAAGGAAGTGCTGAGCAGGCTACAGCAGCATAGGCTGTACGCCAAGCTGGAAAAGTGCCAGTTCGACGTGACGGAGGTGGATTTCCTGGGCTACAAGTTGTCAGACAAGGGGCTCGCCATGGACAGCGCCAAGGTTCGCGCGGTGTTGGATTGGAAAAGCCCGCGCAACCGGAAGGAGGTGCAGCGGTTTGTCGGCTTTGCGAACTTCTATCGCAAGTTTATCAGGGGTTTGCGATGCAAACGGCGGCCATCACAGACACGCTCAGTTCCAAGAAGAAGAAGTTCATCTGGACGGAACAGGTGGAGCAGTCCTTTCAGGCACTCAAGCATCTCTTCGCGTCGGAAGAGCAGCTGCTGCATGTCGACCCCAGCAGGCCGATGAGGGTGGAGACGGACGCGTCTGACAGGGCCGTGGGAGCTGTCCTGCTGCAGAAAGACCCGCAGGGGGCTTGGAGACCGGCAGCGTTCTACTCCAGGAAGCTCAGCAAGTCTGAACAGAACTACACCATCTGGGACAGGGAGTTGCTTGCCATTCATGCAGCATTCAAGGCGTGGAGGCACTTCCTGATCGGCGCCAAGCACACGGTGCAGGTCTGCACGGACCACAAGAATCTGGAGCACTGGCGCACGGCGCAGTTCCTGAACCAGAGGCAGATACGTTGGGCTGAGTTCTTTGCGGACTTCGACTTCCGAATAGAGTATGTCCCAGGAGACACCAACGTCATGGCGGATGCCCTATCCCGTAAACCGCAGTATCTGGAGGAGGCGACGCCAGCGGCGGCCATGCACATCTTCACACCGACAGTGTGGGCGTGCGCTTCGGCAACAGTTGACCTGGATGCGGTAAGGCGCGCGTTGCAGGATGACTCCTTTGCACAAGCAAAGATGGCAGAGGTGCACAGGGGCACGGCGGCGACCGACGAGTTCCAGGTGCGCGATGGATTGCTCATCCGTAAAGGGGCCATCTACGTACCGGGAGACGAACTTCGCGCCAAGGTACTGCAGCAGCTGCACGACGCGCCCACTGCCAGGCACTTTGGCAAGGAGAAGACGATGGAATTAGTCGCCAGAGACTTCTGGTGGCCCGGAATGAGGGGGGAAGTCGCGGACTACGTGGCGAGGTGCGACACCTGCCAGAGGGCCAAACCAGTGCACAGACTGCCGGCCGGACTGCTGGAACCGCTGCAAACCCCATCCGAATCATGGGAGAGAGTGGCCCTGGACTTTGTCACGGATCTACCCAGCTCGAGGGGTAAGACAGCGGTGCTCGTGGTGGTGGACTTGTTCACCAAGACGGCGCATTTCATTCCGTGTGCGAAGGTGGCCACGGCGGAACAAACCGCTAAACTGTTCATAGATCACGTGTTCAAGGTTCACGGTCTGCCGCGGTCTATACTGTCCGACCGGGGGCGACAGTTCATCTCGAACTTCTGGCAGAAGCTGATGGGCTTCCTGAACGTCAAGTTCAACCTGGCGTCGGCGAGACACCCGCAGACCAATGGCCAAGCGGAGCGAGTCAATGCCATCATGCAGCAGTACCTGAGATGTTATGCAAACCAACAACCTACAACGTGGGTGGATTACCTGCCTCTCGCCGAGTTCGCCTACAACAACACGAAGCACGTGTCCACAGGGGTGACGCCGTTCTTGGCCAACAATGGAAGGCACCCCAGAACCTTCCCGGGACTGGAAAGAATGGGGGAGGGGGAGCCACAGGCAGCAGACGCGTTCGCGTCGGAGTTGCAGGAGGTCCACGATCAGCTCAGGCGGTAGCTGGAGCTAGCTAAGCATGCATACAAGGTGCAAGCGGACAAACACAGGCGGGTCGGCGAAGAGATCCAAGTGGGAGACTGGGTCTGGTTGGCAGCCCACGCAGTGCCGGCCAGATCATTGGCAAAGAAGAAGCTTGGGCATAAGCAACTGGGGCCCTACCAAGTCGAGGCACAGGTCAACCCGGTGGCCTTCCGGCTGACACTTCCGGAGGGATCCAGGATGCATCCGGTGTTTCACAGATCGGTGCTCACTCCCTACAAGGCTCCTCACAGATTTCAGGAACCGGGAACGGCACCGAGTCCGCTCCAGAGGGGGACCGAGCAGGGGGGAGTACCGCAGGAAGAGCCCCTCAACGAGGTCACAGAGATTTTGGACTCTAGATGGGGGGAAGAGGGGGTAGAATACCTTCTCGCCAGAGAGGGCACCCCAGCCAGTGCCAACAGCTGGGTGCCAGGCTACGCTTTGGAGGAACCTCTGCTCAAAGAAGAGTTTCATGCCCTCTTCCCACACAGGCCCATGCCAGCCGAGTTTTTCGACGACTGGCTTTTCACACCCACGCTTTCCGCCAGCACGTTCATGGGGTTCGACTCGGACGAGGAACCGACACTGGAAACGCGTTCCCCGGAGGGGTCACCCTCGGGATCTGCCTCAGAACCCTCGTATTGGTGGGATGATCGACCAGAGGAGCAGTGGCGCAGGAAGTGGCTGGAGGGTCCAGTTCGAGCGACGGACCCGGGAGCGACCGACGCAGAGACTGACGTGGACGTGTTCGGGGAGGATCTTGGGTTCGAGCACGGCGGCACAGAGATGGAAGAGGAGGTGACCGTCGTCGACGAACGCAGGGAGGAAGAACCGGAAGTCTTCAGCTGGATGCCCGCCACAGGAAGCGAACTGTATCCGGCATTCGTCCCCATGACGATGGAGCACCCAGCACCCACACCTGAAGGAGGGGAGGGGGAAAGGGGGGCTTCGAGGGGGGGATGGATGTCAGGGGTTCAGGAGCAGAGGCGAGGGCAAGGGAGGAAACAAAGAGTGAAGGGGAGGAGTCCGAAGGAAAGATGAGCGATGACGACGACCCGAGATCTCCGAGTCTTTCCAGTGAATCGGAAGATTCACAGAAAGGAGCGCCAGTGACCAGAGCAAGGGGGGAGCTTAGGGGGACACCCCAGGAAGAAGGGACAAAAGGGGGTTCAGAGAGCAGCAGTTGGAAATCGGGGCCAACATCCCCAACAGAGCGCAGTGGGGAAGAAGGGCGCTAGGCATCGGGATCAGGCGGCTCGCCGCAGGGGGGAGGACATGAGTCAGGAGTGGCCACACCTCCATCGGAGAGAGAAGAAACGGTCAAACGGAAAGTGGGAGGTCGTCTCCTTTGCCTTGTGCCCTAAATCTTTCCCAACACCAGGGTCTTTTCCAGGGAGTCATTTCTTCTCATGAGGTGGCCAAAGTATTGGAGCCTCAACGTCAGGGCTGATTTCCTTAAGAATGGATAGGTTTGATCTTCTTGCAGTCCATGGGACTCTCAAGAGTCTCCTCCAGCACCATAATTCAAAAGCATCAATTCTTCGGGAGCACAAGTCAGGGATTCATGGCCCTTACCACCCAGCATGCATGCAGCAACCTCTAGAGTTGTGACCTCACTGATGCCACACTGCCCATCATCTACCCGGGGGGGGGTGTCTTATCAAGGAGGGCCACCTGATCCTCAGGCACAATGTCCTCCAAGGGCTCAACATGGGCGTTATGGTGAGCTGCTGTTTCTTGCCAGACACCTCAAGGGTGTGCAGATTCTGAGCAAGAAGGAAGAGCTGCATGGTTCCACCCTCAGTCGCCGATCCGAGATGGAGCTGGGAGAGCCGAGAAGCTGCCACTGCTCTGCACACGCAGACGAGAGAAAGGAAAGATCTGGTAGGGTAACATTGATATGTGCCTTACTTATTTGCTTCACAATAAATATGAAAAGCATCTCACTGAAAAACTGACTGTGGTGGCGTGGGGAGAGGAAGGAAGGTCTCAAAATCATAAAAAGTTTGCTGCTGTGGCAATCGTGGAGCCATCAGTTTGGGGTGGTTAACTTCAGACAGGGTAACTAGAAGATCAATAACAGCACTCAAAGTTTGAAGTTAAATTAGGTTCAGTTTTTCACCTTCCACAGTAGCTGGTGTGTGTGGATTCAACTGCAAGCAGAAGGAGGAACCATCTCCTCAGGCCTACGAAAGCATGAGGCAATATGCCTGCTTGATGGACAATTAAGATAGAATCAGACAGGAGGAGTGGCGTTATATGTCAAGGATGTGTATACCTGTGAAGAGATCCAAGATTTAGAACCTCAAAGCCAAAGTGAGAGCATTTGGGTCAAAATTAAGGGAGAGAAGAATAACAGGGACCTCATTGTGGGAGTTTACTATAGATCCCCAAGCCAAACGGAGGACATAGATGATGCCTTCCTGGAACAGATGACCAAGCATGCAAAAGGAAGGGAGATAGTAGTAATGGGGGACTTCAATTACCCGGATATTTGTTGGATGTCAAACTCAGCCAAGAGCATAAGGTCAAACAGATTCCTCACTGGCCTTGCAGACAACTTCATTGTCCAGAAAGTGGGAGAAGCAACAAGAGGAACATCCATTTTAGATCTGGTCCTAACCAATGTTGATGACCTGGTTAGTGGGGTAGAAGTGGAAGGATCATTAGGCGCGAGTGATCATGCTCTTCTGAAGTTTACTATACAGCGGAAAGGAGCAGCCAAGCATACTAGGACTCAATTTCTTGACTTTAAGAAAGCCGACTTCATAAAACTTAGGGAAGTGCTGGGTGAGATCCCATGGACAGAAATACTAAAAGGAAAGGGAGTTCATGATGGCTGGGAGTTTGTTAAGAGGGAGATACTAAAAGCACAACGTCAGGCAATACCTATGAGACGGAAATATGGAAGGTGCCTAAAGAAGCCAGGGTGGCTATCTAAAGAACTTTTAACTGAGTTAAGATTTAAAAAGGATGTGTACAAAAAATGGAAAAGGGGGGAAACCACCAAAGAGGAATTCAAACAAATAGCCAGCACGTGTAGACACAAAGTCAGAAAAGCTAAAGCACAGAATGAACTCAGGCTTGCTAGAGAGGTTAAAAGCAACAAAAAAGGCTTTTATGGGTATGTTCGTAGCAAAAGGAAGAACAAAGAAACAGTGGGGTCACTCAGAGGAGAAGATGGTGAAATGCAAACAGGGGACACAGAAAGGGCTGAACTCCTCAATGCCTTCTTTGCCTCAGTCTTCTCCGATAAGGAAAGCAATGCCCGACCTGAAGAATTTGGAGCAAATGATTCAGCAAAGGAAACACAGCCCAGAATAACTAAGGAGATAGTACAAGAATACTTGGCCAGTTTAGATGTATTCAAGTCTCCAGGGCCAGATGAACTGCATCCAAGAGTATTAAAAGAACTGGCAGATGTGATCTCAGAACCACTGGCAGTCATCTTTGAGAATTCCTGGAGAACAGGCGAAGTCCCGGCAGACTGGAGGAGGGCAAATGTGGTCCCTATTTTCAAAAAGGGGAAAAGAGAGGACCCAAATAATTACCGCCCAGTCAGTCTGACATCAATACCAGGGAAGATTCTGGAGCAGATCATTAAGCAAACAGTCTGTGCGCACCTAGAAAGGAATGCTGTGATCACCAATAGTCAGCATGGATTTCTGAAAAATAAGTCATGTCAGACTAACCTGATCTCGTTTTTTGACAGAATTACAAGCCTGGTAGATGAAGGGAATGCAGTGGATATAGCCTACCTTGATTTCAGCAAGGCATTTGACAAGGTGCCCCATGATATTCTTGTAAAGAAACTGGTAAAATGCGGTCTTGACTATGCTACCACTCAGTGGATTTGTAACTGGCTGACTGACCGAACCCAAAGAGTGCTCATCAATGGTTCCTCTTCATCCTGGAGAAGAGTGACTCGTGGGGTGCCACAGGGTTCTGTCTTGGGCCCGGTCTTATTCAACATCTTTATCAACGACTTGGATGATGGACTCAAGGGCATCCTGATCAAATTTGCAGATGACACCAAACTGGGAGGGGTGGCTAACACCCCAGAGGACAGGATCACACTTCAAAACGACCTTGACAGATTAGAGAACTGGGCCAAAACAAACAAGATGAATTTTAACAGGGAGAAATGTAAAGTATTGCACTTGGGCAAAAAAAATGAGAGGCACAAATACAAGATGGGGGACACCTGGCTTGAGAGCAGTACATGTGAAAAGGATCTAGGAGTCTTGGTTGACCACAAACTTGACATGAGTCAACAGTGTGACGCGGCAGCTAAAAAAGCCAATGCAATTCTGGGCTGCATCAATAGGAGTATAGCATCTAGATCAAGGGAAATAATAGTGCCACTGTATTCTGCTCTGGTCAGACCTCACCTGGAGTACTGTGTCCAGTTCTGGGCACCACAATTCAAGAAGGACACTGACAAACTGGAACGTGTCCAGAGGAGGGCAACCAAAATGGTCAAAGGCCTGGAAACGATGCCTTATGAGGAACGGTTAAGGGAGCTGGGCATGTTTAGCCTGGAGAAGAGGAGGTTAAGGGGTGACATGATAGCCATGTTCAAATATATAAAAGGATGTCACATAGAGGAGGGAGAAAAGTTGTTTTCTGCTGCTCCAGAGAAGCGGACACGGAGCAATGGATCCAAACTACAACAAAGAAGATTCCACCTAAACATTAGGAAGAACTTCCTGACAGTAAGAGCTGTTCGACAGTGGAATTTGCTGCCAAGGAGTGTGGTGGAGTCTCCTACTTTGGAGGTCTTTAAGCAGAGGCTTGACAACCATATGTCAGGAGTGCTCTGATGGTGTTTCCTGCTTGGCAGGGGGTTGGACTCG
Source organism: Podarcis vaucheri (assembly GCF_965113315.1). Taxonomy (NCBI): domain Eukaryota; kingdom Metazoa; phylum Chordata; class Lepidosauria; order Squamata; family Lacertidae; genus Podarcis; species Podarcis vaucheri. Next base: position 140,987,166 of record NC_138759.1, read on the forward strand.
ATGGCCCTTGTGGTCTCTTCCAGCTCTATGATTCTATGATTCTATGACTCATTGGGCAGGGTTTTTTGAAAACAACAACATTATATTTGACGATGAGTGAGACTGAAATGGGAATAGCAAAATATAATGAAGTGAGAAGTGCAGCAGACCATAATCAGCTGGCAGTTCAGCAAACTGACAACCAAAGTGGGACAGCATCCCTACTCTGGATACAAATCCAGCATCTTCCATTTTAGCAGCTCTCATGGGAGCAAGAAGGTGCATGTCTTTGCATACCCTCTGGCTGCAGAGGGATGGTGACCATTTTACAAGTCCTTAGCAACCCTAATCTTGGTGAGTTGGGACTTCCGTCTGCATGCGAAGACAGGCTCCAGTGGATTGGGTCCAATGGTCCAGAAGGCAGTTTCTGCACATGCTGCAGAGGGAAGTGAGAGTCCACTTGGGAAAGTAGCCCATTTAGGAGAAGGAAAACTTTAATCCTAACCCCCTGCTGCTTTGTGGGATATCTTCAGGAGAAGAAAATGCTAAGGAGTAAACCCTACACAGATGTGGAACAGAGTCCCTAAGGCAGCTGGATGGCACCTTGTATGCCTCCTTCCAGCAATTACTGCAGCCAAGATGGTGCCAAACGTATTGCTCTGCTTTCCTTTGGATCACATCTGTGGGGCTGAGAATGGGGGTCATGTTGTCGGGGCAGCGTAGGACCTCCACACACACTGCCCAGACTTGTGTCCTGGGGAAGTCATTTTGGTGTTGCTCACGCAACGGTTTGACCTCACCCCTGGAGGCACACTCCATTGTTTCTTGAGACAGACAGAAGCCAACAAAGTATTCTAAAGCTTTGAAAACACCAGAGTTAAGCAATATAATCCTAATGTGCAGGATTGATAAGAATGATCATGGTACAAAGCCTCCAGTCTTCCATAGGAAAAACCGAAAAGCCCTAAAACTCAGAGCAATTTGCTCGAGGTGAAGCCTGGCCATTCTGAGGGCTTAAGGCAAAGTTAACCAAAGTGACTGCAAGGTTTATTTGCCATGGAAAGAAATAAGAGTGCAGGAGGCACCCAGGAGATGTTGCTGCTGCTTCACTACCAATTTTCAACTTAGTTACTTCCTCATGTTTATTTTAGCCTTCTGTTTGCAGAACAAACTAGAGTTCTCTTTATCTTCAGAGCCATAGAAGCTACTGACTCTTCCATCTAGAAAAAAATTCCATTGAGGAGTCACTAACCTTTTTTATTTTTGCTTGGGAGGAGCCCCACCTTTAGCAGGACAGCAGCAGCCTTACTGCTCCTGAATGTTGTGAATCTCAATGCTTAATCAAGTAGCAGGGCTGAAGTTGCCATGTGCAAATAAATCTCAAAAACTAGTTCTTTAGAAAACGGATGTGCTATTATTATTACAATAATGTATTAAATCCTGCCCTCCCCCCCCAACTGACAACCCCTGTTAAAGATTCTGAAAGGAAATTTGGGTTGTTTCCACATGTCAAGCTTAAAAGTGGCACTGTTAGGGAAGTACACTTGAGTTTTCTTCCAAATTACAGCCTGCAGTTAACAGCATTGATGCAGAGCAGAAACTGCCCTGGACTTCCAAGTACAAAGATGCACATTGTAATTTCATAGAATCATAGAATCATAGAATCATAGAGTTGGAAGAGACCACAAGGGCCATCGAGTCCAACCCCCTGCCAAGCAGGAAACACCATCAGAGCACTCCTGACATATGGTTGTCAAGCCTCTGCTTAAAGACCTCCAAAGTAGGAGACTTCACCACACTCCTTGGCAGCAAATTCCACTGTCGAACAGCTCTCACTGTCAGGAAGTTCTTCCTAATGTTTAGGTGGAATCTTCTTTCTTGTAGTTTGGATCCATTGCTCCGTGTCCGCTTCTCCGGAGCAGCAGAAAACAACCTTTCTCCCTCCTCCATGTGACATCCTTTTATATATTTGAACATGGCTATCATATCACCCCTTAACCTCCTCTTCTCCAGGCTAAACATGCCCAGCTCCCTTAGCCGTCCCTCATAAGGCATCGTTTCCAGGCCTTTGACCATTTTGGTTGCCCTCCTCTGGACACGTTCCAGTTTGTCAGTGTCCTTCTTGAATTGTGGTGCCCAGAACTGGACACAGTACTCCAGGTGTGGTCTGACCAGAGCAGAATACAGTGGCACTATTACTTCCCTTGATCTAGATGCTATACTCCTATTGATGCAGCCCAGAATTGCATTGGCTTTTTTAGCTGCCGCGTCACACTGTTGGCTCATGTCAAGTTTGTGGTCAACCAAGACTCCTAGATCCTTTTCACATGTACTGCTCTCAAGCCAGGTGTCACCCATCTTGTATTTGTGCCTCTCATTTTTTTTGCCCAAGTGCAATACTTTACATTTCTCCCTGTTAAAATTCATCTTGTTTATTTTTGCCCAGTTCTCTAATCTGTCAAGGTCGTTTTGAAGTGTGATCCTGTCCTCTGGGGTGTTAGCCACCCCTCCCAGTTTGGTGTCATCTGCAAATTTGATCAGGATGCCCTTGAGTCCATCATCCAAGTCGTTGATAAAGATGTTGAATAAGACCGGGCCCAAGACAGAACCCTGTGGCACCCCACTAGTCACTCTTCTCCAGGATGAAGAGGAACCATTGATGAGCACCCTTTGGGTTCGGTCAGTCAGCCAGTTACAAATCCACTGAGTGGTAGCATAGTCAAGACCGCATTTTACCAGCTTCTTTACAAGAATATCATGGGGCACCTTGTCAAATGCCTTGCTGAAATCAAGGTAGGCTACATCCACTGCGTTCCCTTCATCTACCAGGCTTGTAATTCTGTCAAAAAACGAGATCAGGTTAGTCTGACATGACTTATTTTTCAGAAATCCATGCTGACTATTGGTGATCACAGCATTCCTTTCTAGGTGCTCACAGACTGTTTGCCTAATGATCTGCTCCAGAATCTTCCCTGCTATTGATGTCAGACTGACTGGGCGGTAATTATTTGGGTCCTCTCTTTTCCCCTTTTTGAAAATAGGGACAACATTTGCCCTCCTCCAGTCTGCCGGGACTTCGCCTGTTCTCCAGGAATTCTCAAAGATGACTGCCAGTGGTTCTGAGATCACATCTGCCAGTTCTTTTAATACTCTTGGATGCAGTTCATCTGGCCCTGGAGACTTGAATACATCTAAACTAGCCAAATATTCTTGTACTATCTCCTTAGTTATTCTGGGCTGTGTTTCCTTTGCTGAATCATTTGCTCCAAATTCTTCAGGTCGGGCATTGTTTTCTTTATCGGAGAAGACTGAGGCAAAGAAGGCATTGAGTAGTTCAGCCCTTTCTGTGTCCCCTGTTTGCATTTCACCATCTTCTCCTCTGAGTGACCCCACAGTTTCTTTGTTCTTCCTTTTGCTACGAACATACCCATAAAAGCCTTTTTTGTTGCTTTTAACCTCTCTAGCAAGCCTGAGTTCATTCTGTGCTTTAGCTTTTCTGACTTTGTGTCTACATGTGCTGGCTTTTTGTTTGAATTCCTCTTTGGTGGTTTCCCCCCTTTTCCATTTTTTGTACACATCCTTTTTTAATCTTAATTCAGTTAAAAGTTCTTTAGATAGCCACCCTGGCTTCTTTAGGCACCTTCCATGTTTCCGTCTCATTGGTATTGCCTGACGTTGTGCTTTTAGTATCTCCCTCTTAACAAACTCCCAGCCATCATGAACTCCCTTTCCTTTTAGTATTGTTGTCCATGGGATCTCACCCAGCACTTCCCTAAGTTTTATGAAGTCGGCTTTCTTAAAGTCAAGAAATTGAGTCCTAGTATGCTTGGCTGCTCCTTTCCGCTGTATAGTAAACTTCAGAAGAGCATGATCACTCGCGCCTAATGATCCTTCCACTTCTACCCCACTAACCAGGTCATCAACATTGGTTAGGACCAGATCTAAAATGGCTGTTCCTCTTGTTGCTTCTCCCACTTTCTGGACAATGAAGTTGTCTGCAAGGCCAGTGAGGAATCTGTTTGACCTTATGCTCTTGGCTGAGTTTGACGTCCAACAAATATCCGGGTAATTGAAGTCCCCCATTACTACTATCTCCCTTCCTTTTGCATGCTTGGCCATCTGTTCCAGGAAGGCATCATCTATGTCCTCCGTTTGGCTTGGGGATCTATAGTAAACTCCCACAATGAGGTCTCTGTTATTCTTCTCTCCCTCAATTTTGACCCAAATGCTCTCACTTTGGCTTTGAGGATCTAAATCTTGGATCTCTTCACAGGTATACACATCCCTGACATATAACGCCACTCCTCCTCCTTTCTTGTCTGGTCTGTTTCTCTGAAATAGATTGTATCCCCCCATTATTACATTCCAATCGTGGGACTTATCCCACCAGGTTTCAGTGATGCCTATTATGTCATATTTAGTTTGCTGTACCAAGAGCTCAAGCTCATCTTGTTTATTTCCCATGCTTTGCGCATTAGTGTACAGACATTGAAGTCCATTAATCATTCCCCCGTGTCTCTTATTTAAGGATTTTTTCCTCCCACCACTAGGTCCGTGTGCTGTTTTCTCCATTTGGTCTATGACATTTGGATGATCATCTTCATTAATTGATAGGCTCCTACCTTCAGGAGCACTGTCTCCCTCCCCCACATTAGTCAGTTTAAAGCCCTCCTGATGAGGTTTCTGAGATTTTTGGCAAAAACATTTCTCCCAACCGTTGTGAGGTGCAGCCCATCACTTGCCAGAAGTCCATCTTCAAGAAACTGCAGTCCGTGATCTAAGAATCCAAACCGTTCCTGTTTACACCATTTGCGAAGCCAGCTGTTCACTTCCACTATTTTCCCCTCTCTCCCTGGGCCACGTCGTTCAACTGGGAGGACAGACGAGATGACAATTTGTGCATTTAGTTGCTTCAATTTCCTGCCGAGAGCCTCGTAGTCTCTTTTGATCTTCTGGAGGCTATTGCTTGCAGTGTCATTGGTTCCCACATGAACCAAGAGGAAGGGGTATTTGTCAGTGGGTTTTATGATTCCTTGCAGTCGTTCAGTTACATCTTGGATCTTAGCCCCGGGGAGACAGCACACTTCCCGAGACATCTTGTCAGGCCCACAGATCACTGCTTCTGTTCCCCTCAGTAGGGAATCCCCTATCACCACTACACGCCTCCTCTTGGGTTTGGTCGGGGTTCTTCCGTGAGCTGTCCGTTCCAAGGTCGCCTGCACATTCCCTGAGGACTGACTTCAGAGATAGTCCAGAAGATGTCAGGAGTGCATTGTGGAGATTTACTTTGAAAAGACCTGACTCTGTAAATAACTGCACATAGAAGCAGGTTTTATGGTTGTGGCTAACATCATGTGAGCACAGCTTCAAAAACCACCCGTAGGAGAGCACTGGATGGGGAGTAAGTGGAAATGTGAACATACCCTTGGTATGGAAACGGAGCACATTCTATTTTTACACATTTGGTGTACATACTGTCCCTGACACTGCCTGTCACTTAAGTGCTTAATAAACACATACACCTAAGGTGCCTAGTTCCCCTCACCTCCATTTTTCCAACTGCACATTATTAGCTTTCTTGCTGCACAGTTTTGTGGCCAACCTCACACTAAAAAAAAATACCCTGGAGATTGATAGCCATTTTTGTGCCCCTGCCCATGTGATGAGTGCTCTGATGTGAGATTTGAAGCCATGTATGGTCAGAGTATAAAGCACGAAACTGTTGCTCGTTGCAACAGGTGCCATTTCCCTGCCTTCATCTCTGTGTATCCTCTGGGGCTGGAGAAAGAGAGACCACTACTTTGCCTCTTTGCATCAGATATGAGAAATTCTAAGAAAAACGGTATTCCAAGAACTCTGTTCCAGCCCTCGATCCATTAGATTACTGCTGATAGAACAAAAAGCCTTGGCTTTATGTCTTGGTATGAGGAACCTTTCACAGGGGATGTTGAAATTAAAATCCAATTAAAAATCCACATTGTAAAGCTACACTTTACAACCTTACTGATTAATCTTCCAATTAATCCCATTAATACATTCAGACTTTTTCATAGGTTTCCATAGGTATTGAGGAATCAACTGTGAGGCTCTTTTGTATGATATTCATAGAGAAACGTTGCTCTTTATCACATTGGCAGAAGTACTTGATTCATTGATCTTTTTGACCCCAAAGTATTTGTGGCACTTTGATAATGTCGGAGCTCTAAGTGGGATCCTGCATGACCATTGGGACAAGCTGGTATCCGAAATATCCTTTTGTGTGCTGAAGTGCTTTTTTGGTGGATATTTTTCAGTCCTGTGGATGTGGAGAGTGGAGAAGAGCCTTGGAGAGAGAAGGCCAGTCTTGTCCACACCTACCTGGCTGCTCAGCTCTGCTTGTTGGGTGACAGTGATCCCTACAGTCTGGATGGAGGCTATAGTGAGGCTGGCACTAATCAAGGCCAGTCTTCTTCACCCCCAGCTACTCCTTCCTCCCTTTCAGTATTTCTGAACAACTCTTATCAGCGCCAGCCAGCAGGGCAAATGGTTGGGGATGATGGGAGTTTCAGGGCTCTTCCACATTTCCATTTCTCCTGCTGCTCTCCCCTGGGAAAACCTGCTGTTTACTGCGGAATTGCAACGAACGCTGTCAGGGCTGCCTCAGGTCTCAGCTCACAAAAGACCAATGCCAAGCTCTTCTTATATACAAGGATGTTTATTGCAGTTCATTACTGGTTCCACAACCGAGGCGTGCAGCCCCGCGTCTCTTTCTCCTAGACATTAGTAGTCCCCTCTGAATCGGTCCCTCCCCTACACCAGTTTAATAAGCTAATGCTGCCCCACCTTTTTCTCTCTTTCCTTTTCCGCAGGGTCTTTCTGCCCGTCGGGGTTCCTTCCCTCCTGCTTTCTCCTGAAGCGGAGTCTCCAGACTGCTCCTGCCCCCTCCTGCGGGCTTTGGGTCCTGGCCCCTCCTCCTCCGGACTCCCTGTTCTCCCGCGCGCCTCCTCATTTGAACTTGGCGCGCGCGCCCAACTTCTGGCCTTCCTTTTGACAGTTATGCTACTCCCCTCACTGCTTTCATCCCCTTCCGGGAGAACGGCTTGCTCTGATCCCTCCCCTTTCTCTGCCGCCGGAGCTGCTCCCTCTGACACACTGGAACCTCCCCCTCCCTCGCTGCGCTCTGGTGGGGAGGCTGGCCCTGATTCCCAGCTGCCGCTTTGGGGTCCCCTGCTGGCCCCCCGCTCCTGACACTTTCCCCCCGGGGCTCCCCTTGCCCTTACCACAGGCGCCCCTTTCTGGGAATCCTCTGATTCGCTGGAGAGACTCATGGAATCCCCTGCGTCATTGCTATCCTCTTCCTCGCTCTCCTGGGATTCCTCTCCATCGCTCTCCATTTCCTGCCTTCCCTGTGCCTCTGTCCCTGTACCCCTGACATCCATCCCCCCTCGAAGCCCCCCCTCCCCCCTCCCGCTGCTCGGGTGCAGGTTCCGGAAGCTCCTCAGTCGCTGGGGTAGATCTTGGATACAGTTCGTCGACGTCAATCGTCTCTGCTTCCAGCTCATTGCACGTGTGCTCGAAACCAAGGTCCTCTCCTAACACGTCCATGTCCTCCCCTCCCCCTGTCTCTTCGGACGTTGCTGTTTGCCAGGGCCCCCTCAGCAATCTCCTGCGCCACTCATCCTCTGGTTGGTCGTCCCACCAGTAAGAGCGATCCGTGTCCACCCCCGAGCATGATCCCCTTGGAGGACTCGATTCTGGCGTGGTCTCCTCTGCTGAGGAGAACCCCCGGAAGGTGCTGCCTGAAAGTGTAGGCGTAAAAAGCCAGTTGTCGAAAAATTCCGCTGGCATGGGCCTGTGTGGGAAGAGTGCATGGAACTCGTCCTTAAGAAGGGGCTCCTCCAGAGCATAGCTCGGCACCCAACTGTTGGCACTGGCCGGGGTACCCTCTCTGGCGAGGAGGTATTCTACTCCCTCCTCCCCCCATCTCGAGTCCAGAATTTCTGTGACCTCGTTGAGTGTCTCGGCCTTTGGTGACTTCCCCCCCCTTGGGGACTCCCTGCGTGGGTCCGGTGCCGTCCCTGGCTCCTGAAACCTGTGTGGGGCTTTGTAGGGCGTAAGCACCGACCTATGAAAGACCGGGTGCATTTGGGAACCTTCTGGGAGGGTCAACCGATAAGCTACGGGGTTGATCTTGGCCTCAACTTGGTATGGCCCCAGCTGTCTGTGTCCTAGCTTCTTCTTGGCTAACGACTTGGTAGGCGCCGCCTGGGCTGCCAACCATATCCAGTCCCCCACCTGTATGTCTTCCCCTGCCCTCCTGTGCCTGTCTGCCTGCACCTTGTATGCGTGTTTAGCCAGCTCTAAGTGCCGTCGGAGCTCCTCGTGGACCTCCTTCAATTCTGCGGCCAAATGCTCCGCTCCCTGCGTCGCTCCCTGCACCGTCGTCTCCACTCCCGGAAAGGTTCTGGGATGCCGCCCATTGTTGGCAAAGAACGGCGTCACCCCCGTGGATGCGTGCTTCGTGTTGTTGTAGGCAAACTCGGCCATCGGCAAGTAGTCCACCCAAGTCGCAGGCTTCTGATTGGCGTAACAGCGCAGGTACTGCTGCATGATGGCATTGACCCTTTCCGCTTGGCCGTTGGTCTGCGGGTGTCTCGCCGACGCTAAGTTGATCTTGACGTTCAGGATACCCAGGAACTTCTGCCAAAAACTGGAAACGAACTGGCGACCGCGGTCGGACAGGATGGATCGCGGCAAGCCGTGCACCCTGAACACGTGGTCTATGAACAGTTTGGCGGTCTGCTCCGCAGTCGCCACCTTCGCGCAAGGAATGAAATGCGCCATCTTAGTGAACAGGTCTACAACCACAAGCACCGCCGTCTTGCCTCGCGAACTGGGCAGATCAGTGACAAAGTCCAGCGCCACCCTCTCCCACGGTTGCAGTGGTGTCTCCAACGGTTCCAGCAGTCCCGGCTGGTTTCTGGTGCACTGGCTTGGACCTTTGGCAAGTGTCACACCTGGCGACGTAGTCCGCGACCTCCCCTCGCATCTGGGGCCACCAAAAGTCTCTGGCCACTAATTTCGCCGTCTTTTCCTTGCCGAAGTGGCCAGCGCTGGGTGCGTCGTGCAACTGCTGCAGAACCTTCGCGCGGAGATCGTCTCCCGGAACGTAGAGAGCACCTTTACGGGTTAGCAGGCCGTCGCGTATCTGGAACTCGTCGTCCCTCGCTGTGCCTCTCCGCACCTCTTCCATCTTGGACTGTGCGAACGGATCCGTCTGCAGCGCGCGACGCACCGCCTCCAGGTCCACGGCGGCTGAAGTGCACGCCCATGCCTGCGGTGCAAAAATGTGCTTGGCTGCCACAGGTGCCGCTTCCTCGAGATACTGCGGTTTCCTGGAGAGCGCATCTGCTATGACATTGTTGTCGCCTGGGATGTACTCAATCCTGAAATCGAAGTCCGCAAAGAACTCTGCTCAGCGTATGTGCCTCTGGCTCTGTAGCTTCGCCGTGCGCCAGTACTCTAGGTTCTTGTGGTCCGTGCGGACCTGCACGGTGTGCTTGGCTCCGATGAGGAAGTGCCTCCACGCCTTGAAAGCCGCGTGGATGGCCAGCAACTCCCTGTCCCAGATGGTGTAGTTCTGTTCCGACTTGCTGAGCTTCCGGGAGTAGAAAGCGCAGGGCCTCCAGTTCCCCTGCGGCTCTTCCTGTAAAAGGACGACCCCCACCGCTCTGTCAGATGCGTCAGTCTCAACTCTCTTTTTTTTATAAAAATTTTTATTGGTTTTACAGATTTTTTAGGACAATACAAACATATAAAAAGACATACAAACACGTATAGTTTCATAACCTTTTTTCATAAACCGTGTTTCTCCGACTTCCCCGTACCTCCCCTTTCTGCATCCCAATGTCCAAAAAGTTTTTAGCAACTCTAAATACATCTGTCAGTCCTCTGTCCTCTTACTCTTTTCTTCATCTAATCTTATTTCGCTGTAACCCTTTCTTACTCAAACCTCGACATTCTAACATTCAGCAAGTTTATAATAGTCCTTAAGGTAAGTCTTAAATTTCTTCCATTCTTCTTCCGCCGTCTCCTTTCCCCGATCGCGGATTCTGCCAGTCATCTCAGCTAGTGTCATATAGTCCATCACTTTCATCTGCCATTCTTCCAAGGTGGGTAGATCTTGTGTCTTCCAATATTTTGCGATGAGTATTCTTGCTGCTGTTGTAGCATACATAAAGAAAGTTCTGTCTCTCTTTGACACCACTTGGCCGACAATGCCCAAGAGAAAGGCCTCTGGTTTTTTAAGAAAAGTACATTTAAGTACCTTTTTCATTTCATTATATATCATTTCCCAGAAAGCCTTAATCTTCGGGCATGTCCACCAAAGGTGATAGAAAGTACCTTCAGTTTCTTTACATTTCCAACACTTATTATCAGGCAAATGATAAATTTTTGCTAGCTTGACTGGGGTCATGTACCACCTGTAAACCATTTTCATAATATTTTCCTTTAAGGCATTACATGCCGTAAATTTAATACTGGTGTTCCACAACCATTCCCAGTCAGCAGACATGATGTTATGACCAATATCCTGTGCCCACTTAATCATAGCCGATTTAACTATTTCATCTTGTGTATTCCATTTCAACAGCAAATTATACATTCTTGACAAGTTCTTAAAATTGGGTTCTAACAGTTCAGTTTCTAATTTTGATTTTTCCACCTGGAAGCCAATTTTCCTGTCCTGTTTAAAGATCTCCATTATTTGGAAATACTTTAGGTTTCATTTTCTCATAGCTTTGTAATTTCAATTTATCTCCCTCCTGTTCCAAGATTTCCCAATACTTCGGCCATCCGACCTCCATATTGAGTTTCTTCACTGCCTTAGCCTCCACGGGTGAGATCCATCTAGGGGTTTTGTTTTCCAACAGATCTTTATATCTTATCCAGACATTGAACAATGCTTTTCTAACAATATGGTTTTTAAAGGCCCTATGCACCTTAATTTTATCATACCATAGATATGCATGCCAACCAAATGCGTTATTAAAACCTTCCAAATCCAAAATGTCTGTGTTCTCGAGGAGCATCCACTCTTTCAGCCAGCAAAATGCTGCTGCTTCATAGTACAATTTTAAGTCCGGCAGGGCAAATCCCCCTCTTTCTTTAGCATCTGTCAGTATTTTAAATTTAATTCTGGGCTTTTTGCCCTGCCAGACAAACTTCGAAATATCTTTCTGCCACCTCTTGAAACAGTCCATCTTGTCGAGAATCTGCAAAGTTTGGAACAAAAATAACATTCTAGGCAATACATTCATCTTTATCACTGCAATTCGGCCTAACATTGACAATTTCAAATTTGACCATATTTCTAGATCTTTTTTAATTTCTAACCAACATTTTTCATAGTTGTCCTTATACAAGTTCAGATTTTTTGATGTCAAATAAACCCCTAGATATTTCACCTTCTTAACCAATGTCAGTCCTGTCTCTTCTTGAAATTTCTCCTTCTCCATGGCTGTTAAGTTTTTTTCTAAGACTTTCGTTTTTTGTTTGTTCAATTTAAATCCAGCTACCTGGCCGAATTGCTGGATTATCTCCAACACCCTTTTCGTGCTAGTGTCAGGCTCTTGTAAGGTCAATACTAAGTCATCTGCAAATGCCCTTAACTTATAGTGTTTATCTCTGACCTGTACACCTTTAACCTGCTGGTCATTTCTAATCATGTTCAGCAACACCTCCAGAACTGAAATAAAAAGCAGTGGGGAAATAGGGCATCCCTGTCGTGTTCCTTTTTCTATCCTGAGTTCCTCAGTTACCACATTATTTACAATTAACTTAGCTTTTTGTTCAGAGTATATCGCACCCAGACCATTCTCAAATCCTTGGCCTACCCCCATCCCGTGAAGATTCTTTTTCATAAAACTCCAAGAAATGTTATCAAAGGCTTTCTCCGCATCCACAAAAATCAGCACTGCTTTAGTGTTAATTTTCACCTCTAGCAATTCCAAAATGTCTATTATATTCCTTACATTGTCTGATAGGTGCCTTTTTGGGAGAAAGCCTGCTTGGTCCTTATGAATCTTCTCCATCAACACTCTTTTAAACCTTTTTGCCAAAATGTCTGCAAAAATTTTGTAATCCACATTAAGTAATGATATTGGGCGGTAGTTCTTGAGTTGAGTCTTTTCAGTTTCTGTCTTTGGTATGAGTGAAATATACGCTTCTTTCCACGATTCTGGTGCCCTTTTCCCCTCTAAGATCTCATTACAGACTTCCTTTAACGGATGAACCAGCCACTCCTTCAGAGATTTGTAATATCTGGAAGTCAATCCATCTGGCCCTGGAGATTTGCCCAGTTGCATGTCTTGAATGGCACCCTCTATCTCTTGTTCTGTTATTCTCTGGTTTAGATCCACCTTGCTTTGATGAGAGATCTTTTGTAATCCATATTTATTAAGGAATCTGTCTATATCCTCTTGATTTTGTGGTCCTTGAGAATAAAGTTTTTTAAAATAACTCAAAAAACAGTTTCTGATCTCGTTAGGTTTAGATATGTTCTTTCCATCCACTTCTAGGTTTGTATTTAATTTCTGTCTTTTCTTCAATTGCCATGCCAGAAGTTTGCCGCATTTATCTGCCGATTCAAATGTCTTTTGTTTCATTTGTGTCAGGGGTTCAGGAGCAGAGGCGAGGGCAAGGGAGGAAACAGAGAGCGAGGGGGAGGAGGCAGAAGAAAAGATGAGTGATGACGACGACCCGAGATCTCCGAGTCTTTCCAGTGAATCAGAAGATTCACAGGAAGGAGCGCCAGTGGCCAGAGCAAGGGGGGAGCTTAGGGGGACACCCCAGGAAGAAGGGTCCAGAGGGGGCTCAGAGAGCAGCAGTTGGAAATCGGGGCCAGCATCACCAACAGAACGTAGTGGAGAGGAAGGGCGCCAGGTACCGAGCTCTGGCAGCTCGCAGCAGGAGGGAGGGCATGAGTCAGGAGTGGCCACACCTCCATCGGGGAGCGAGGAAACGGTCAGGCGGCAAGTGGAAGGTTGGGCGCGCGCGCCAAGTTCAAATACACAGGAAGGTGGAGCAGTAAGCAGCCCGGAAAGGGAGCCAGGCCCTAAAGCCCGACGCAAGGAGACAGAAGGGTCCGGGGGGTCAGCGTCAGAAGCGTCCAGAAAGGAAGAGACCACGGGGGGCAGAGGGACCCAGAGAAGAACGGTCAGGCGGAAAAGGTGGAGTAAGGCTAGGGTACTTAGCTGGTGTACAGGGGGCGGAGACTCAGACGGAGCTTCGCCGGTCTAACCCATAAGACGTAGAGTTGCACGCAGCAGCTTGAGAATGGAAACTGTAATTCAATAAAGACTTTTACTAAGTAACCGCTGGCTAGCGTGATCCTCTGTGAGCTAGGATCTTGAAGCAGCTCTGACAATTTGTTTTATCTTCCATTCAATCTCTTGTGCCTGTTGTGTTTTCTGCAGATTGACATTTGTTCCAGTTTAGTGCTAAACAGCAGGTTTTCCTGGGACAAATGAAACGCAGCTTGGACTCATACCTGGAAAGCACGGATGTAAGGGTTCCAAGGGGTTGCTTGAGAGCAAGCAGGCAAATGCCTCCCTGCTCGGCTGTGAAGCCTTGCTTTTGATGCCAAAATAAACTTATCTGTCCAGAGCACCACTCTCCCGTGGCTGGCTCATTCACTGGCAGAATCCATGAGTGGCCGGTCCTTAAACCTTCCCCAGGAAAGTAGTTTCTTGACACCCAGTCTGCGCCTCCCCTCTCGGCGTGAAGAAGGGCATGGGTAATGGAGGACCTCTCTCCTCCCCGCTTTGCTCAGGCAAGGTGTCCTGGCACTGCCTCGCCTCCTCCGAGCCCAGAAACTCCTCTCCACTGGAGGCGTGGTTACCCTCCTCTGCTGAGGAGGAGCTGCTTCCCACGATCTTTGGGGGCTCTCTGTAATCCATCCGGCTTTCCCCCTCTCCCCCCTGAGCCGATGGCAGTTCCCTGACAACGAGGCAAGCAGAAAACTTATCGGCTCATGACAAGTGGCAGTGTGGCTAAGTCAGAAACCTGCAAAGAGTACTAGTTTGAGGCCGTATTGGCTTGTGTGGGTTTGTTACTGGTTTGGAGGGGAAGATTATTGGTCCAGATTAGCTCCCTGTATTTGTTCCATTGTTGGCTAATTTATGGATTTGTTTGTATAATTGTTTTAATGTTAACCAGGTACATATTTAAAATTATTACTGAATAAACAACTTTTGATTTTGCAAGCTTCAAATCAGGCATAACACAGATATCTAGATGGTGTGGCACTCCCTACCAAACAGAAGCTGCACAGACACCAGTTTGAAACAGCCCCAGCCCCTCCTGATTTAGGTGTGTCAGATAAAGAGAGCTAGATGTCATTAGCACATCCTGGTGACATCCCAACACTCTCAGGGGAAATTGTACAGAAACGGAGACAAGGCCACAGCCTTCAGACCAGCTCTTAAAGGGACCGCCAATTCTGAAGTAGACTCCTAATCCCATCTGGGTCATAACTCGCCCAGATCAAATCACGAGAGCCCACTTTGGAATCAGAGCTTGGTGAATAGACACCTGTTATGTACTGAGTTGAATAGGATCCAAACTGAAGCAGTCTGATTAGTCCTAGAACAATGCAACAGTATGATTGGTTGGCAGGAACCACCCAATCCTGCTCCAGATAGAAGTGAATCCACAACCTGATTGGCTTACAGTAGAATTCCGGAATTAGCCAATCATGTGCAGCCCATTGTGTAAGTAATGTATATAAAGCAGATACTGTGAGGGGACTTTCATTCATTCCTCCTCACCACTATGAGCTGAATAAAGAGCATGAAATCACTTTGCGACTCTGAGTATATTTCACTGGCGACGAAGGTGGGATCCCGCTGAGCTGACCACCACACACAGCACCGCACCACCGCCACCTGCCGCACCGCTGCCTCGCACCGTGTATCCAGGCTTCAGCTCCGGGACACAAGGAACTCAGAATGGCAGCCAACAGCAGCTTCTCGCCATTCAACCCAGCATCTGGAGACTGGGAAGCGTACGTGTCAGAGCTGCTACCAGGTCCCAGCTCACATAGGACCACGCCACACAGCGTCCACTTTAAAAGAGTCTTTATTGAGTTACAGGTTTCATTTCCGAACTGCAGCGTGCAGCTCTACACCTTCTGCTCTAGGTCGGCGAAGACCCGTCTGAGTCCCCGCCTCTTGCACACCAGCTTAATACCCTAGCCTTGCTCCACCTCCTTCGCCTCTCCCTACGTCTCTGGGTCCTTCTGCCCCCCTGGGCCTCCTCCCTTCTACTCTCCTCTGACGCTGACCCCCCTGATCCTTCTGCCTCCTTGCGGCGGGCTTTAGGACCTGGCTCACTCTCCGGGCTGCTTACTGCTCCAGCTTCCGCTGCATTTGAACTTGGCGCGCGCGCCCAACTCTCTACTTTCCTCTTAACCGTTGCCTCGCTCTCTGAGGAGGGCGTGACCACCCCTGACTCGTGCCCTCCCTCCTGCTGACAGCCTCCGGAACCCGATGCCTGGCTACCTTCCTCCCTGCTGCTCTCAGTCTTGAGCGTGGGTCCCGACTTCCAGCTGCTGCCGCCCTCAGTTATGAGCGTGGGTCCCGACTTCCAGCTGCTGCTCTCTGAATCTCCTCTGTTCCCTTCCTCCTGGGGTGTCCCCCCGGATCCCCCCCTTGCTCTGCTCACTGGGGCTCCCTTTTGGGAGTCCTCTGACTCACTGCTTAGGCTTGGAGATCTCGGGTCGTCATCATCACTCATTCTCCCTTCTGCTTCCTCCCCCTCGCTCTCTGTTTCCACCCTTCTCTGCGTCTCTGCTTCTGAACCCCTGACATCCATCCCCCCCTCGAAGCCCCCCCTTCCCCCCTCCCCGCTGTCAGGTGTGGGTGCTGGGCGCTCCATCATCATGGGAGGGAATGCTGGATACAGGTCGCTCCCCGGGGGTGGCCGCCAACTGAAGACCTCCGAGTCTTCCCCCTCGCGGTCGTCGACGTGGACTTGTTGCTCTTCCATCTCTGTACCGCCGTGCTCGAACCCGAGGTCCTCCCCGAACACGTCCATGTCAGTCTCTGCGTCGGTCGCTCGACCTGGCATCTCCAGCCACTTCCTGCGCCATCGCTCCTCTGGTCGATCGTCCCACCAATACGAGTTGCCTGATGCCGAACCTGCCGGTGAACCTTCTGGGGAACGGGTGCTCCGTGCGGGTTCCCCTTCTGAGTCGAATCCATGGAACGTGCTGGAAGAAAGTGTGGGTGTGAACAACCAGTCGTCGAAGAAGCTCGCTGGCATGGGTTTGTGTGGGAAGAGGGCATGAAACTCGTCCTTGAGCAGGGGTTCCTCCAAGGCGTAGTCTGGTACCCAGCTATTGGCGCTGGCCCGGGTGCCCTCTCTGGCTAAGAGGTATTCGACTCCCTCTTCCCCCCATCTGGAGTCCAAAATCTCCGTGACCTCGTTGATGTGGTCCTGGTGCTTCACCTCCCGCGTCTCCGTCCGTTCCCGGAGCGGACTTGGCGCCGTCCCTGGCTCCTGGAACCTGTGAGGTGCCTTGTAGGGAGTGAGCACCGACCTGTGGAACACCGGATGCATTCTGGAACCCTCCGGCAGCGCCAGTCGGAAAGCTACCGGGTTGATCTGCGCTTCGACTTGGTACGGACCGATCTGCTTGTGCCCCAACTTCTTCTTGGCAAGCGACCTGGTCGGCACTGCGTGGGCTGCCAACCAGACCCAGTCTCCCACTTGGATCACTTCGCCAACCCGCCTGTGCTTGTCAGCTTGCACCTTGTAGGCGTGCTTAGCTAGCTCCAGCTGCCGTCTGAGTTGATCGTGGACCGCCTGCAGCTCTGACGCGAACGCGTCCGCCGTCTGTGGTTCTCCTTCCCCCACTCTCTCCAGTCCCGGGAAGGTTCTGGGATTCCTCCCATTGTTGGCAAAGAACGGCGTCACTCCTGTGGACACGTGCTTCGTGTTGTTGTAAGCGAACTCGGCTAGCGGCAGGTAATCCACCCACGTCGCAGGCTGTTGATTGGCATAGCATCTCAGGTACTGCTGCATGATGGCATTGACCCTCTCTGCTTGCCCGTTGGTCTGCGGGTGTCTTGCTGATGCCAGATTGACCTTGACATTTAGAAAACCCATCAGCTTCTGCCAGAAAGACGAGATGAACTGGCGTCCGCGGTCGGACAGGATAGACCGTGGCAGGCCATGCACTTTGAACACGTGATCTATGAACAGTTTGGCGGTTTGTTCCGCCGTGGCCACCTTCGCACACGGAATGAAATGTGCCATCTTGGTGAACAAGTCCACCACCACTAGCACAGCTGTCTTGCCTCTCGAGCTGGGTAAATCCGTCACAAAGTCCAGGGCCACCCTCTCCCACGGTTCAAACGGTGTTTGCAGCGGTTCTAACAGTCCCGCCGGTGGTCTGTGTACCGGCTTGGCCCTCTGGCAGGTGTCGCACCTCGCGACGTAGTCCGCGACCTCTCCTCTCAGCCTGGGCCACCAGAAGTCTCTCGCGACTAATTCCATCGTTTTCTCAGTGCCAAAGTGACCGGCCGTGGGTGCGTCGTGCAACTGTTGCAGTACCTTGGCGCGAAGGTCGTCTCCTGGTACATAGACAGCCCCTTTGCGTAGGAGCAAGCCGTCCCGCACCTGGAACTCGTCCGTGGTAGCCGTGCCTCTGAGCAGTTCCGCCATCTTGTCTTGCGCGAATGAGTCGTCCCGCAATGCACGTCGCACCGCATCCAGGTCTACTGTAGCTGAGGCACACGCCCACGCCGTCGGTGCGAAGATGTGCATGGCCGCCGCTGGCGTCACCTCTTCTAGGTATTGCGGTTTTCGGGACAGTGCATCCGCCATGATGTTGGTGTCGCCTGGGACGTACTCTATTCGGAAATTGAAGTCAGCAAAGAACTCCGCCCAACGTATCTGCCTCTGGTTCAGGAACTGAGCCGTGCGCCAGTGCTCCAGATTCTTGTGGTCCGTGCAGACCTGCACCGTGTGCTTGGCGCCGATTAGGAAGTGCCTCCACGCCTTGAAAGCTGCATGAATGGCCAGCAACTCCCTGTCCCAGATGGTGTAGTTCTGCTCCGACTTGCTGAGCTTTCTGGAGTAGAACGCTCCCGGCCGCCACACCCCCTGCGGGTCTCGCTGCAGCAGGACAGCTCCCACGGCTCTGTCTGACGCGTCTGTCTCTACCCTCAACGGTTTACTGGGGTCGATATGCAGCAGTTGCTTCTCCGATGCGAAGAGACGCTTGAGCGCTTGAAAGGACTGTTCCGCCTGCTCCGTCCAGATGAATTTCTTTTTTTTGGAGCTGAGCGTGTCCGTAATTGCTGCCGTCTGCATCGCGAACCCCTTGATAAACTTGCGATAGAAGTTGGCGAAGCCGACAAACCGCTGGACCTCCTTCCGGTTGCGCGGGCTTTTCCAATCCAATACCGCACGAACCTTGGTGCTGTCCATGGCTATCCCCTTGTCCGACAACTTGTATCCCAGGAAATCCACCTCCGTCGTGTCGAACTGGCACTTCTCCAGCTTGGCGTACAGTCTATGTTGTTGCAACCTGCTGAGCACCTCCCTCACGTCTCGGTCGTGAGCTTGCTGCGAGTCAGAGAAAATCAGGATGTCATCCAGGAAGCAGACGCATGTCTTGTAGAGGAGTCCCTCCAACACGTGATGCATAAAAGCTTGAAAACAGTGAGAGCCATTTTGTAATCCAAAGGGCATAACTCTGTATTCGTAGGTGCCCAGCGGTGTGAACATGGCCGTCTTCCACTCATCGCCCTCCCGCATGCGGATGAGATTGTACGCCCCTCGCAGGTCCAACTTGGTGAACACGCGTCCCTTGCGCACCGTCGCGAGGAGGTCGTCAATCCTGGGCATGGGGTAATCAGACGGTTTGGTCATCTGGTTCAAAAGGCGGTAGTCCACAACTAGTCTTTTTTGGGGCGTGTCTTTCTTTTTCACGAAGAAAACGGGACTGCCCCCCACTGCCTTGGACTCTCTGATGAAGCCACGCTCCAGATTATGCTCGATGAACTGTTTGAGTTCCTGCATTTCATCTTCAGACATGGAGTATAGCCGCCCCTTCGGCAGCGTCGCCCCCGGTAGGAGGTCAATCTTGCAGTCATATGGCCGGTGAGGGGGTAGCTTGTCCGCCTCCTTCTCGCAGAAGACCTCCAAAAAGCTCGCGTATTTGTGGGGGACCGCTTGCAACGTTCCCAACTGCAGTTGTGATTCCTCCTCCTCTCCCTCCCGTCGGGGCAGGATGCAGTGTTCTGCGCAATAAGAGGAGCCGAAGATCAGTTGTCTCTGGTACCAAGCCAGTGTCGGACTGTGCCTGTCCAGCCAACTCATGCCCAACACAATGGGCGTGTCCGACAGTTGGGTGACATTAAAACTGATGACTTCCCTGTGGTTGCCAAGGCGCATCACCATCGGTGGCGTCTGCTTCACCACCTGCCCCCCTAGCAACTCTCTGCCATCCACTGTGACGACTTGCAGGGGCAGAGTGGCAGGCAATAGCTGTATAGCGTGCTGCTCCACAAAGCTCTGCGCTATAAAGTCTGCGTTGCTTCCAGAATCCACAGAAAGCGGCACTTCGATAGTGACGCCGTCGGGTAGCTGGAGAGATGCTGTGAGCTGCACTACTGGTTTGGGTGGGAGGGGATCCGTGGGTTGCAAGATTGCTGGGGACTGCTTCACAGATGCGTCTGGCTGGGCCCCAGTGCCTCCGTCTCCAGCCAGACATCGTCGTTTCCCTGCTGTGGTTCTCCTTGCTGCGTTGCTGCAGTCACCATTGCTGAGGCTGCAGTGTGCTTGTGGAGCCTCCGGGGACACTCCTTCGCCAAATGGCCTGGATCCTCGCAGATGTAACACTTCCTGTTCCCTCTAGGAGGCTTCGCTTTCCCTGCTGCCGGTGCTAGGGCTCTGGCTGCTGACTGAGCCCTTGCACCTCCAACCTCCATCGGTTCCCCTCCCCCTCCTGGCGGAGGTGTGGATTGCGCACGCGCTGCTTCCCTCGGAACGAAAGAGAAACTTCTCGCTGCTTCGCGCCCTCCACGTCCTTCATCTCTGCACCATGGACGTTCTTCCAGCCTCACCCCCACAGTCAGCGCCCTTTGGACCACCTCCTGCGTGCTTCGGGGCCTCTCCCCCCTTGCAATTTCATCCTTAACCGCTGAACTTAGACCCTCCCAGAAGAGGTCTCTGACAGGGGGCGAATCCCGATCCCATTCTAAAGCACTGACCAGCGCAAAAAATCGGGCGTGATACTGCCGGACGCTCGCCCTCCCTTGTTTTAGTCCATGAATCTCCCGTCTGGCAAGATCCACATCAATAGTAGACAAAAAACACGCATCCATCGCTTTGATAAAGGCATCTGCATTCTGAAGCGCCGGATCTTTATCCCTCCACAAATTGCGCAGCCAGGCTTTGGCATCCCCATGCAAATGGGACAATATGAACCCCACCTTCTCTTCCTCATCTCTAAAGTCTTTTGCCAGCAGTTGCAGTGCGCACATTACGTCTGCTCTAAAATTAGGGTACTGTTGCAAAGTCCCATCGAAGTGAGCCACAAGCCCTCCTGCTCTCCGTGCCAATCCCACGCCCTCCGGTCTGGGTCCCGGTTGCCCTTGCTTAACAAGCATTTCAAACCTGGCGTGTAGGTCTCTGTAGGCGGCTGTAGTCTCCTCCTCCCGTTTCTTGGAAGCCAATACCTCTGAGGACAACTGGGTCACTGCCTCTTGCAGCGCGGAGATCCTCTGTTCTTCCGTCATCTTGCTAACCTTTGTGAGCTCGCTTACAGACACCCCTCTTCCTCCCCTAGCGGCTTCTGCTCCCGCTGCGAGGTTTCAGGTTTCTGAAGCTTTGATGAGACGGGTCTTACTGTCAGAGCTGCTACCAGGTCCCAGCTCACATAGGACCACGCCACACAGCGTCCACTTTAAAAGAGTCTTTATTGAGTTACAGGTTTCATTTCCGAACTGCAGCGTGCAGCTCTACACCTTCTGCTCTAGGTCGGCGAAGACCCGTCTGAGTCCCCGCCTCTTGCACACCAGCTTAATACCCTAGCCTTGCTCCACCTCCTTCGCCTCTCCCTACGTCTCTGGGTCCTTCTGCCCCCCTGGGCCTCCTCCCTTCTACTCTCCTCTGACGCTGACCCCCCTGATCCTTCTGCCTCCTTGCGGCGGGCTTTAGGACCTGGCTCACTCTCCGGGCTGCTTACTGCTCCAGCTTCCGCTGCATTTGAACTTGGCGCGCGCGCCCAACTCTCTACTTTCCTCTTAACCGTTGCCTCGCTCTCTGAGGAGGGCGTGACCACCCCTGACTCGTGCCCTCCCTCCTGCTGACAGCCTCCGGAACCCGATGCCTGGCTACCTTCCTCCCTGCTGCTCTCAGTCTTGAGCGTGGGTCCCGACTTCCAGCTGCTGCCGCCCTCAGTTATGAGCGTGGGTCCCGACTTCCAGCTGCTGCTCTCTGAATCTCCTCTGTTCCCTTCCTCCTGGGGTGTCCCCCCGGATCCCCCCCTTGCTCTGCTCACTGGGGCTCCCTTTTGGGAGTCCTCTGACTCACTGCTTAGGCTTGGAGATCTCGGGTCGTCATCATCACTCATTCTCCCTTCTGCTTCCTCCCCCTCGCTCTCTGTTTCCACCCTTCTCTGCGTCTCTGCTTCTGAACCCCTGACAGTACGCCTCCCGTTTCACCTTCCTCCTAGAAGCCAAAGGGGTCACCAACGAAGAAGATGCCAAGAAGAGGGCGATATTCTTCAGCGTCTGTGGAGAGGAGACGTTTGAAATCGCCCGGGCTCTTCTTGCACCTGAAGACGTCGCTACTGTTCCATACAAAACAATAATGGAACAGCTGAAGGGGCACTTTTCGCCGCAGCCCTCAGTGGTGGCTCGTCGAAATGCCTTCTACGCAAAGAGACAAGCCCCTGGGGAAACCATAACTGGGTTTGTGACCTCTCTCCGCCAAGCCGCCCGGTTCTGCAACTTCTCAGAACTGGAGAACATGCTTCGTGACCGCCTCGTCGGTGGCCTGAAGGATGAGAAGCTGCAACGACGCCTCTACGCTAAGAAGGACCTAACGTTCCAGGTCGCTCTGGAGGAGGCCCTGGCAACGGAAGCTGCCGAGAGGTTGACGCAAGAGGCATGGCCGAGCTTGTCGTCCCAACCAAGGGTCCACCACGAAGACCTCACCAGCGACTCAGGATCCGACAGGGAGGAGGTGCACCGAGTACAGCAGCACACTCAAGCAGCGCACAGACCACAGCTGCCTCGACGAGAAGGAGGAAACTGCGCAAGCTGCGGGGAGAGTCACGAGAGGAGGACCTGCCGTTTCCGCAACGCAGAATGCAGGCAGTGCAGAAAATCGGGACACATTGCCCGGGTGTGTCGGGCTCAGCCCACCCAACAACAGGCATAAAATGACCAACCCAAGAGCCCTAGGTCCCGGGGCCCAACGCACCAAGGCAACTCGACAGAGCTCACGGACTGCCAGGTATACCAGTTGCCCCACCCCAAGGTAGAGAAAATTTATGTAGAGGTACAGATAGAGGGGGCCCCATGCCGCATGGAGCTTGACACGGGTTCAACTCTATCCATAATCTCGGCAAGGACCTTAAGGAAACTGTGTCCTACTGGGGGTCCCAAACTCAGGCCGGCCCCATTCACCCTACGGGACTTCCAGAAACGTAAGGTCCCCACAATGGGCGTGGGGACCTTCAGGGTGCAATACCGAGGGCGGACGTGGCAACTGGACTTGCTTGTGGTCAAGGGCCCCTACATTAGCTTACTGGGATTGGCATGGTTTGGACCACTGGGGCTAGCTGTCACCGGGGTGAACCACACTAGCTTACAAGTGGACGTGGACGCCATATGCAAGGAATTTCCAGGGGTTTCCGATGGGGAATTGGGACAGTATACGGGCCCCCCAATGCACTACAGCTTGACCCCGCAGTACGACCGGTCAGGCTCAAGGCCCGCCGGGTCCCGTTCGCCTTGAAACCCCATATAGACGAGGAATTGGACCGACTCGTGGAGCGAGGAGTACTGGAGCCGGTGCCTAATGCCCCCTGGGAAACCCCAATCGTCACACCTGTCAAGCCTAATGGTTTGGTCAGCATCTGCGCAGACTACAAATGTACCATAAACAAGGCCCTCACGGCCCACGCATACCCAGTGCCAGTGGTCAGCCATGTCCTTGCCACCCTGGCTGGGTCGAATTTTTTTGGCAAGCTGGACTTGGCCCAAGCATATAAACAGCTGCCAGTAGATGAGGCCACAGCAGAGGCACAGACGATTGTGACGCATAGAGGAGCGTTCAGGGTAAAGCGGCTGCAATTCGGGGTCAGCGTGGCACCAGGCATATTCCAGAATCTAATAGACTCTCTCCTTAAAGGAATTCCTGGCGTCACCCCCTTCTTCGATGATGTGTTGATTGCCGGGCCCACACCAGAGGAGTTTGAGGACCGCCTCCGCACCGTTCTGCACCATTTCCAGACGGCGGGTCTCAAGGTGAAGCAGGAAAAATGTCTACTAGGAGTGCCTCAGGTGGACTTTCTGGGATTTATGGTGGACGCAGAAGGGGTCCACCCAACTGGGGACAAGGTACGGGCCATTTGTGATGCCCCAGCGCCCAAGAGCAAGACTGAACTTCAGGCCTTCTTGGGACTATTGAACTTTTACCATTCCTTCCTTCCCCACAAGGCGGCGGTCTTGGAGCCCCTACACAGACTCCTGGACAAGCGGGCCCCTTGGGGGTGGGGCCAGCGCCAGGAGGCCGCATTCCAGGCAGTCAAGGACTTGCTTGTCTCAAACTCTGTCTTGGCACACTTCGACGAGAGGCTGCCGGTGGTGCTAGCATGCGACGCCTCACCCTATGGCATTGGCGCTGTCCTGGGGCACCAACTCCCAGATGGAAGAGAGGTACCGGTGGCGTACTTTTCCCAGACACTCAACGCAACCAAGCGGAACTACTCGCAAATCGACAAGGAGGGTCTGGCAATCGTGAAGGGAGTAAAAAAATTCCATGATTTCTTGTACGGGCGGCCCTTCACCGTGGTGACTGACCACAAGCCGTTGCTTGCCTTGTTTGCCCCCGAAAAGCAGACCCCCCAAGTGCTGTCTCCTCGCGTCCTCAGGTGGTCAATTTTCCTTGCCAGCTACCAGTATGCACTGATTCACCGCCCTGGGAAGGCGATGGGCCATGCGGACGCCCTCAGCAGGCTACCACTACCGGAAACAGGCCCCGACCCAGCACCTGCACAAGAGGTTATGAGCCTGGAGCTGCTTCCCGACCGCCCCATTCAGGCACAAGAAGTTGCACACCATTCCAAGAAAGATAGGGTCATCTCCCGGGTCCTGTACTGGGTGTGGAGGGGATGGCCCAGCAGCAGTCCAGGGCCAGAATTCGCCGGCTACACAACCCGCAAACATGAACTGTCGGCCCACAAGGGGTGCCTGTTATGGGGAAGCAGAGTCGTTGTTCCCCAGCCCCTCTGCAAAAGGGTCCTCACAGCCCTACACGAGACACATCCAGGGGTAGTAAGAATGAAGGCCCTTGCCAGGAGTTATGTGTGGTGGCCGGGGATTGATGGAGAGATAGAGGCCTGGGTCAAACACTGCCAGGCCTGCCAAGAATCCCGCCCAGATCCCCCAAGGGCCCCAGTCCAATCCTGGGAGTCCGTCCGAGCACCATGGTCACGCCTGCATGTGGATTTCGCTGGCCCCTTTCAGGGGAAAACATTCTTCGTAGTGGTGGACTCCTACACCAAATGGCTGGAAGTCGCACTGGTACCGTCCACTTCCACGTCCGCAGCCATCCGGGTACTACGCAGGCTGTTTGCAACCCACGGGCTCCCTGACACTCTCGTCTCAGACAACGGGACTGCATTTACGTCAGGAGAATTCCAAACCTTCACAGCACAGAACGCCATCCGCCACATCCGTTCGGCGCCGTTCCACCCTGCCACCAATGGCCAAGCAGAACGCATGGTGCGGACCACCAAGGACACCCTTCGCCGCATGACGCAAGGGGACTGGGAGTACTGCCTTGCCACATTCCTTCTAGCACAGCACAGCACCCCCAGCTCAACAACTGGCCGGAGCCCCGCTGAACTACTAATGGGTCGGCGCCTTGCAATCAGATTGGACCGCCTTCACCCCGATAGAGCTCAGGATGAGGTAGTGGTGGGGGAAGGCAGGAACCCCCGGACCTTCGAGGCCCAGGACCCAGTGTACGCAAAGAATTTTGGGGCAGGCCCAGCATGGGTACCCGCCACAGTCACCAGGTTCACTGGGCCAGTGTCGTACGAGGTGCTAACGGATGGGGGGCAATGCTGGCGCCGCCACTGCGACCAGATACGCCGACGATTCCCGGGAGAAAACCAGGAAGAGGACAGGTCAGAAGAGACCCAAGGGAACAGCGGGGCAGTGAGGCCCATAGAGCAGGAGGGGCCAGCAGGAGAGGCAGAATCAGTAAATACAGAGAGGACCCGTGAGGCCGAAAGGACACCGGAACCAGAACCACGACTGAGCGAGCCGGTTGCACCAGACCAAACAGCCCCATCACAGCCAGCATCCTTGGAACACGAGCCAGAACCTGGAGCCCGGACCAGGGAACACCCCAGGCCGCAACGCACACGTAGGCCGCCTGCATCCTTGGGGACTATGAATGCGACATCCCGGGCAGGACTGGAACTTAGAGGGGAGGGGTGTTATGTACTGAGTTGAATAGGATCCAAACTGAAGCAGTCTGATTAGTCCTAGAACAATGCAGCAGTATGATTGGTTGGCAGGAACCACCCAATCCTGCTCCAGATAGAAGTGAATCCACAACCTGATTGGCTTACAGTAGAATTCCGGAATTAGCCAATCATGTGCAGCCCATTGTGTAAATAATGTATATAAAGCAGATACTGTGAGGGGACTTTCATTCATTCCTCCTCACCACTATGAGCTGAATAAAGAGCATGAAATCACTTTGCGACTCTGAGTATATTTCAACACCCCTTCTCTTGTCACAGTTTCTTGCGTCAAAGCTGACGGTAGGAAAGGCATTTACAGATTCCCCTCTGGCTCTCCTCGTACCACTGGACTGCCAGCAGGTATCGCATGGTTCTGTGTCTTATTCTCCACCTCCCCTTTCGCCATCCTTCATGCAAAGCAGCTGCAATGCAGCCTGCTTACCAGCAGCTATTAACACCAGTTGCTATTTCTGTTTCTCATCTAACAGCTTCTTTTAGTCAAACAGGTCTCAGAATGATCACACAGAAGGAATCCTGCAGCTTGCCAAATAGTGTTTCTGGCAGAAGAGACCAACTCTTTAATATACATCATGCTTCTGAAGCTTCTCACGTTGCCTCATCAAATTTTCGGTTGCCTGGCAGCCAAGATTTGCAAAAGAAGTTCAGTAGCCGTTGAACTGGGTACCATGAGAGCCTAGGGAAGATGTCAAGCAGTTTGTTTTATTTGTATTGGTATCTGAATGTGAATACTTTTCTATATTTCGAAAAGTCCATACGTATTTTGTGTTAACAAATTCTATCTGCCATCCATTTATTCCATATGTAAACTTGTTGTCTTTCAAAAAATGGATTGGCCCAAAAAACACTGAGGGGCTTGATTCTATTATATAAGCTGGCCCCACATACCATGGTTTTCCTGAAGCTTTAGAAATGATACAATAAACCTATTACTGAGGGGGAGGCTCACCTTTTAAAAACTAAAACTGGGAAGTCTGATTTGTGCATATGTTGTTGTTTAGTCATTTAGTCGTGTCCGACTCTTCGTGACCCCATGGACCAGAGCACGCCAGGCACTTCTGTCCTCCACTGCCTCCCGCAGTTTGATCAAACTCATGCTAGTAGCTTCAAGAACACCATCCAACCATCTCATTCTCTGTCGTCCCCTTCTCCTTGTGCCCTCCATCTTTCCCAACATCAGGGTCTTTTCCAGGGAGTCCTCTCTTCTCATGAGGTGGCCAAAGTATTGGAGCCTCAGCTTCACGATCTGTCCTTCCAGTGAGCACTCAGGGCTGATTTCCTTCAGAATGGAGAGGTTTGATCTTCTTGCAGTCCATGGGACTCTCAAGAGTCTCCTCCAGCACCATAATTCAAAAGCATCAATTCTTCGGCGATCAGCCTTCTTTATGGTCCAGCTCTCACTTCCATACATCACTACTGGGAAAACCATGGCTTTTACTATACGGACCTTTGTTGGCAAGGTGATGTCTCTGCTTTTTAAGATGTTGTCTAGGCTTGCCATCGCCTTTCTCCCAAGGAGCAGGCATCTTTTAATTTCGTGACTGCTGTCACCATCTGCACTGATCATGGAGCCCAAGAAAGTAAAATCTCTCACTGCCTCCATTTCTTCCCCATCTATTTGCCAGGAGGTGATGGGCCCAGTGGCCATGATCTTCGTTTTTTTGATGTTGAGCTTCAGACCATATTTTGCGCTCTCCTCTTTCACCCTCATTAAAAGGTTCTTTAATTCCTCTTCACTTTCTGCCATCAAGGTTGTGTCATCTGCATATCTGAGGTTGTTGATATTTCTTCCGGCAATCTTAATTCCGGCTTGGGATTCATCCAGCCCAGCCTTTCACATGATGAATTCCGCATATAAGTTAAATAAGCAGGGAGACAATATACAGCCTTGCCGTACTCCTTTCCCAATTTGGAACCAATCAGTTGTTCCATATCCAGTTCTAACTGTAGCTTCTTGTCCCACATAGAGATTTCGCAGGAGACAGATGAGGTGATCAGGCACTCCCATTTCTTTAAGAACTTGCCATAGTTTGCTGTGGTCAACACAGTCAAAGGCTTTTGCATAGTCAATGAAGCAGAAGTAGATGTCTTTCTGGAACTCTCTGGCTTTCTCCATAATCCAGCGCATGTTTGCAATTTGGTCTCTGGTTCCTCTGCCTCTTCTAAATCCAGCTTGCACTTCTGGGAGTTCTCGGTCCACATACTGCTTGAGCCTTCCTTGTAGAATTTTAAGCATAACCTTGCTAGCATGTGAAATGAGTGAAATTGTGCGGTAGTTGGAGCATTCTTTGGCACTGCCTTTCTTTGGGATTGGGATGTAGACTGATCTTCTCCAATCCTCTGGCCACTGCTGAGTTTTCCAAACTTGCTGGCATATTGAGTGTAGCACCTTAACAGAATCATCTTTTAAAATTTTAAACAGTTCAGCTGGAATACCATCACTTCCACTGGCCTTGTTATTTGCAGTGCTTTCTAAGGCCCATTTGACTTCACTCTCCAGGATGTCTGGCTCAAGGTCAGCAACCACACTACCTGGGGTGTACGAGACATCCATATCTTTCTGGTATAATTCCTCTGTGTATTCTTGCCACCTCTTCTTGATGTCTTCTGCTTCAGTTAGATCTTTACCACTTTTGTCCTTTATTATGGTAATCTTTGTACGAAATGTTCCTTTCATATTTCCGATTTTCTTGAACAGATCTCTGGTTCTTCCCATTCTGTTGCTTTCCTCTATTTCTTTGCATTGCTCGTTTAAGAAGGCCTTCTTGTCTCTCCTTGCTGTTCTTTGGAAATCTGCATTCAATTTCCTGTATCTTTCACTATCTCCCTCGCATTTTGCTTGCCTTCTCTCCTCCGCTATTTGTAAGGCCTCGTTGGACAGCCACTTTGCTTTCTTTGTGCATATACTGCTATGTAATTATAATTGTAATTATATTGTTTACCAGCAATAACAGGGGCATTTGCCCTAAATTAATTAATCCATAAGTAGACAAAGAATAAACATCAGAATAAAAAATTATCAACTTTTCATTAAAAAGTTATATTCAAAACCATTCAAGTCAGATAACACATTTATAGTCAGTTTCCCTTGAGTGCAGATGGAACTTTAAGTGGCTTATAGTCTTTGCTGGGTTGATCGATTTTTCTGCTGATTATATATATATATATATATATATGATTATGAAATGCAGGTCTTATTTTAAAGATGTGCGTAAGTTGGTTGGTTTGGTTGTTATGCACTGCTTTGCAAAGAATGTTTTCTTAAAAAGTGGTTTGTACGTTTACTAAACTTGAAGACAGATGGTTCTGTGGTTTGGTCAGGTCCTTAGTCTGGCATCTTCACTGGCTCCTCTTGGTCATCTCTTAGCAATCACATTTCACAACAAGGCTCCTATTTGAAAGGGCAGATCGACACTCATGGTTTTAAACATTAAGTAACGGTTGTCACCTAGACAGCATCTTAAAAAGCAAAAAGAAAAAGAAAAGAAAAAAGAAAAGGCAGAAACATCACCTTACCAACAAAGGTCCGTATAGTTAAAGCCATGGTTCTTTCCGGTAGTGATGTATGGAAGTGAGAGCTGGACCATAAAGAAGGCTGATTGTCGAAGAATTGATGCTTTTGAATTATGGTGCTGGAGGAGACTCTTGAGAGTCCCATGGACTGCAACAAGATCAAATGCATCCATTCTTAAGGAAATTAGCCCTGAGTGCTCACTGGAAGGACAGATCGTGAAGCTGAGGCTCCAATACTTTGGCCACCTCATGAGAAGAGAAGACTCCCTGGAAAAGACACTGATGTTGGGAAAGATTGAGGGCACAAGGAGAAGGGGACGACAGAGGACGAGATGGTTGGACAGTGTTCTCGAAGCTACAAACATGAGTCTGACCAAACTGCGGGAGGCAGTGGAAGACAGGAGTGCCTGGCGTGCTCTAGTCCATGGGGTCACAAAGAGTTGGACACGACTAAACAACTAAACAACAACAACGGTTTTCACAACGTAGATCATAGAATCATAGAATCATAGAGTTGGAAGAGACCACAAGGGCCATCGAGTCCAACCCCCTGCCAAGCAGGAAACACCATCAGAGCACTCCTGACATATGGTTGTCAAGCCTCTGCTTAAAGACCTCCAAAGAAGGAGACTCCACCACACTCCTTGGCAGCAAATTCCACTGTCAAACAGCTCTTACTGTCAGGAAGTTCTTCTTAATGTTTAGGTGGAATCTTTCTCCCTCCTCTATGTGACATCCTTTTATATATTTGAACATGGCTATCATATCACCCCTTAACCTCCTCTTCTCCAGGCTAAACATGCCCAGCTCCCTTAGCCGTTCCTCATAAGGCATCGTTTCCAGGCCTTTGACCATTTTGGTTGCCCTCCTCTGGACACGTTCCAGTTTGTCAGTATCCTTCTTGAACTGTGGTGCCCAGAACTGGACACAGTACTCCAGGTGAGGTCTGACCAGAGCAGAATACAGTGGCACTATTACTTTCCTTCATCTAGATGCTATACTCCTATTGATGCAGCCCAGAATTGCATTGGCTTTTTTAGCTGCCGCGTCACACTGTTGGCTCATGTCAAGTTTGTCGTCAACCAAGACTCCTAGATCCTTTTCACATGTACTGCTCTCAAGCCAGGTGTCCCCCATCTTGTATTTGTGCCTCTCATTTTTTTTGCCCAAGTGCAATACTTTACATTTCTCCCTGTTAAAATTCATCTTGTTTGTTTTGGCCCAGTTCTCTAATCGGTCAAGGTCGTTTTGAAGTGTGATCCTGTCCTCTGGGGTGTTAGCCACCCCTCCCAGTTTGGTGTTGTCATGGGCTCAGGGGCTGAGCCATAGGGGAAGGAGGAGATGGAGAGCGAAGGGGAACAATCTGAGGGGAGCTCAGGAGGGTATGCCAGTGATCAGAGAGATTCCATGAGTCTCTCCAGCGAATCAGAGGATTCCCAGAAGGGGGCCCCCAGAGGCAGGGCAAGGGGGGCTAGTGGGGAGTCTCCAAGCGGCAGCTGGAAATCAGGGGTAGCTTCCCCACCAGAGCGTAGCGGGGGGGAAGAAGCCCAAGGATTAAAACAAGAGCCTCCTGCAGGAGGAGAGAGTGAGGCTGGACTGACCACGCCTCCGTCAGAGAGTGGAGGGGCGGAGGGAAGAGCAGGTCGGGCCAGCCTCTCTGAAGGAGAAAGCAGTGAGGGGAGCAGTGTAGCCGTTAGGAGGAAAGTAGGCGGCTGGGCGCGCGCGCCAAGTTCAAATGTGGAGGCGCGCGGGCCAGCAGAAAACCCGGATTGGGAGCCAGGTCCTAAAGCCCGCCGGAAGGGTGGGGAGGAGTCAGAAGAATCCGCCTCCGAAGAAAGTAGGAAAGAGGTAACCCCAGAGGACAGGAGGACCCGGAGGAGAAAGGAGCAAAAGGAGGAGAGGAAGAGGTGGAGCAAGGCTCGGGTCTTGAACTGGTGCAGGGGGGGGAGGAGTCAGACGGAGCTTCGCCGGTCTAAGGACTCAGACGTAGCGCTGCGCGCCATGGGTGTCAAACCAACAATGAACCACAATAAAGACTTTTGTTTATAAAGAGCAACTGGCGTTGGTCCTCTGTGAGCTGGGACCTGAGGCAGCGCTGACAGGTGTCATCTGCAAATTTGATCAGGATGCCCTTGAGTCCATCATCCAAGTCGTTGATAAAGATGTTGAATAAGACCGGGCCCAAGACAGAACCCTGTGGCACCCCACCAGTCACTCTTCTCCAGGATGAAGAGGAACCATTGATGAGAACCCTTTGGGTTACATGACATCTTACTTTTAACCTTCGTAATGCATTATTAAAATGTGACACCAGAGGGCCCTGCAGAGCAACCAGCAACCATCAGCAGGGAAACTGTTTTGATGGAGAAAACAAAGAAACAGTTTTAATTTACAAGTAGGCCCTGTGATATTTTAGAAAAACATATCTAATATCATTCTAATAAGGTTAAACAGGTCCGTGTAGGTCCAGCACAAGGCAGAAAGAGAAGCAATTAGCAGAGGCCTGCCGGTGGAGCCAGGCCTGCCTTCTTCTTTGCTGCTGCACCCTTGAGCTGGACCGGCCCACACATGAGGCAAGGTGAGGCAACTGCCTCAGATGGCAGGATCCACAGGGACCGCAGGTCCTGATGCAGCAGATCTTTATTCCACCTTTGCTCCTGATGTTGGCCTTTACCAAGCCCTTCTTCCCTGGCAGGCGGAGAGCAGCATTTGGTGGTTTGCCTCAGGTGCCAAAATATATTGGGCCTGCCCTGCACTTGAGGATGAGGCCAGCCCAGAAGTGAGGAGCAGCTAGGTGAGTCAGAGGGTAGCAGATCAGGAAGAGGGACTCACCTGCTGCCACCTGAAGTGGTACAGTCAGGAATTCCTCAGACAACGGCCTCATTCTGCTGTGTAATGCATAGGACAGCTAACAGCTTCCCTCACTGAAGGACTTTAAGGATATGCTAGCATCAATTTGCATGGAGGAATGGGTAGGGCTTGAAGGAGATATGGCAGGTGTGTACTGAAATGAAACCAAACATTATTTCTCTGCATTGTAAAGCTGTATATTGAGGAGTGAAATCAAACCAGCTGATTGTGTTTCCTAAGACCAAACTAATACCTTTCT
This sequence comes from Podarcis vaucheri, assembly GCF_965113315.1. Taxonomy (NCBI): domain Eukaryota; kingdom Metazoa; phylum Chordata; class Lepidosauria; order Squamata; family Lacertidae; genus Podarcis; species Podarcis vaucheri. The sequence continues at coordinate 141,019,547 of NC_138759.1, forward strand.
TCTGGGCCAGCCCTACGATGAGGCAGAGGGAGGCAGTTGCCTCAGGTGACAGGTGCTGAGGTGCAGGGAGGGACAATGCCATGTGAGTGCCATGTTGTCTGGCCTGTACCCCTTGCATTAGCCTGCTGTCCTCTGGATGCAGTCCTTTTACCAGTATTGAAGATTAAACTACCAGTCAAATTGGCTTCTGTCTGTGCCTTAGGAGAAGGCACCATCTTGAGCTTTGCCCAAGGCAGCAGATTGTCCTGAGCTGCCTCTGCTCTGTGTTTGGGGTGTTTTGTTCTGGGCCAAGTAACATTTTCTGGGGAGTATCATTTTATCTTTCTTTACTGCTGTTTTATCTTCAGTTGCTTGTTATCAGGTGAAACTCTTGATAAATCTAAAACAATTTATTTCAGCACCTACACAAGCACACACTCAACTTTAGAGATACGGAACATGGAGCCGTCCATTTACAAATGGACTGCTGGATGCTGACACTGCTGTTTCCATGGCAACCTGTCAGACTGGGCAAGGCTGTGAAGATGCATTCATAAGCATCAAATAGCAACAGGGTGTTCTTTCAGATCTAATATATATGTCGTATCAATTTGAAATGCAGCTCCTCATTTTTATCTCTCTCTCTTTGATTTTCCATGCACACTATACGTTCAAAACACATCCCCCCCCAAGAACCATGCAAACTGTAGGTTGTTAATAGTGCTGGGAATTGTAGCACCATGGGGGTAAACTACGGTTCCCCTGGTTTTTTGGGTGTATACTTTAAGAGTATGGTGTATACACCAGCATGAGATTTTCTGTAACACCTTGTCCATCCATCACTTTACTTTGTATGCCTTAGAAGAAGCTTACTATAAATTATGCTTCAGTTAACCTTTAGTTTCAACTTTGCATTTTGACTCCTGATCAAGGGCTAAAATTGATGTAGGCGAAAACTCATTGGACTTGTTTGCTACTAAAATTCTATACTGCATACAGGTATTGAGATTTTCCTCCCTCCTTTTTTTGGTCTATTTTGGATGCTGACGGTTTGGATGCTGACTGTTGTATGAAATTTGCCACATAGAACCTTATTAAGGCAGGATATAGTTTGGCCACATATGTGCCAAGTGTGTTTTGGTTTTTCAGTTTAATGCTGACCTCCACGTGGCGTGATGTGTCCAAATGTGTGTCTATGTTTTCTAAGCTTGCTGAAGTAAATCTCCACTGAAATACTGTTACAGTTTTACAGGAAGAGGGATGACATTTGTATGTGCAAGCTGGACAACTGCCAGTTTGTGAAATCAAAGAGCAGCTGTCAGAGCTGCCACCCAGTCCCAGCTCACATAGGACCAAGTCCGCCAGCGTTCACTTTATAAGAGTCTTTATTAAGTTACAGGTTTCATTTCCGAACTGCAGCGTGCAGCTCTACACCTTCTGCCCTAGGTCGGCGAAGACCCGTCTGAGTCCCCGCCTCTTGCACACCAGCTTAATACCCTAGCCTTGCTCCACCTCCTTCGCCTCTCCCTACGTCTCTGGGTCCTTCTGCCCCCCTGGGCCTCCTCCCTTCTACTCTCCTCTGACGCTGACCCCCCTGATCCTTCTGCCTCCTTGCGGCGGGCTTTGGGACCTGGCTCACTCTCCGGGCTGCTTACTGCTCCAGCTTCCGCTGCATTTGAACTTGGCGCGCGCGCCCAACTCTCTACTTTCCTCTTAACCGTTGCCTCGCTCTCTGAGGAGGGCGTGACCACCCCTGACTCGTGCCCTCCCTCCTGCTGACAGCCTCCGGAACCCGATGCCTGGCTACCTTCCTCCCTGCTGCTCTCAGTCTTGAGCGTGGGTCCCGACTTCCAGCTGCTGCCGCCCTCAGTTATGAGCGTGGGTCCCGACTTCCAGCTGCTACTCTCTGAATCTCCTCTGTTCCCTTCCTCCTGGGGTGTCCCCCCGGATCCCCCCCTTGCTCTGCTCACTGGGGCTCCCTTTTGGGAGTCCTCTGACTCACTGCTTAGGCTTGGAGATCTCGGGTCGTCATCATCACTCATTTTCCCTTCGGATTCCTCCCCCTCGCTCTCTGCTTCCTCCCTTCTCTGCGTCTCTGCTCCTGAACCCCTGACATCCATCCCCCCCTCGAAGCCCCCCCTTCCCCCCTCCCCGCTTTCAGGTGTGGGTGCTGGGTGCTCCATCATCACGGGAGGGAATGCCGGATACAGTTCGCTCCCCGTGGTTGGCCGCCAACTGAAGACCTCCGAGTCTTCCTCCTCGCGGTCGCCGACGTTGACCTGTTCCGCTTCCATCTCTGTACCGCCGTGCTCGAACCCAAGGTCCTCCCCGAACACGTCCATGTCAGTCTCTGCGTCGGTCGCTCGACCTGGCATCTCCAGCCACTTCCGGCGCCATTGCTCCTCCGGTCGATCGTCCCACCAATACGAGGTGTCTGACGCCGAACCCGCCGGCGATCCTTCTGGGGAACGGGTGCTCAGCGCGGGTTCCCCGTCCGAGTCGAATCCATGGAACGTGCTGGAAGAAAGTGTGGGCGTGAACAGCCAGTCGTCGAAGAAGCTCGCTGGCATGGGTCTGTGTGGGAAAAGGGCATGAAACTCGTCCTTGAGCAGGGGTTCCTCCAAAGCGTAGTCTGGCACCCAGCTATTGGCGCTGGCCCGGGTGCCCTCTCTGGCTAGGAGGTATTCGACTCCCTCTTCCCCCCATCTGGAGTCCAAAATCTCCGTGACCTCGTTGATGGGGTCTTGCTGCGTCACCCCTCGCGTCTCCGTCCGCTCCCGGAACGGACTCGGTGCCGTCCCTGGCTCCTGGAATCTGTGAGGTGCCTTGTAGGGAGTGAGCACCGACCTGTGGAACACCGGATGCATTCTGGAACCCTCCGGCAGCACCAGTCGGAAGGCTACCGGGTTGATCTGTGCTTCGACTTGGTACGGACCAATTTGCTTGTGCCCCAACTTCTTCTTGGCTAGTGACCTGGTCGGCACTGCGTGGGCTGCCAACCAGACCCAGTCTCCCACTTGGATCTCTTCGCCAACCCGCCTGTGCTTGTCAGCTTGCACCTTGTAGGCGTGCTTAGCTAGCTCCACCTCCTTCGCCTCTCCCTACGTCTCTGGGTCCTTCTGCCCCCCTGGGCCTCCTCCCTTCTACTCTCCTCTGACGCTGACCCCCCTGATCCTTCTGCCTCCTTGCGGCGGGCTTTGGGACCTGGCTCACTCTCCGGGCTGCTTACTGCTCCAGCTTCCGCTGCATTTGAACTTGGCGCGCGCGCCCAACTCTCTACTTTCCTCTTAACCGTTGCCTCGCTCTCTGAGGAGGGCGTGACCACCCCTGACTCGTGCCCTCCCTCCTGCTGACAGCCTCCGGAACCCGATGCCTGGCTACCTTCCTCCCTGCTGCTCTCAGTCTTGAGCGTGGGTCCCGACTTCCAGCTGCTGCCGCCCTCAGTTATGAGCGTGGGTCCCGACTTCCAGCTGCTACTCTCTGAATCTCCTCTGTTCCCTTCCTCCTGGGGTGTCCCCCCGGATCCCCCCCTTGCTCTGCTCACTGGGGCTCCCTTTTGGGAGTCCTCTGACTCACTGCTTAGGCTTGGAGATCTCGGGTCGTCATCATCACTCATTTTCCCTTCGGATTCCTCCCCCTCGCTCTCTGCTTCCTCCCTTCTCTGCGTCTCTGCTCCTGAACCCCTGACAGCAGCTTTGCACAATATTCATGCAATTGAGAGCTCTGGGTATAGATTTAGCACTTGCCCAGAAATTAACATTTGGGGCAGAATCCACTGTTTATCCTCAGGGCACTGCTTGTTTTAAAACATTAAGCATGTAAGAGACTTTTGACAAAATGATACAGTGATATATTCCAGTGTGAGAACATGCAGACTTTCAAGTTTCCACACTACAAAACTGACTCATGGCCCAGGTTTTATTTAGATTAAAGTTCTAAATAGGGTAGCTGTCAAGTTTCGAACAGCTTGGCAAATCCAAGTATAAACAGGGCCTTGAACAAAAGCAGGCTTGGCAGGTTCCGGTCATCTTTGCTCCAGATTAAGACCCAAACTACATTTTATGCAGAAACGTGTCTCACTGTAATAGCCTAACAGGCTTTTTAAATCAAGGAGAGCTACTTGTTTTTTTGGATGGTCAAGGTCAGAGCAACAGCATGCCCACCACTGGCTTGGTTGGTGACTTTCCCCATGCTTCAAAATTTTGAAACAAATACAAATTTTATTACTAAACCCCCTCAATACTACTATAACTCAGGGGAATGGGTGGCGCTGTGGTCTAAACCACTGAGCCTCTTGGGCTTGCCGATCGGAAGGTTGGCCATTCAAATCCATGCGACAGGGTGAGTTTCCGTTGCTCTGTCCCAGCTTCTGCTAATCTAATCATCATTATCATCATCATCATCTAGCAGTTCGAAAGCATGCCAGTGCAAGTAGATAAAAAGGTACAGTTGTGGTGGGAAGGTTAAATGGCGTTTCCGTGTCCTGTGGCTTCCGCCATAGTTGCCTTTGACTGGACTTAACCGTCCAGAGGTCCTTTACCCTCACCTTTCTACTATAACCAACCAAATGATTAAAATGTCATAATCAAGCAGCACAATAAAAACATATCAGAGCCTCTGACTATAGCCTTAGTATATGGCATCTTGACATACATGACAAGATGCTGGCAGATGTGTCTCTCCTTTCTCATAGGCCGATTCTGAAAGTAATCATGTCTCCCATAGCTCCAGTACTGGTGCATGGCTGCTGTCTCCATGGCGACCGCTTGCTCTGTAGAAAGCGCTGAACATGAATTCTCTTGCAATGTCCTGTAGCAGTTCTGCCTTTTGCAGAAAACCATGTGGTTTCAAATAAAGAGAACGAAATGTATATATATATTTCTTTGCATATTGCTTCTCTCTTTCCACCAGCTCATTTTATCAGGCCCCAAATTTTCAGTTCACTGTCTCTCTTGACAAGCATTTTTTTTACCGCTCCCACCTCCCTACCTCTCTACACCCAGTGTGTTTCTTCTAGAAAAAAAGGTGCAACATGAAGTTGTTACAGTAAGTGCTGCACTTTTAACCAGTATGTTTCTTCTAGGGAAAAAAAAAGATGCTGGTAACTGTTTATCCTTAAGAAAAAAGCACTGCTTACATACCTTCATGGACCCCCAGGACGATGGCAAGATGAGTTTCTGATGTTTCCATTTTAGGCTAAGCATCTAATCAGATCGGGATGTAATGTTACTTGTTGGGTGTGTCTTTCATTTGGCCTTTGTGCAGGGTGCTGGGGTGGCTGCCTGGGTTGGCAGGTTTTCAGGGCCCTTGAAGGAGGGGAGGGCTCAGCTCCCTTCACACGTGCAGCTCTTTGCTGTGGTAGAACCTTCCGGGAAGTGCAGACGCTGCAACTTACTAAAAGAACTTTACCATTTATTTATTAGCTTTGTGCTGCATTTGAACAATACTTCTTTTTCTTTTTTTAAAAATACCTTAACCATCTGTAACTATTTATTTATGCTACATTTACCACAGAAGGGGTTCCCGAGGGTCATCTAGTCCACCCCCTGCAATGCAGGAATCTCAGCTAAAGCTTCCATGACTGATGGTCATCCAACCTCTGCTTAAAAACCTCCAAGGAAGGCGAGTACACAATCTCCCGAGGGAGTCTGTTATGCAATAGTATGCTATGCAGCAGTTGTCCAGAGCACCAAAACACAGTAAGCCATTTTCTCAAAAACACAAATAGCCACCACAGGTCCTTGGTCCCATGTTGCTCCTGGAAGTCAGACAGCCTTATTATTAATTATTAAGTCTCCAAGTATTGTTGCATGTACTTGTGAAACATAGAATTGTTGCATTGGAAGGGACCCCGAAGGTCATCCAGTCCAACCCCCTTGGGGACAGACTCATGAATCAACAAACAAATGCATCTAGCCTGGCTCTTAAAAACGCAGGAGCTTATCTGTGTTGCAACCTTTGTTTAAAAAAACAAAAAAACGAAATGCCACTTTATTCAGTTGAAGTGGATTCTACTGGCAAATGCATGTGGTACAACAATAAATCTGTTAAGTCTTTGAGCCACAAACTATTCTGGCCTCCCTTTGTCTCTTTTCTGTTGCTGGGCAAATAATGGGCTGTGCCATAACTGCTCCTCTTCAGTGGGCCTTTCCAATATTTCCACAGAAGTACTGGTTAGCATCTGGAGTCCTTTGGGATCATCTCTTTCTGAAGCTCTTTTCAGGCCTTCGTCTTATCAGTATTTAAAGAAAGGGACTGAAGAGGAATGAACTACAGAGCTAGCAGCTGTTTTAAAATACTCCTCTGAAGTTAGCAGAGTTAGTTTTCAATTAGCAATAATCACACCTCGTCGAGATTAACCAGTTATATAAACTGCTTATATAAAATGATGCCCTTCACTGTCAAACTTCAGGAAACATTCATCACAGTGCAGACCCAGTCATGTCTGCTTGGAAGTGCCATTGAGTTCAGAGGGATTTTGTTGTTGTTGTTTAGTCATTTAGTTGTGTCCGACTCTTCGTGACCCCCTGAACCAGAGCACGCCAGGCACTCCTGTCTTCCACTGCCTCCCGCAGCTTGGTCAAACTTATGCTGGTAGCTTCGAGAACACTGTCCAACCATCTTGTCCTCTGTCGTCCCCTTCTCCTTGTGCCCTCCATCTTTCCCAACATCAGGGTCTTTCCCAGGGAGTCTTCTCTTCTCACGAGGTGGCCAAAGTACTGGAGTCTCAGCTTCACGATCTGTCCTTCCAGTGAGCTCTCAGGGCTGATTTCCTTAAGAATGGATAGGTTTGATCTTCTTGCAGTCCATGGGACTCTCAAGAGTCTCCTCCAGCACCATAATTCAAAAGCATCAATTCTTCGGTGATCAGCCTTCTTTATGGTCCAGCTCTCACTTCCATACATCACTACTGGGAAAACCATAGCTTTAACTATACGGACCTTTGTTGGCAAGGTGATGTCTCTGCTTTTAAAATGCTGTCTAGGTTTGTCATTGCTTTTCTCCCAAGAAGCAGGCGTCTTTTAATTTCGTGACAGCTGTCACCATCTGCAGTGATCATGGAGCCCAAGAAAGTAAAATCTCTCACTGCTTCCATTTCTTCCCCTTCTATTTGCCAGGAGGTGATGGCCCCAGTGGCCATGATCTTAGTTTTTTTTATGTTGAGCTTCAGACCATATTTTGCGCTCTCCTCTTTCACCCTCATTAAAAGGTTCTTTAATTCCTCCTCACTTTCTGCCATCAGGATTGTGTCATCTGCATATCTGAGGTTGTTGATATTTCTTCCGGCAATCTTAATTCCGGCTTGGGATTCATCCAGCCCAGCCTTTTGCATGATGAATTCTGCATACAAGTCAAATAGGGATTTACTCTCAGATAAATGTTTGTGGGTTTGTAGCTGTGGACGACACATTAGAGGTATGTTGGGAATGGCCACTTTTTGCATATTTAGTAGCACTGCATCAAAACCCAACCTTACTGCATGAAAAAGAATAGTTGAGCATTGCATAAAAGTTTCTCAGATGACTAGAAAGAATTTTTCTAATTATTTGTTTCAAATGTGTGAAAGAAGGGAACCATTATTCCACAGGAGCCATGATAATGGTTGCAAGAAAATGGAGGCCAAACAAATTCTACTCTATTATATATCTATTTATATCCTGCCCTTCCTCCGAAAGAAACCCAGGAGAAGTAGAATGGCTGGGTCACATCTCTGTTCTCAGGTGTATGGAAGAACCTATGTATGTACAGATGGAGGTGTACAGGTGTCTCCTTCCCACTTTCCATGGCTCTCCTGAGGCACAACCGGCCAGTGGAGGTTCAAGCCCACCCAGGAATGGCTGTGGACAGGCTTCCAACATTGCAGGCGGTTGGACTAGAGGACCCTTGGGTTCCCTTCCAATTCTATGAAATTATGACACACAGGGACTGAAGGTGGGGCCAGGGAGTTCAGCCCAAGTCTCCTTCCACACATTCAGTGTACAGATGGAAGGGAAGAGGTTAGGGTTAGGGTTAGGGTTCGGGTTGGTGTCAGGGTTAGGGTTAGGGTTATGGTTAGCGTTTCGGTTAGGGTTAGAGTTAGGGTTAGGGTTAGGGTAAGGGTTAGGGTTAGGTTTAGCGTTTCGGTTAGGGTTAGGGTTAGGGTTAGGGTTAGCGCTTTGGTTAGGGTTAGCGTCTTGGTTAGGGTTAGGGTTACGGTTAGTGTTACGGTTAGGGTTAGGGTTAGGATTGGGGTTAGGGTAAGGGTAAGGATTCGGGTTAGGGTTAGGGTTAGGGTTAGGGTTACGGTTAGGGTTAGCGTTTCTTTTAGGGTTAGGGTTACGGTTAGGGTTACGGTTACGGCTACGGTTAGGGTTAGGGTTAGGGTTAGTGTTTCAGTTAGGGTTAGGGTTAGGGTTAGGGTTAGCGCTTTGGTTAGGGTTAGCGTCTTGGTTAGGGTTAGGGTTAGGGTTACGGTTAGTGTTACGGTTAGGGTTAGGATTGGGGTTAGGGTGAGGGTTAGCGTTTCTTTTAGGGTTAGGGTTAGTGTTACGGTTAGGGTTACAGTTACGGCTACGGTTACGGCTACGGTTAGGGTTAGGTTTAGGTTGAGGGTTAGGGTTAGGGTTAGGATTAGGGTTAGGGTTAGGTTTGGGGTTAGGCTTAGGGTTATGTTACGGTTAGGGTTAGGGTTAGGAATGGGGTTAGGGTTAGGGTTAGCGTTTTGGTTTGGGTTAGCGTTTCGGTTAGGGTTAGGGTTAGGGTTAAGATTGGGGCTAGGGTTATGGTTACTGTTAGTGTTACGGTTAGGGTTAGGGTTAGGATTGGGGTTGGAGATAGGGTTAGGGTTAGGGTTAGGGTTAGCGCTTTGGTTAGGGTTAGCGTCTTGGTTAGGGTTAGGGGTAGTGTTACGGTTAGTGTTAGGGTTAGGATTAGGATTGGGGTTAGGGTGAGGGTTAGGGTTATGTTACTGTTAGGGTTAGGGTTAGGAATGGGGTTAGGGTTAGGGTTAGGGTTAGCGTTTCGGTTTGGGTTAGCGTTTCGGTTTGGGTTAGAGTTTCGGTTAGGGTTAGGGTTAAGACGGGCTAGGGTTAGGGTTAGCGTTATGGTTAGGTTTATGGTTAGGTTTAGCCTTTCACTTAGGGTTAGGGTTACGGTTAGTGTTACGGTTAGGGTTAGGGTTAGGATTGGGGTTAGGGTTAGGGTTAGGGTTAAGGTTGGGGTTGGGGTTGGGGTTAGGGTTAGGGTTAGGGTTAGGGTTGGTGTTAGGGTTAGGGTTAGGGTAAGTGTTAGGGTTAGGGTTAGGGTTAGCGTTTTGGTTAGGGTTAGGGTTAGGGTTAGGGTTAGGGTTGGTGTTAGGGTTAGCGTTAGCGTTAGGGTTAGGGTTAGGGTTAGGGTTAGGGTTAGCGTTTTGGTTTGGGTTAGCGTTTCGGTTTGGGTTAGCGTTTCGGTTAGGGTTAGGGTTAAGATTGGGGCTAGGGTTAGGGTTACTGTTAGTGTTACGGTTAGGGTTAGGGTTAGGATTGGGGTTAGGGTGAAGGTAAGGATTCGGGTTAGGGTTAGGGTTAGGGTAAGGGTTAGGGTTACGGTTAGGGTTAGGGTTAGGGTTACGGTTAGGGTTACGGTTACGGCTACGGCTACGGTTAGGGTTAGGGTTAGGGTTAGGGTTAGGTTGAGGGTTAGGGTTAGGGTTAGGGTTAGGGTTAGGATTAGGGTTAGGGTTAGGTTTAGGGTTAGGCTTAGGGTTATGTTACGGTTAGGGCTAGGGTCCCCTTCATGTTTAAAATTTTAAAAGATGATGCTGTTAAGGTGCTACACTCAATATGCCAGCAAATTTGGAAAACTCAGCAGTGGCCAGAGGATTGGAGAAGATCAGTCTACATTCCAATCCCAAAGAAAGGCAGTGCCAAAGAATGCTCCAACTACCGCACAATTTCACTCATTTCACATGCTAGCAAGGTTATGCTTAAAATTCTACAAGGAAGGCTCAAGCAGTATGTAGACCGAGAACTCCCAGAAGTGCAAGCTGGATTTAGAAGAGGCAGAGGAACCAGAGACCAAATTGCAAACATGCGCTGGATTATGGAGAAAGCTAGAGAGTTCCAGAAAGACATCTACTTCGGCTTCATTGACTATGCAAAAGCCTTTGACTGTGTTGACCACAGCAAACTATGGCAAGTTCTTAAAGAAATGGGAGTGCCTGATCACCTCATCTGTCTCCTGCGAAATCTCTATGTGGGACAAGAAGCTACAGTTAGAACTGGATATGGAACAACTGATTGGTTCCAAATTGGGAAAGGAGTACGGCAAGGCTGTATATTGTCTCCCTGCTTATTTAACTTATATGCAGAATTCATCATGCGAAAGGCTGGGCTGGATGAATCCCAAGCCGGAATTAAGATTGCCGGAAGAAATATCAACAACCTCAGATATGCAGATGACACAACCTTGATGGCAGAAAGTGAAGAGGAATTAAAGAACCTTTTAATGAGGGTGAAAGAGGAGAGCGCAAAATATGGTCTGAAGCTCAACATCAAAAAAACGAAGATCATGGCCACTGGGCCCATCACCTCCTGGCAAATAGATGGGGAAGAAATGGAGGCAGTGAGAGATTTTACTTTCTTGGGCTCCATGATCAGTGCAGATGGTGACAGCAGTCACGAAATTAAAAGACGCCTGCTCCTTGGGAGAAAGGCGATGGCAAACCTAGACAACATCTTAAAAAGCAGAGACATCACCTTGCCAACAAAGGTCCGTATAGTAAAAGCCATGGTTTTCCCAGTAGTGATGTATGGAAGTGAGAGCTGGACCATAAAGAAGGCTGATCGCCGAAGAATTGATGCTTTTGAATTATGGTGCTGGAGGAGACTCTTGAGAGTCCCATGGACTGCAAGAAGATCAAACCACTCCATTCTGAAGGAAATCAGCCCTGAGTGCTCACTGGAAGGACAGATCGTGAAGCTGAGGCTCCAATACTTTGGCCACCTCATGAGAAGAGAGGACTCCCTGGAAAAGACCCTGATGTTGGGAAAGATGGAGGGCACAAGGAGAAGGGGACGACAGAGAATGAGATGGTTGGATGGTGTTCTTGAAGCTACTAGCATGAGTTTGATCAAACTGCGGGAGGCAGTGGAGGACAGAAGTGCCTGGCGTGCTCTGGTCCATGGGGTCACGAAGAGTCGGACACGACTAAACGACTAAACAACAACAGGGCTAGGGTTAGGAATGGGGTTAGGGTTAGGGTTAGCGTTTTGGTTTGGGTTAGCGTTTCGGTTTGGGTTAGCGTTTCGGTTAGGGTTAGGGTTAAGATTGGGGCTAGGGTTAGGGTTAGGGTTACGGTTAGTGTTACAGTTAGGGTTAGGATTGGGGTTAGAGTTGGGGTTAGGGTTAGGGTTGGGGTTGGGGTTAGGGTTACGGTTACGGTCAGGGTTAGGGTTGGTGTTAGGGTTAGGGTTAGCGTTTCGGTTAGGGTTAGGGTTTGGGTTAGGGTTGGTGTTAGGGTTAGCGTTAGGGTTAGGGTTAGGGTTAGGGATAGGGATAGGGATAGGGATAGGTTTAGCGTTTCGGTTAGGGTTAGGGTTAGGGTTAGCGCTTTGGTTAGGGTTAGCGTCTTGGTTAGGGTTAGGGTTAGGGTTAGTGTTACGGTTAGTGTTAGGGTTAGGGTTAGGATTGGGGTTAGGGTTAGGGTTAGGGTTAGGGTTATGTTACGGTTAGGGTTAGGGTTAGGAATGGGGTTCGGGTTCGGGTTAGCATTTCGGTTTGGGTTAGCGTTTCGGTTTGGGTTAGCGTTTCGGTTAGGGTTAGGGTTAGGGTGAAGATTGGGGCTAGGGTTAGGGTTAGGGTTATGGTTAGTTTTATGGTTAGGTTTAGCCTTTCACTTAGGGTTAGGGTTACTGTTAGTGTTACGGTTAGGGTTAGGGTTAGGATTGGGGTTAGGGTTAGGGTTAGGCTTAGGGTTGGGGTTGGGGTTAGGGTTAGGGTTAGGGTTAGGGTTGCAGTTAGGATTAGCCTTTTGTTTAGGGTTAGCGTTTTGGTTAGGGTTAGGGTTAGGGTTAGGGTTAGGGTTACGGTTAGGGTTAGGGTTAGGATTAGGGTTAGGGTTTCGGTTAGGGTTATGGTTAGGGTTAGGATTACGGTTAGTGTTACGGTTAGGGTTAGGGTTAGGATTGGGATTAGGGTTAGGGTTAAGGTTAGCGTTCGGGTTAGGGTTAGGGTTAGGGTTAGGGTTTGGGTTGGTGTTAGGGTTAGCGTTAGCGTTAGGGTTAGGGTTAGGGTTAGGGTTAGCGTTTTGGTTTGGGTTAGCGTTTCGGTTTGGGTTAGCGTTTCGGTTAGGGTTAGGGTTAGGGTTAGGGTTAAGATTGGGGCTAGGGTTAGGGTTACTGTTAGTGTTACGGTTAGGGTTAGGGTTAGGATTGGGGTTAGGGTGAAGGTAAGGATTCGGGTTAGGGTTAGGGTTAGGGTTAGGCTTAGGGTACGGTTAGGGTTAGGGTTAGGGTTAGGGTTTCTTTTAGGGTTAGGGTTAGGGTTACGGTTAGGGTTACGGTTACGGCTACGGTTAGGGTTAGGGTTAGGGTTAGGGTTAGGTTGAGGGTTAGGGTTAGGGTTAGGATTAGGATTAGGGTTAGGGTTAGGTTTAGGGTTAGGCTTAGGGTTATGTTACGGTTAGGGCTAGGGTTAGGAATGGGGTTAGGGTTAGGGTTAGCGTTTTGGTTTGGGTTAGCGTTTTGGTTTGGGTTAGCGTTTCGGTTAGGGTTAGGGTTAAGATTGGGGCTAGGGTTAGGGTTAGGGTTACGGTTAGTGTTACAGTTAGGGTTAGGGTTAGGATTGGGGTTAGAGTTGGGGTTAGGGTTAGGGTTGGGGTTGGGGTTGGGGTTAGGGTTACGGTTACGGTCAGGGTTAGGGTTAGGGTTGGTGTTAGGGTTAGGGTTAGCGTTTCGGTTAGGGTTAGGGTTTGGGTTACGGTTGGTGTTAGGGTTAGCGTTAGGGTTAGGGTTAGGGATAGGGATAGGGATAGGGATAGGTTTAGCGTTTCGGTTAGGGTTAGGGTTAGGGTTAGCGCTTTGGTTAGGGTTAGCGTCTTGGTTAGGGTTAGTGTTACGGTTAGTGTTAGGGTTAGGCTTAGGATTGGGGTTAGGGTGAGGGTTAGGGTTAGGGTTATGTTACGGTTAGGGTTACGGTTAGGAATGGGGTTCGGGTTCGGGTTAGCATTTCGGTTTGGGTTAGCGTTTCGGTTTGGGTTAGCGTTTCGGTTAGGGTTAGGGTTAGGGTGAAGATTGGGGCTAGGGTTAGGGTTAGGGTTATGGTTAGTTTTATGGTTAGGTTTAGCCTTTCACTTAGGGTTAGGGTTACTGTTAGTGTTACGGTTAGGGTTAGGGTTAGGATTGGGGTTAGGGTTAGGGTTAGGCTTAGGGTTGGGGTTGGGGTTAGGGTTAGGGTTAGGGTTAGGGTTGCAGTTAGGATTAGCCTTTTGTTTAGGGTTAGCATTTTGGTTAGGGTTAGGGTTAGGGTTACGGTTACGGTTAGGGTTAGGGTTAGGGTTAGGATTAGGGTTAGGGTTTCGGTTAGGGTTATGGTTAGGGTTAGGATTACGGTTAGTGTTACGGTTAGGGTTAGGGTTAGGATTGGGATTAGGGTTAGGGTTAAGGTTAGCGTTCGGGTTAGGGTTAGGGTTAGGGTTTGGGTTAGGGTTGGTGTTAGGGGTAGGGTTAGGGTTAGGGTTAGGGTTAGGGTTAGGTTTAGGTTTAGGTTTAGGTTTAGGTTTAGGTTTAGGTTTAGGTTTAGGTTTAGGGTTAGGGCTAGGGCTAGGGCTAGGGTTAGTGTTTTGGTTAGGGTTAGGGTTAGGGTTAGGGTTAGCGCTTTCTTTAGGGTTAGCATCTTGGTTAGGGTTTGGGTTAGGGTTAGGGTTAGGGTTACGGTTAGTGTTACGGTTAGAGTTAGGATTGGGGTTAGGGTGAAGGTAAGTGTCAGGGGTTCAGAGACAGAGGCACAGGTGAGGGGGGAGACGGAGAGTGATGGGGAAGAATCCCAGGACAGTGAGGAAGAGGATGACAATGACTTGAGGTCTTCCATGAGTCTCTCAAGTGAATCGGAGGATTCCCAGAAGGGGGCGCCCCTAGTCAGGCCAAGGGGGGTCGCAGGGGGGACCTGCCAGGAGCAGGGAAGCAGCAGGGAAACCCCGAGTAGGAGTGGGAGATCGGGGCCGGCTTCCCAGCAGGAACGAAGTGAAGAAAGTGGAGTTCCCAGTGTGACACACGGAGCAGAGCAGGATGGAGACAGGGGAAGGAGATCGGGGCATTACGTCCTGCCGGAAGAGGTGGAGAGTAGTACAGGGAGTAGTGTAAGTGTCAAGAGGAAGGTCAGGGGTAGCGAACGCGCGCCAAGTTCAAATGTGGAGGCGCGCAGAAATGGAGAGAGCCCGGAGGAGGAGCCTGGCCCCAAAGCATGAAGGAGGGGGGAACAGGCATCTGAGGAATCCGCTTCAGGAGAGAGCAGGAGGGAAGGAACCCAGGGGGGCAGAAAGACCCTGCGGAAAAGGAAAGACAGGAAGAGGTGGACTAGCACAAGCCTCTTAAGCTGGTGTAGGGGCGGGACTGATTCAGAGGGGACTTCAAACGTCTAGCCTAAGAGACGCGGGGGTGCGCGCCTCGGTTGTGGAACCGATAATGAACTGCAATAAACATCCTTGTATATAAGAAGAGCATGGCGTTGGTCTTTTGTGAGCTGAGACCTGAGGCAGCCCTGACAGTAAGTCCCCTCCCAAAGATACGCAAATTTTTTTTTGCAAAGCTCACGAAGTTTGGCAGCCATGAGTATGGAGCATCAGATAGCTGAGCTACGCAACGCAGTCTCCCAGCTTACCACTGAGGTAGTGGTCTCCCAGAAGAGGGGGGAAGAGGCGGAAAAGCGGTGCCAGGATCTGCAAGCCAGGTGGGATCATGCATGCCAGGTGGGGTTCCCGGGGGCCAAGGCTGCAGGAGTAGCACTGAGCAGAAGAGGAGGCAACTTGGTAGCCCACTTCGATGGGAACCTGAAGCAGTACCCCAGTTTTAAAGCAGACGTAGTATATGCGTTGCACTTGCTTCGCGACGACTTTAAAGATGAGGAGGAGAAGGTGGGTTTCATTGTGTCCCACTTGCATGGGGAAGCAAGGGCTTGGCTGCGCAATCTGTGGCGCGAGGATTGCCCTGCTCGAAGGAACTCTGATGAATTTATCAAATGCATGGACGCTTGCTTTCAGTCTAGCGTGGATGTGGATGTGGCACGCCAGCAGATGCATGGTTTAAGGCAAGGCAAGGCTTCCGTACGTCAGTACCATGCTCGCTTTTTCGCCTTGCTGAATGTGCTGCGATGGGAGAAAGATTCTCTGGCAGTCAGAGACTTGTTTTGGGAGGGGCTCTCTGGCCCTGTGAAAGACGAACTGGCAAGGGGGGACAGACCTAAAACCCTGGCAGACGTGGTGCAGCGGGCGCTTGCCATTGGAGTACGCCATGAAGAACGCCCTTGGCGCGATGAGGGGGGTAGCCAGCTTCACGCACCGTCTAGAGTGCCTCCTCTCTTTCCCAGAGATCCAGGACGTACGCGTCCCTCACCTCAGCTGCAGGCAGGGGAGGAACCGATGGAACTGGGGAGTGCAAAGGCTCAGTCAGCGGCTGGAGCCCCAGCGTCCGGAGCAGTCAAGACAAAGCCTCCTAGAGGGAACAGGAAGTGTTACATCTGTGACAGTGGGACGCACATGGCCAAAGAGTGTCCCCAGAGGCTCCGGCAGCACACTGCAGCCTTAGCAACAGTAACTGCAGCAGCACAACATGAAGAGCAATTTCAGGGAAACGACAATGCCTGGCTGGAAGCAGAAATGCTGGGGCACAGCCAGGCAAGTCAGTAGGGCAGTCCCCAGCGCCTTTGCAGCCTACAGACCCCCTGCCACCTAAGCCAGTGGTGCAGCTCACTGCAACTCTCCAACTACCTAATGGACGCACCCTAGAAGTCCCCATTACAATTGACAGTGGGAGCAACGCAGACTTCGTGGGGGTGCACTTCGTCAAGCAGCATCGCATAGAGCTCCTACCAGCCACGCTGCCTTTGAACGTCGTCACGGTGGATGGCAGGAAGTTGCTGGGTGGGCAGGTGGTGCAACAGACGCCACCCATGGTGATGCAGATTGGCAATCACCAAGAAATCATCAGTTTCAACGTCACCCGCCTGTCAGACACGCCTATAGTGTTAGGCATGAGTTGGCTGGATAGGCACAGCCCAACCATGGCGTGGTACCAGCGGCAGCTCACCTTCGGCTCGTCATACTGTGCGCAGCATTGCATCCAGACCGGTCAAGAGGAGGAGGGCCCGGAGGAAGGGCAGCAGCTGAGACTCAGCATGGCGCAAGCTGTACCCCTCAAGTACAAGGGGTTTTTGGAGGTCTTCTGCGAGAAGGAGGCTGACCAGTTGCCACCCCACCGGCCCTACGACTGCGCAATTGACTTCTTGCCGGGGACAATGCTACTGACTGCGAAGCTGTATTCCATGTCCGAGGACGAGCTGCAGGAGCTCAAGGAGTTCATAGCTCACAACCTGCAGCGGGGATTCATCCGAGAATCGAAGCCTGTAGGGGGCAGTCCTGTGTTTTTCGTGAAGAAGAAGGACACGCCCCAAAAAAGGCTGATCGTAGACTATCGCTTCATAAACTCGAAAACAAAGCCTGCAGCCTTCCCCATGCCCAAGATTGACGACCTGCTCGGGACGGTGCGGAAAGGGAAGATCTTCACCAAGTTGGATCTCCGCGGCGCATACAATCTCATACGCGTGCAAGAGGGTGATGAGTGGAAGACGGCCATGTTCACACCGTTGGGCACTTACGAATACAGAGTTATGCCGTTTGGTCTCCAAAATGGCTCCCACTTTTTCCAAGCTTTTATGCATCATGTGCTAGCGGGACTCCTCTACAAGAAGTGCGTATGTTTCCTCGACGACATTCTTATCTTCTCGGAATCGCCGGAGGCTCACGAGAGCGACGTTAAGGAAGTCCTGCAGAGGCTACGGGAACACAGGCTCTACGCCAAACTGGAGAAGTGCCAATTCGACGTGACGGAGGTGGATTTTCTGGGCTATAGGCTGTCCGACAGGGGACTAGCCATGGACAGCGCCAAGGTCCACGCGGTGTTGGACTGGAAGAGCCCGCGAACGCGGAAGGAGGTCCAGAGGTTCGTCGGTTTCGCCAACTTTTACCGCAAGTTCATCAGGGGTTTCGCCAGGGAGACGGCAGCTATCACGGACACTCTCAGCTCCAAGAAGAAGTTCACCTGGACGGACCAGGCGGAGCAGTCCTTCAGGAGACTTAAGAGTCTCTTTGCGTCCGAAGAACAGCTGTTACACGTGAATCCCGGCAGGCCCATGAGGGTGGAAACTGACGCATCTGACAGAGCGGTGGGGGCCGGCCTCTTGCAGGAAGACCCGCAGGGGTACTGGAGGCCCTGTGCTTTCTACTCCCGGAAGCTCAGCAAGTTGGAACAGAACTACACCATCTGGGACAGGGAGTTGCTGGCCATCCACGCAGCTTTCAAGGCATGGAGGCACTTTCTCATCGGAGCCAAGCACACCGTGCAGGTCTGCACGGACCACAAGAACCTAGAGTACTGGCGCACGGCAAAGCTACAGAGCCAGAGGCACATACGCTGGGCGGAGTTCTTTGCGGATTTCGATTTCAGGATAGAGTACATCCCAGGCGACAACAATGTCATAGCAGATGCGCTCTCCAGGAAACCGCAGTATCTCGAGGAAGCGGCACCGGCGGCAGCCAAGCACATTTTTGCACCACAGGCGTGGGCGTGCGCTTCAGCCGCCGTGGACCTGGAGGCGGTGCGGCGCGCGTTGCAGGCGGATCCATTCGCACAGTCCAAAATGGAAGAGGTGCGGAGAGGCACGGCGAAGGACGACGAGTTCCAGATACGCGACGGCCTGCTGACCCGTAAGGGTGCTCTCTACGTTCCGGGAGACGATCTCCGCGCGAAGGTTCTGCAGCAGTTGCACGACGCACCCAGCGCTGGCCACTTCGGCAAGGAAAAGACGACGGAATTAGTGGCCAGAGACTTTTGGTGGCCCCAGATGCGAGGGGAGGTCGCGGAGTACGTCGCCAGGTGTGACACATGCCAAAGGTCCAAGCCAGTGCACCAGAAGCCAGCGGGACTGCTGGAACCGCTGGAGACGCCACTGCAACCGTGGGAGAGGGTGGCGCTGGACTTTGTCACTGATCTGCCCAGTTCGCGAGGCAAGACGGCGGTGCTTGTGGTTGTAGACCTGTTCACCAAGATGGCGCATTTCATTCCTTGCGCGAAGGTGGCGACAGCGGAGCAGACCGCCAAACTGTTCATCGACCACGTGTTCAAGGTGCATGGCTTGCCACGGTCCATTCTGTCCGACAGGGGGCGCCAGTTTGTGTCCAGCTTCTGGCAGAAGCTCCTAGGGATTCTGCACGTCAAAATCAACCTGTCGTCGGCGAGACATCCGCAGACCAACGGCCAAGCGGAGAGGGTCAACGCGATCATGCAGCAGTACCTGAGATGTTACGCCAATCAGCGACCCGCGGCTTGGGTGGATTACCTGCCGATGGCTGAGTTTGCCTACAACAACACGAAGCACGCGTCGACGGGGGTGACGCCGTTCTTCGCTAACAATGGACGGCATCCCAGAACCTTCCCGGGGCTCGTAACGATGGGGGAGGGGGCGCCACAGGAAGCCGACCATTTCGCAGCAGAATTGCAAGAGGTCCACGACGAGCTACGGAGACATTTGGAGCTAGCCAAACAGGCCTATAAGGTGCAGGCAGACAAACACAGGAGTGAGGGGGAAGACATCCAGGTGGGAGACTGGGTATGGTTAGCGGCCCAAGCGATGCCGGCCAAGTCGTTAGCTAAAAAGAAGCTAGGACACAGGCAACTAGGGCCGTACCAAGTTGAGGCCAGGATCAATCCCGTAGCGTTTCGACTGGCCCTCCCCGAAGGTTCCAGAATGCACCCAGTCTTTCATAGGTCGGTGCTCACCCCTTACAGGGCCCCACACAGGTTTCAGGAGTCAGGGACGGCACCAGAACCGAGCAGAGAGTCGCCCAAGAGGGGGAGGTCACCTAGGGACGAACCAATCAACGAGGTCACAGAGATTCTGGACTCGAGATGGGGGGAAGAGGGAGTAGAATATTTTCTCGCCAGGGAGGGCGCCCCGGCCAGCGCCAACAGTTGGGTGCCGGACTACGCTTTGGACGAACCCCTCCTCAAGGACGAGTTCCATGCCCTTTTCCCACACAGGCCCATGCCAGCACAGTTTTTCGACGATTGGCTTTTTACGCCCACACTTTCCGCCAGCACCTTCCGAGGGTTCTCCTCCGCAGAGGATACGACGCCAGAGTCGAGCCCTCCAAGGGGATCGTGTTCGGGGGTGGACACCGACCCTTCTTACTGGTGGGACAACCAACCAGAAGAGGACGGGCGCACGAGGTGGTGGATGGGTCCTTGGCAAGCAGACCCCACCCAGGCAACAGGGGGAGGGGAGGACGTGAACATGTTGGGAGAGGACCATGGGTTCGAGCACACAAACAATGAACTGGAAGCAGAGGAGATCGACATCGACGACCTGTGTCCGGCAGCGACCTCCGCAATGACGGAGCCCCCGGAACCTGCGCCCGAGCAGCGGGAGGGGGGGAAGGGGGGCTTCGAGGGGGGATGGATGTCAGGGGTTCAGAGACAGAGGCACAGGTGAGGGGGGAGACGGAGAGCGATGGGGAAGAATCCCAGGACAGTGAGGAAGAGGATGACAATGACTTGAGGTCTTCCATGAGTCTCTCAAGTGAATCGGAGGATTCCCAGAAGGGGGCGCCCCTAGTCAGGCCAAGGGGGGTCACAGGGGGGACCTGCCAGGAGCAGAGAAGCAGCAGGGAAACCCCGAGTAGGAGTGGGAGATCGGGGCCGGCTTCCCAGCAGGAACGAAGTGAAGAGAGTGGAGTTCCCAGTGTGACACACGGAGCGGAGCAGGATGGAGACAGGGGAAGGAGATCGGGGCATTACGTCCTGCCGGAAGAGGTGGAGAGTAGTACAGGGAGTAGTGTAAGTGTCAAGAGGAAGGTCAGGGGTAGCGAACGCGCGCCAAGTTCAAATGTGGAGGCGCGCGGAAATGGAGAGAGCCCGGAGGAGGAGCCTGGCCCCAAAGCACGAAGGAGGGGGGAACAGGCATCTGAGGAATCCGCTTCAGGAGAGAGCAGGAGGGAAGGAACCCAGGGGGGCAGAAAGACCCTGCGGAAAAGGAAAGACAGGAAGAGGTGGACTAGCACAAGCCTCTTAAGCTGGTGTAGGGGCGGGGCTGATTCAGAGGGGACTTCAAACGTCTAGCCTAAGAGACGCGGGGCTGCGCGCCTCGGTTGTGGAACCGATAATGAACTGCAATAAACATCCTTGCATATAAGAAGAGCATGGTGTTGGTCTTTTGTGAGCTGAGACCTGAGGCAGCCCTGACAGTAAGGATTCGGGTCAGGGTTAGGGTTAGGGTTAGGGTTAGGGTTAGCGTTAGCGTTAGCGTTAGCGTTAGCGTTTCTTTTAGGGTTAGGGTTAGGGTTAAGGTTACGGTTACGGTTAGGGTTCAGGTTCGGGTTCGGGTTCGGGTTAGGGTTAGGGTTAGGGTTAGGGTTAGGTTGAGGGTTAGGGTTAGGGTTAGGGTTAGGGTTAGGTTTGGGGTTAGGCTTAGGCTTATGTTACGGTTATGGTTAGGGTTAGGAATGGGGTTAGGGTTAGTGTTAGCGTTTCAGTTTGGGTTAGCGTTTCGGTTTGGGTTAGCGTTTCGCTTAGGGTTAGGGTTAAGATTGGGGCTAGGGTTAGGGTTAGGGTTACGGTTAGTGTTACGGTTAGGGTTAGGGTTAGGATTGGGGTTAGAGTTGGGTTTGGGTTAGGGTTGGTGTTGGTGTTAGGGTTAGGGTTAGGGTTAGGGTTAGTGTTTCGGTTAGGGTTAGGGTTAGGGTTAGGGTTAGCGCTTTGGTTAGGGTTAGCGTCTTGGTTAGGGTTAGCGTCTTGGTTAGGGTTAGGGTTAGGGTTACGGTTAGTGTTACGGTTAGGGTTAGGCTTAGGATTGGGGTTAGGGTGAAGGTAAGGATTCGGGTTAGGGTTAGGGTTAGGGTTAGGGTTAGGGTTAGGGTTAGGGTTAGGGTTAGGGCTAGGGTTAGGGTTAGGATTAGGGTTAGCGTTTCTTTTAGGGTTAGGGTTAGGGTTAGGGTTATGGTTACGGTTAGGGTTTCGGTTACGGCTACGGTTAGGGTTAGGGTTAGGGTTAGGTTGAGGGTTAGGGTTAGAGTTAGGATTAGGGTTAGGGTTAGGGTTAGGGTTAGGTTTGGGGTTAGGCTTAGGGTTATGTTACGGTTAGGGTTAGGGTTAGGAATGGGGTTAGGGTTAGGGTTAGCGTTTAGGTTTGGGTTAGCATTTCGGTTTGGGTTAGCGTTTCAGTTAGAGTTAGGGTTAGGGTTAGGGTTGGTGTTAGGGTTAGGGTTAGGGTTAGGGTTAGGGTTAGGGTTAGGTTTAGGGTTAGGGTTAGGGTTAGGGTTAGGGTTTCGGTTAGGGTTAGGGTAAGGGTTAGCGCTTTGGTTAGGGTTAGCGTCTTGGTTAGGGTTAGCGTCTTGGTTAGGGTTAGGGTTAGTGTTACGGTTAGTGTTACGGTTAGGTTTAGGATTGGGGTTAGGGTGAAGGTAAGGATTCGGGTTAGGGTTAGGGTTAGGGTTACGGTTACGGTTAAAGTTAGGGTTAGCGTTTCTTTTAGGGTTAGGGTTACGGTTAGGGTTACGGTTAGGGTTACGGTTACGGCTACGGCTACGGTTAGGGTTATGGTTAGGTTGAGGGTTAGGGTTAGGATTAGGGTTAGGGTTAGGTTTGGGGTTAGGATTAGGGTTATGTTATGGTTAGGGTTAGGGTTAGGAATGGGGTTAGGGTTAGGGTTAGCGTTTCGGTTTGGGTTAGCGTTTCGGTTTGGGGTTAGGGTTAGGGTTAGGGTTAGTGTTTCGGTTAGGGTTAGGGTTAGGGTTAGCGCTTTGGTTAGGGTTAGCGTCTTGGTTAGGGTTAGGTTAAGGGTTAGGGTTACGGTTAGTGTTACGGTTAGGGTTAGGGTTTGGGTTAGGGTTTGGGTTAGGGTTAGGGTTAGGGTTAGGGTTAGGGTTAGGGTTAGGGTTTGGGTTAGGGTTACGGTTAGGGTTAGGGTTAGCGTTTCTTTTAGGGTTAGGGTTAGGGTTATGGTTACGGTTAGGGTTACGGTTACGGCTACGGCTACGGTTAGGGTTAGGGTTAAGGTTAGGTTGAGGGTTAGGATTTGGGTTAGGGTTAGGTTTGGCGTTAGGCTTAGGGTTATGTTACGGTTAGGGTTAGGGTTAGGAATGGGGTTAGGGTTACGGTTAGGGTTAGCGTTTCGGTTTGTGTTAGCGTTTCGGTTTGGGTTAGCGTTTTAGTTAGGGTTAGGGTTAGGGTTAGGGTTAAGATTGGGTTAGGGTTAGGGTTAGGGTTGGTGTTAGGGTTAGAGTTAGGGTTAGGGTTAGGGTTAGGGTTGGGGTTAGGGTTAGGGTTAGGTTTAGGGTTAGGGTTAGGGTTAGCGCTTTGGTTAGGGTTAGCGTCTTGGTTAGGGTTAGCTTCTTGGTTAGGGTTAGGGTTAGGGTTAGGGTTAGGGTTTCTTTTAGGGTAAGGGTTAGGGTTACGGTTAGGGTTACGGTTAGGGTTAGGGTTACGGTTACGGCTACGGCTACGGTTAGGGTTAGGGTTAGGGTTAGGTTGAGGGTTAGGGTTAGGGTTAGAGTTAGGATTAGGGTTAGGGTTAGGTTTGGGGTTAGGCTTAGGGTTATGTTACGGTTAGGGTTAGGGTTACGAATGGGGTTAGGGTTAGGGTTAGGGTTAGGGTTAGTGTTTCTTTTAGGGTTAGCGTTAGGGTTATGGTTACGGTTAGGGTTACGGTTACGGCTACGGTTAGGGTTAGGGTTAGGGTTAGGGTTAGGGTTCGGGTTCGGGTTAGGTTGAGGGTTAGGGTTAGGATTAGGGTTAGGGTTAGGTTTGGCGTTAGGCTTAGGGTTATGTTACGGTTAGGGTTAGGGTTAGGAAAGGGGTTAGGGTTAGCGATAGGGTTAGCGTTTCGGTTTGGGTTAGCGTTTCGGTTTGGGTTAGCGTTTCAGTTAGGGTTAGGGTAAGGGTTAAGATTGGGTTAGGGTTAGGGTTAGGGTTACGGTTAGGGTTAGGGTTAGGGTTAGGGTTAGGGTTAGGGTTACGGTTAGGGTTAAGGTTAGCGTTTCTTTTCGGGTTAGGGTTAGGGTTATGGTTACGGTTAGGGTTACGGTTACGGCTACGGTTAGGGTTAGGGTTAAGGTTAGGTTGAGGGTTAGGGTTAGGATTTGGGTTAGGGTTAGGTTTGGCGTTAGGCTTAGGGTTATGTTACGGTTAGGGTTAGGGTTAGGAATGGGGTTAGGGTTAGGGTTAGGGTTAGCGTTTCGGTTTGGGTTAGCGTTTCGGTTTGGGTTAGCGTTTCAGTTAGGGTTAGGGTTAGGGTTAAGATTGGGTTAGGGTTAGGGTTAGGGTTAGGGTTAGCGCTTTGGTTAGGGTTAGCGTGTTGGTTAGGGTTAGCGTCTTGGTTAGGGTTAGGGTTACGGTTAGGGTTAGGGTTTCTTTTAGGCTTAGGGTTAGGGTTACGGTTAGGGTTACGGTTAGGGTTAGGGTTAGGATTACGGTTACGGCTACGGTTAGGGTTAGGGTTAGGGTTAGGGTTAGGTTGAGGGTTAGGGTTAGGGTCAGGGTTAGGGTTAGGATTAGGGTTAGGGTTAGGTTTGGGGTTAGGCTTAGGGTTATGTTACGGTTAGGGTTAGGGTTAGGAATGGGGTTAGGGTTAGGGTTAGGGTTTCTTTTAGGGTTAGGGTTAGGGTTAGGGTTAGGGTTACGGTTAGGGTTAGGGTTAGGGTTAGGGTTATGGCTACGGTTAGGGTTAGGGTTAGGGTTAGGTTGAGGGTTAGGGTTAGGGTTAGGATTAGGGTTAGGGTTAGGTTTGGCGTTAGGCTTAGGGTTATGTTACGGTTAGGTTTAGGGTTAGGAATGGGGTTAGGGTTAGAGTTAGGGTTAGCGTTTCGGTTTGGGTTAGCGTTTCGGTTTGGGTTAGCGTTTCAGTTAGGGTTAGGGTTAGGGTTAAGATTGGGTTAGGGTTAGGGTTAGGGTTAGGGTTGGTGTTAGGGTTAGAGTTAGGGTTAGGGTTAGGGTTAGGGTTAGGTTTAGGTTTAGGGTTAGGGTTAGCGCTTTGGTTAGGGTTACGGTTAGGGTTACGGTTACGGTTAGGGTTATGGTTAGGGTTACGGTTAGGGTTACGGCTACGGTTAGGGTTAGGGTTAGGTTGAGGGTTAGGGTTAGGGTTAGGGTTAGGTTTGGGGTTAGGCTTAGGGTTATGTTACGGTTAGGGTTAGGGTTAGGAATGGGGTTAGGGTTAGGGTTAGGGTTAGCGTTTCGGTTTGGGTTAGCGTTTCGTTTGGGTTAGCGTTTCGGTTAGGGTTAGGGTTAAGATTGGGGCTAGGGTTAGGGTTAGGGTTACGGTTAGTGTTACGGTTAGGGTTAGGGTTAGGATTGGGGTTAGAGTTGAGGTTAGGGTTAGGGTTAGGGTTGGGGTTGGGTTAGGGTTACGGTTACGGTTAGGGTTAGGGTTAGGGTTAGGGTTAGGGTTAGGGTTAGGGTTGGTGTTAGGGTTAGGGTTAGAGTTAGGGTTAGGGTTAGTGTTTCGGTTAGGGTTAGGGTCAGGGTTAGGCTTAGGGTTAGGGTTAGGGTTAGGGTTTGGGTTAGGGTTGGTGTTAGGGTTAGCGTTAGGGTTAGGGTTAGGGTTAGGGTTAGCGTTAGGGATAGTTTTAGCGTTTCGGTTAGGGTTAGGGTTAGGGTTAGGGTTATCGCTTTGGTTAGGGTTAGCGTCTTGGTTAGGGTTAGGATTAGTGTTACGGTTAGTGTTAGGGTTAGGGTTAGGATTGGGGTTAGGGTTAGGGTTAGGGTTGGTGTTGGTGTAAGGGTTAGGGTTAGGGTTAGGGTTAGGGTAAGGGTTAGGTTTAGGGTTAGGGTTAGGGTTAGTGTTTCGGTTAGGGTTAGGGTTAGGGTTAGCGCTTTGGTTAGGGTTAGCGTCTTGGTTAGGGTTAGCGTCTTGTTTAGGGTTAGGGTAAGGTTTAGGGTTACGGTTAGTGTTACGGTTAGGGTTAGGGTTAGGATTGGGGTTAGGGTGAAGGTAAGGATTCGGGTTAGGGTTAGGGTTAGGGTTAGGGTTAGGGTTAGGGTTTGGGTTAGGGTTACGGTTAGGGTTAGGGTTAGCGTTTCTTTTAGGGTTAGGGTTAGGGTTATGGTTACGGTTAGGGTTACGGTTACGGCTACGGTTAGGGTTAGGGTTAAGGTTAGGTTGAGGGTTAGGGTTAGGATTTGGGTTAGGGTTAGGTTTGGCGTTAGGCTTAGGGTTATGTTACGGTTAGGGTTAGGGTTAGGAATGGGGTTAGGGTTAGGGTTAGGGTTAGCGTTTCGGTTTGGGTTAGCGTTTCGGTTTGGGTTTGCGTTTAAGTTAGGGTTAGGGTTAGGGTTAAGATTGGGTTAGGGTTAGGGTTAGTGTTAGGGTTAGGGTTGGTGTTAGGGTTAGAGTTAGGGTTAGGGTTAGGGTTAGGGTTAGGGTTAGGGTTAGCGCTTTGGTTAGGGTTAGCGTCTTGGTTAGGGTTAGGGTTACGGTTAGGGTTAGGGTTTCTTTTAGGGTTAGGGTTAGGGATACGGTTAGGGTTACGGTTAGTGTTAGGGTTACGGTTACGGTTACGGCTACGGCTACGGCTACGGCTACGGTTAGGGTTAGGGTTAGGGTTACGGTTAGGGTTACGGCTACGGTTAGGGTTAGGGTTAGGTTGAGGGTTAGGGTTAGGGTTAGGGTTAGGTTTGGGGTTAGGCTTAGGGTTATGTTACGGTTAGGGTTAGGGTTAGGAATGGGGTTAGGGTTAGGGTTAGGGTTAGGGTTAGCGTTTCGGTTTGGGTTAGCGTTTCGGTTTGGGTTAGCGTTTCGGTTAGGGTTAGGGTTAAGATTGGGGCTAGGGTTAGGGTTAGGGTTACGGTTAGTGTTACGGTTAGGGTTAGGGTTAGGATTGGGGTTAGAGTTGAGGTTAGGGTTCGGGTTAGGGTTGGGGTTGGGTTAGGGTTACGGTTACGGTTACGGTTAGGGTTAGGGTTAGGGTTAGGGTTAGGGTTAGGGTTAGGGTTGGTGTTAGGGTCAGGGTTAGAGTTAGGGTTAGGGTTAGTGTTTCGGTTAGGGTTAGGGTCAGGGTTAGGCTTAGGGTTAGGGTTAGGGTTAGGGTTTGGGTTAGGGTTGGTGTTAGGGTTAGGGTTAGCGTTAGCGTTAGGGTTAGGGTTAGGGTTAGGGTTAGCGTTAGGGATAGTTTTAGCGTTTCGGTTAGGGTTAGGGTTAGGGTTAGGGTTAGGGTTATCGCTTTGGTTAGGGTTAGCGTCTTGGTTAGGGTTAGGATTAGTGTTACGGTTAGTGTTAGGGTTAGGGTTAGGATTGGGGTTAGGGTTAGGGTTAGGGTTAGGGTTGGTGTTGGTGTAAGGGTTAGGGTTAGGGTTAGGGTAAGGGTTAGGTTTAGGGTTAGGGTTAGGGTTAGTGTTTCGGTTAGGGTTAGGGTTAGGGTTAGCGCTTTGGTTAGGGTTAGCGTCTTGGTTAGGGTTAGCATCTTGTTTAGGGTTAGGGTAAGGTTTAGGGTTACGGTTAGTGTTACGGTTAGGGTTAGGGTTAGGATTGGGGTTAGGGTGAAGGTAAGGATTCGGGTTAGGGTTAGGGTTAGGGTTAGGGTTAGGGTTAGGGTTTGGGTTAGGGTTACGGTTAGGGTTAGGGTTAGCGTTTCTTTTAGGGTTAGGGTTAGGGTTATGGTTACGGTTAGGGTTACGGTTACGGCTACGGTTAGGGTTAGGGTTAAGGTTAGGTTGAGGGTTAGGGGTAGGATTTGGGTTAGGGTTAGGTTTGGCGTTAGGCTTAGGGTTATGTTACGGTTAGGGTTAGGGTTGGGAATGGGGTTAGGGTTAGGGTTAGGGTTAGCGTTTCGGTTTGGGTTAGCGTTTCGGTTTGGGTTTGCGTTTAAGTTAGGGTTAGGGTTAGGGTTAAGATTGGGTTAGGGTTAGGGTTAGTGTTAGGGTTAGGGTTGGTGTTAGGGTTAGAGTTAGGGTTAGGGTTAGGGTTAGGGTTAGGGTTAGCGCTTTGGTTAGGGTTATCGTCTTGGTTAGGGTTAGGGTTACGGTTAGGGTTAGGGTTTCTTTTAGGGTTAGGGTTAGGGATACGGTTAGGGTTACGGTTAGTGTTAGGGTTACGGTTACGGTTACGGCTACGGCTACGGCTACGGCTACGGTTAGGGTTAGGGTTAGGGTTAGGGTTAGGGTTAGGGATAGGGTTAGGTTGAGGGTTAGGGTTAGGGTTAGGGTTAGGTTTAGGTTTAGGGTTAGGGTTAGCGCTTTGGTTAGGGTTACGGTTAGGGTTACGGTTACGGTTAGGGTTATGGTTAGGGTTACGGTTAGGGTTACGGCTACGGTTAGGGTTAGGGTTAGGTTGAGGGTTAGGGTTAGGGTTAGGTTTGGGGTTAGGCTTAGGGTTATGTTACGGTTAGGGTTAGGGTTAGGAATGGGGTTAGGGTTAGGGTTAGGGTTAGGGTTAGCGTTTCGGTTTGGGTTAGCGTTTCGGTTTGGGTTAGCGTTTCGGTTAGGGTTAGGGTTAAGATTGGGGCTAGGGTTAGGGTTAGGGTTACGGTTAGTGTTACGGTTAGGGTTAGGGTTAGGATTGGGGTTAGAGTTGAGGTTAGGGTTAGGGTTAGGGTTGGGGTTGGGTTAGGGTTACGGTTACGGTTAGGGTTAGGGTTAGGGTTAGGGTTAGGGTTAGGGTTAGGGTTAGGGTTGGTGTTAGGGTTAGGGTTAGAGTTAGGGTTAGGGTTAGTGTTTCGGTTAGGGTTAGGGTCAGGGTTAGGCTTAGGGTTAGGGTTAGGGTTAGGGTTTGGGTTAGGGTTGGTGTTAGGGTTAGCGTTAGGGTTAGGGTTAGGGTTAGGGTTAGCGTTAGGGATAGTTTTAGCGTTTCGGTTAGGGTTAGGGTTAGGGTTAGGGTTAGGGTTAGGGTTATCGCTTTGGTTAGGGTTAGCGTCTTGGTTAGGGTTAGGATTAGTGTTACGGTTAGTGTTAGGGTTAGGGTTAGGATTGGGGTTAGGGTTAGGGTTAGGGTTAGGGTTGGTGTTGGTGTAAGGGTTAGGGTTAGGGTTAGGGTAAGGGTTAGGTTTAGGTTTAGGGTTAGGGTTAGTGTTTCGGTTAGGGTTAGGGTTAGGGTTAGCGCTTTGGTTAGGGTTAGCGTCTTGGTTAGGGTTAGCGTCTTGTTTAGGGTTAGGGTAAGGTTTAGGGTTACGGTTAGTGTTACGGTTAGGGTTAGGGTTAGGATTGGGGTTAGGGTGAAGGTAAGGATTCGGGTTCGGGTTAGGGTTAGGGTTAGGGTTAGGGTTAGGGTTTGGGTTAGGGTTACGGTTAGGGTTAGGGTTAGCGTTTCTTTTAGGGTTAGGGTTAAAGTTATGGTTACGGTTAGGGTTACGGTTACGGCTACGGTTAGGGTTAGGGTTAAGGTTAGGTTGAGGGTTAGGGTTAGGATTTGGGTTAGGGTTAGGTTTGGCGTTAGGCTTAGGGTTATGTTACGGTTAGGGTTAGGGTTAGGAATGGGGTTAGGGTTAGGGTTAGGGTTAGCGTTTCGGTTTGGGTTAGCGTTTCGGTTTGGGTTTGCGTTTAAGTTAGGGTTAGGGTTAGGGTTAAGATTGGGTTAGGGTTAGGGTTAGTGTTAGGGTTAGGGTTGGTGTTAGGGTTAGAGTTAGGGTTAGGGTTAGGGTTAGGGTTAGCGCTTTGGTTAGGGTTAGCGTCTTGGTTAGGGTTAGGGTTACGGTTAGGGTTACGGTTACGGTTACGGTTACGGTTACGGCTACGGCTACGGCTACGGTTAGGGTTAGGGTTAGGGTTAGGGTTAGGGTTAGGGTTAGGGTTAGGGTTAGGGATAGGGTTAGGTTGAGGGTTAGGGTTAGGGTTAGGGTTAGGGTTAGGTTTGGGGTTAGGCTTAGGGTTATGTTACGGTTAGGGTTAGGGTTACGAATGGGGTTAGGGTTAGGGTTAGGGTTAGCGTTTCTTTTAGGGTTAGGGTTATGGTTACGGTTAGGGTTACGGTTACGGCTACGGTTAGGGTTAGGGTTAGGGTTAGGGTTAGGTTGAGGGTTAGGGTTAGGGTTAGGATTAGGGTTAGGGTTAGGTTTGGCGTTAGGCTTAGGGTTATGTTACGGTTAGGGTTAGGGTTAGGAAAGGGGTTAGGGTTAGCGATAGGGTTAGCGTTTCGGTTTGGGTTAGCGTTTCGGTTTGGGTTAGCGTTTCAGTTAGGGTTAGGGTTAGGGTTAAGATTGGGTTAGGGTTAGGGTTAGGGTTACGGTTAGGGTTAGGGTTAGGAATGGGTTTAGGGTGAAGGTAAGGATTCGGGTTAGGGTTAGGGTTAGGGTTACGGTTAGGGTTAGGGTTAGGGTTAGAGTTAGCGCTTTGGTTAGGGTTAGCGTGTTGGTTAGGGTTAGCGTCTTGGTTAGGGTTAGGGTTACGGTTAGGGTTTCTTTTAGGGTTAGGGTTAGGGTTAGCGTCTTGTTTAGGGTTAGGTTACGGTTACGGCTACGGTTAGGGTTAGGGTTAGGGTTAGGCTTAGGGTTAGGGTTAGGGTTAGGTTGAGGGTTAGGGTTGGGATTAGGGTTAGGGTTAGGTTTGGGGTTAGGCTTAGGGTTATGTTACGGTTAGGGTTAGGGTTAGGAATGGGGTTAGGGTTAGGGTTAGTGTTAGGGTTTCTTTTAGGGTTAGGGTCTCGGTTAGGGTTAGGGTTAGGGTTACGGCTACGGTTAGGGTTAGGGTTAGGGTTAGGTTGAGGGTTAGGGTTAGGGTTAGGATTAGGGTTAGGGTTAGGTTTGGTGTTAGGCTTAGGGTTATGTTACGGTTAGGTTTAGGGTTAGGAATGGGGTTAGGGTTAGAGTTAGGGTTAGCGTTTCGGTTTGGGTTAGCGTTTCGGTTTGGGTTAGCGTTTCAGTTAGGGTTAGGGTTAGGGTTAAGATTGGGTTAGGGTTAGGGTTAGGGTTAGGTTTGGTGTTAGGGTTAGAGTTAGGGTTAGGGTTAGGGTTAGGTTTAGGGTTAGGGTTCGGGTTAGCGCTTTGGTTAGGGTTACGGTTAGGGTTAGGGTTAGGGTTAGGGTTAGGGTTATGGTTATGGTTACGGTTACGGCTACGGCTACGGTTAGTGTTAGGGTTAGGGTTAGGTTGAGGGTTAGGGTTAGGGTTAGGTTTGGGGTTAGGCTTAGGGTTATGTTACGGTTAGGGTTAGGGTTAGGAATGGGGTTAGGGTTAGGGTTAGGGTTAGGGTTAGCGTTTCGGTTTGGGTTAGCGTTTCGGTTTGGGTTAGCGTTTCGGTTAGGGTTAGGGTTAAGATTGGGGCTAGGGTTAGGGTTACGGTTAGTGTTACGGTTAGGGTTAGGGTTAGGATTGGGGTTAGAGTTGAGGTTAGGGTTAGGGTTAGGGTTGGGGTTGGGTTAGGGTTACGATTACGGTTACGGTTACGGTTACGGTTAGGGTTAGGGTTAGGGTTAGGGTTAGGGTTAGGGTTAGGGTTAGGGTTAGTGTTTCGGTTAGGGTTAGGGTTAGGATTAGCGCTTTGGTTAGGGTTAGCGTCTTGGTTAGGGTTAGCGTCTTGTTTAGGGTTAGGGTAAGGTTTAGGGTTACGGTTAGTGTTACGGTTAGGGTTAGGGTTAGGATTGGGGTTAGGGTGAAGGTAAGGATTCGGGTTAGGGTTAGGGTTAGGGTTAGGGTTAGGGTTAGGGTTAGGGTTAGGGTTTGGGTTTGGGTTAGGGTTACGGTTAGGGTTAGGGTTAGCGTTTCTTTTAGGGTTAGGGTTAGGGTTATGGTTACGGTTAGGGTTACGGTTACGGCTACGGTTAGGGTTAGGGTTAAGGTTAGGTTGAGGGTTAGGGTTAGGATTTGGGTTAGGGTTAGGGTTAGGTTTGGCGTTAGGCTTAGGGTTATGTTACGGTTAGGGTTAGGGTTAGGAATGGGGTTAGGGTTAGGGTTAGGGTTAGCGTTTCGGTTTGGGTTAGCGTTTCGGTTTGGGTTTGCGTTTAAGTTAGGGTTAGGGTTAGGGTTAAGATTGGGTTAGGGTTAGGGTTAGTGTTAGGGTTAGGGTTGGTGTTAGGGTTAGAGTTAGGGTTAGGGTTAGGGTTAGGGTTAGGGTTAGCGCTTTGGTTAGGGTTAGCGTCTTGGTTAGGGTTAGGGTTACGGTTAGGGTTAGGGTTTCTTTTAGGGTTAGGGTTAGGGATACGGTTAGGGTTACGGTTAGGGTTAGGGTTACGGTTACGGTTACGGTTACGGCTACGGCTACGGCTACGGCTACGGTTAGGGTTAGGGTTAGGGTTAGGGTTAGGGATAGGGTTAGGTTGAGGGTTAGGGTTAGGGTTAGGGTTAGGGTTAGGTTTAGGTTTAGGGTTAGGGTTAGCGCTTTGGTTAGGGTTACGGTTAGGGTTACGGTTACGGTTAGGGTTATGGTTAGGGTTACGGTTAGGGTTACGGCTACGGTTAGGGTTAGGGTTAGGTTGAGGGTTAGGGTTAGGGTTAGGGTTAGGTTTGGGGTTAGGCTTAGGGTTATGTTACGGTTAGGGTTAGGGTTAGGAATGGGGTTAGGGTTAGGGTTAGGGTTAGGGTTAGCGTTTCGGTTTGGGTTAGCGTTTCGGTTTGGGTTAGCGTTTCGGTTAGGGTTAGGCTTAAGATTGGGGCTAGGGTTAGGGTTAGGGTTACGGTTAGTGTTACGGTTAGGGTTAGGGTTAGGATTGGGGTTAGAGTTGAGGTTAGGGTTAGGGTTAGGGTTAGGGTTGGGGTTGGGTTAGGGTTACGGTTACGGTTAGGGTTAGGGTTAGGGTTAGGGTTAGGGTTAGGGTTGGTGTTAGGGTTAGGGTTAGAGTTAGGGTTAGGGTTAGTGTTTCGGTTAGGGTTAGGGTCAGGGTTAGGCTTAGGGTTAGGGTTAGGGTTAGGGTTTGGGTTAGGGTTGGTGTTAGGGTTAGCGTTAGGGTTAGGGTTAGGGTTAGGGTTAGCGTTAGGGATAGTTTTAGCGTTTCGGTTAGGGTTAGGGTTAGGGTTAGGGTTAGGGTTATCGCTTTGGTTAGGGTTAGCGTCTTGGTTAGGGTTAGGATTAGTGTTACGGTTAGTGTTAGGGTTAGGGTTAGGATTGGGGTTAGGGTTAGGGTTAGGGTTAGGGTTGGTGTTGGTGTAAGGGTTAGGGTTAGGGTTAGGGTAAGGGTTAGGTTTAGGGTTAGGGTTAGGGTTAGTGTTTCGGTTAGGGTTAGGGTTAGGGTTAGCGCTTTGGTTAGGGTTAGCGTCTTGGTTAGGGTTAGCGTCTTGTTTAGGGTTAGGGTAAGGTTTAGGGTTACGGTTAGTGTTACGGTTAGGGTTAGGGTTAGGATTGGGGTTAGGGTGAAGGTAAGGATTCGGGTTAGGGTTAGGGTTAGGGTTAGGGTTTGGGTTAGGGTTACGGTTAGGGTTAGGGTTAGCGTTTCTTTTAGGGTTAGGGTTAGGGTTATGGTTACGGTTAGGGTTACGGTTACGGCTACGGTTAGGGTTAGGGTTAAGGTTAGGTTGAGGGTTAGGGTTAGGATTTGGGTTAGGGTTAGGTTTGGCGTTAGGCTTAGGGTTATGTTACGGTTAGGGTTAGGGTTAGGAATGGGGTTAGGGTTAGGGTTAGGGTTAGCGTTTCGGTTTGGGTTAGCGTTTCGGTTTGGGTTTGCGTTTAAGTTAGGGTTAGGATTAGGGTTAAGATTGGGTTAGGGTTAGGGTTAGTGTTAGGGTTAGGGTTGGTGTTAGGGTTAGAGTTAGGGTTAGGGTTAGGGTTAGGGTTAGCGCTTTGGTTAGGGTTAGCGTCTTGGTTAGGGTTAGGGTTACGGTTAGGGTTAGGGTTTCTTTTAGGGTTAGGGTTAGGGATACGGTTAGGGTTACGGTTAGGGTTAGGGTTACGGTTACGGTTACGGTTACGGCTACGGCTACGGCTACGGCTACGGCTACGGTTAGGGTTAGGGTTAGGGTTAGGGTTAGGGATAGGGTTAGGTTGAGGGTTAGGGTTAGGGTTAGGGTTAGGTTTAGGTTTAGGGTTAGGGTTAGCGCTTTGGTTAGGGTTACGGTTAGGGTTACGGTTACGGTTAGGGTTATGGTTAGGGTTACGGTTAGGGTTACGGCTACGGTTAGGGTTAGGGTTAGGTTGAGGGTTAGGGTTAGGGTTAGGGTTAGGTTTGGGGTTAGGCTTAGGGTTATGTTACGGTTAGGGTTAGGGTTAGGAATGGGGTTAGGGTTAGGGTTAGGGTTAGGGTTAGCGTTTCGGTTTGGGTTAGCGTTTCGGTTTGGGTTAGCGTTTCGGTTAGGGTTAGGCTTAAGATTGGGGCTAGGGTTAGGGTTAGGGTTACGGTTAGTGTTACGGTTAGGGTTAGGGTTAGGATTGGGGTTAGAGTTGAGGTTAGGGTTAGGGTTGGGGTTGGGTTAGGGTT